>NC_034597.1:37996518-38016209 GCF_900095145.1 Mus pahari
CTGTTTGTGTGCCGCGTCATTTCTTGCTGGCGGGAAGGTAGCGCGGGACAAATTGTGTGTATGGGGGTGGGGTATGTGCTCATGTGAATGCAGACCCCTGGAGTCCATAGGAGGACACAGGATCTCCTGGAGCTGGAGTTAGAGATGCTTGTTGGAATTGAACTTGCATCCTCTGGAAGATCAGCAAATGTCCTTGACCACTGAGCCATCTCCCCAGCCACGCCATGTCGTTTTGACTTTTGAGCTGATATAAATGTTTATATACTCAAAATCAAACCAAGAAGCCTCACTGTCCTCCGAAAGCAATGCTTTGCGTAGAACTGACGCTAGTATTCTACCTATATCACATGTCATTAAAATGAACCCAGACTGTAAACTTGACCTCACCAAGTCATTTCTCTTCAATAATGAAGTTTTTCAGCTATATTTACTTATAGTTTACTCCCACATATCTGAAAGCTGCCATCTGTGGATAATAAGAACAAAGCTTTATCACAGATTGTTTTAATTTCCTGCCTGCTATCAGCAGCAAGAAGGTAACCCTGGAAACGGGGTTCATAGCATCCTCCTTCCTGCTGCCTGTTAGTCACAACCACAAAGCAAACCAGAGCGGCCTCCTGAAGTTGGTCTGTCCACACCACCACTGCCTTCGTCAGGGTTACACGGTCAAGCAGCCATCCATCAAGCCTCATGCCCTGTAGAAAGAACCCCTCCTGAAAACACTATGGCATACATGTGATGCTCTCTAAGCATCTTCTGAAGCAAGGATGTCAGACCCTTCCATGATTGTGTTAACACACACTGCTGGGTCCCATCCACAGTCTCTGTGGGTCTGGGTGGGCTTGAGAATCTGATTTCTGAAAAACTCCTAGACACTGTGATGCTGGCCCAACCCCATGGAGAGCCCGCTGTGGAGCATCTCGGTTGCTACCCAGAACCTTCGCATCTCCTACTGTTCCTGCTCAAACATGTATGTGCACATTTAGGACAAACAGACCTGCTTTGCCAGGGAGAAGGGCACAAGGGAAAGACACAGGAAACTTCTGTCTTGTTCTTACCGCCATCGTTACTGAAAGTTGTATGGTTCAAAACCCAGAACTGAGCTGCCAAGCCCCTTCTAGGGCTGCCTGTGTGGCCCCCATTTGTCCTCTCCCGGAACCTAGTGCCTACATTTCCTTATAACATTTCCTTACTCGTTATCAGATCTGTTACCTGAGACAGAACTGCAGCCAGGCAGTGGTGGCACGTGCCTTAGTCCTGGCACTGGGGAAGCAGAAGCAGGTGGGTCTCTGTGGGGAAACTTTGCTAATTAACATTGAAGTTCACCATGACCAGACAGCCTCTGTGCTTAGTGCAATATGGGAGACTCCCATCTCCTTCTCTGACCTAGTCTGGGGAATTCTAAGCCCCCCCCCCCACCTGAGGGACGTCAAAATGCCTCATAGTTTATAGGACCAGTTTCCTTTCTCCTGACGAAACCTGCCAGCCAGTACCCCCAGTCAGTGGCCTTGCCCTTCCTGGATGTCACTACCCTCAGTCCCCCAAAACTTTATGAGCCTTCAGTCACCCTAAGTAAAGTTGATCTGCCTACTAAGTGCAAGTCCAGTGTGGTTTATTCACCATATGCACTCACAGGGCTTCCGAACCCCACTCCCAACCCCATCCAAAACCTCTACTCCCTCTGCCCTCGTGGACTGTGTGGACAGCGGCCCACTAGAGCAGGGAGACCCATGGGTCTCTGTGAGTTTTGGCTAGCCTGGTCTACATTGTGGGACTCTCATAAGGAAAGGAAGGAAGGAAGGAAGGAAGGAAGGAAGGAAGGAAGGAAGGAAGGAAGGAAGGAAGGAAGGAAGGAAGAAGGGAGAGAGAAAGGAGGGAGGGAGAGAGGGAGAGAGGTTGGTTATGTTGAGTTATTTTATAGTAAAAAAAAAATTAAAATTGAATAAACGAATGCTTTAAAATTTTTGTATTTTGCTGAAAATGCTTTCTCCCAAAGTATATTAAATATTCGAGTTTTTCTTGTATTGATAGTTTTTTGTGGGAGCTTATTGTTTTTAAGTCAAGTAATCTAGAACTGACAGTGTTTGCCAGACCTGGGATTTGCTTAGGCTGTTAAGAGTCAAAAGTTTCTTTTCCTTTTTATTTTATACCTTGCAAAGTTTTCCCGATATTTACATTTTGGTGTTTAGACATTTTTCTTTGGTGAAGCACGCATTTCTCTCCGTGGTCCCTGATTAACGTTACCAGCTGAGCACCCTGGCACTGCTAACTGCTTCCTTCCTGGGCAGCGTCTTCAGCGAGAAGGGCTTGCAGAATGCCCATCAGTCATAGACTGGGGACACTCAAGACTGGAACATACGAAGTGGTTCTGAGTCACCAACCCACCAGTGACCTTACCAGCAGGCCTTGGGTGTGTGGCTTTAATTAGAGAAACAACCACTCACCCAGCTTTTGCTTTGGCTCTCGATGGGGGACAGAAGCCAACTCGGAAGCAGTCCAAGGTTCTTGGCTGTTGCGTGGTAACTGTGCTTTAAGACACTGCTGTGGACCAAGGACTTCTCCAGCATATGTTTACTGGGAAGCAGTGTGAACGGCAAGAATAGTCACAGCAGCTGCTGCTGCAAGACGGGACCCCCTGTCTGTCTTACGGCACTAAGTGGAGGACCAGAAGCAACTGGGCTGACAGAACCGGCAACAGACTGGAATGGATGAGCCCTGCGCAATCCACCGAGGAGCTGGTCTCGGTTGGACAACCCTGCTCAGGCTGTGTGGAGCAGCATCAGAGCCTGCAGGATAGCCGCCATGGAGTGACTTCAGGAGGAGCTGGCAGGCAGTGTTGATTACAGGGCTGGGCAGTTCATACTCCTGCCATTTTCAACATACATTGGACGGTGAGATGCGCCTGGAGCTCTCTCTGAGCTATGTACAGTGACTGCCACAGTAGTTTCAATTTATTTGAAAATCCAAGCATGTTCTTAAAAAATTAAAATTATCAAAGTACAGTTGACCCATGACGTTAAACTATGTTAATTCACTTATGTAAGGGTTGCTTAGGATATTGGTGATAATTTCAGATGGGAGGATATCAGAATCAGGTAGCTTAGCAACTTTTATAAACTCAAGGTCTGTATAGAATATACCCCGACGGTAGTCTGCTCTAATCATTTACTACCATGAAAATATGCATAAATCCATTTTTAAAGTAAATACTTGGAGGCCAGGCGTGGTGGCGCACGCCTTTAATCCCAGTACTTGGGAGGCAGAGGCAGAAGCAGGTGGATTTCTGAGTTCGAGGCCATCCTGGTCTACAAAGCGAGTTCCAGGATAGCCAGAGCTATACAGAAACCCTGTCTCAAAAAAACCAAAAAAAAAAAAAAAAAAAAAAAGTAAATACTTGGGGTGGAGAGGAAGCTTAATTGGTGAAGTGCTGGCCGTACAAGCATCAGGACCTGAGTTCAGATCCCTCAGAACATAACCTGGGCACACAGGAGCCATAACCCAGTGCTGGGATGCTGGGATGCTGGGATTACATATTGTAATGCTAGGTGTGGTCCCCAAGGACTGGTTGCCCCAAAGACAAGAGTCCACTCGTAGACCGAAGTGACACTATGTGACCCTGCCCGCCCCCCCCCCCATGTTATTTCTGATTGGTGAATAAAGATTCCAATAGCCCACAGCTGTGCAGAATTGAGGTAGGCCAACTTGGTGTTCCCAGGCTTGGGGTAGGAGGAGACCACAAGGAGCGAGAGAAGGTGGAGAAAGGAGAAAGATACCACGAGTTAGGAGTCAAGAAAGCATGGCCACGAGGGCTGGCCAACTGCAGTTAAAATAAAACTATGTAAGTACTTAACTCAGGGTTATCAGTCGGGAATAGATTTTAATAGCAGAGGGTAGATATCTGTCCAGCACTAGTGCTAATAAAGGCTTATTGTAAATATAAAGGTCATGTGTGTCATTTATCCAGGAACTGAATGACCAAAGACGGGGCAGACACCCTGGATTGAAATTAAATATTTTCTACAACAGGAAGGCAGAGACAGGAGGATTTCCAGAGACTTGCTAACCATCTAGCCAATCAGCGAGCTGCAAGTTCAGGGAGAGACACTGCCCCAACTGCCCCAGGTGTCAGGGGTACTAAGTCAGTGTTAACCCCTGGCCTACACACACACACACACACACACACACACACACATGCATATATATATATATATATTGTATATGTGCACAGAGTGCAACTTCCTCTAGACTTATGTAGCAGAGCAAACACTGTGCTGTTTGTAATCAACTGTAAATAAATATTCAGTATTAAATCATAATTGGAAAAGCATCAACTGTTGGGCTGGTCATACTGCCGGGTCGTAGGGCTCTTAACTAGCATGCACGAGGCCCCGGGTCCAATGTCTGACACCACATACTAGTTAAATGTAGAACTACCGTGATGTCATAGCTGCCTCTCACTGCAGCTGCGATGAGTCTGCCTCATCTGCTAGCCTTTTCGAGTAGTCCCTCTCTGCCGTAAGTTGTATGACCTGGTAGAAATGATCTCTTAGTTTACATAGAATTCATAATGCATGACTAGTGTATTCATCTGTTTGCTATTAGCAAGGCTTCCTGTCAGTAGCAGATTATCATCTTTCAGACGATTTGAAAGTTACACATGAACTGATTCTACAAGGGCTGGTGCCAGTGGAGTGCAGTGAAGTGCTGCAGAGCATTTCTAGTCTCACCCGCATCCCTCACTATACTGTAAGACAATGAGTATTTAAGTCATTTCCACACAATACCTAACCTTGAATATATACATCATGCTTTCTTATGGTCTCAATAATATAGTATCAAATTTCTGTATGTTTGCCAATCCAACAAAAGACTAATGTATCTACATGAAGGACCTGTGTGCTTCTCTCCAAGAGTGAGGGCAATCACATTTCCTGTTTGCGGAGCCCTTTGGATTTCCTTCTTGCTAGACACCTTGGCAGTTTCCAGTTGTGTGGTTCACATTTCTCCAACCACTTTCCAGCATCTCATCTGACATTATCAGCTCTGTTATCATCACCCACTGCCCGGGGCATGAGTGGGAAATGCCTCTTCCTATCTTATCGCTTGACTCCACTTGTGATGGTATCCAACACATGAAAATTCTTAGTTGATGTTAGTCATATTTTATGGTTTCTAGATTAAGCCATGATTAAGCAGTCTTCTATTATAGAATTAGATATCTAAAATCATAGCTTTTTTATGTTTTAAAGCTCTGTGTACTTTTAAAATTTTGCCAGAGTTATACAGGCTCCTTTTTAAAGGGACACAAAAGTCCCGCTTAGAATTCCAACTTGTAAATTTAAGGACCAAAGATCATTAGTCCGTCCTCTCTAGTAAATAGCAGATCAAGGCAGTCACCAACAGATCCTAAATCGGTAGGTGACAGGCTGGCTGGAAACTCTAATTGACGAGATCAGCTGAGACACTTCAAGCTGACTGAGCTTAATGCCAGAAAAGACATTTATTTAGCTTCCCCAGACAGGCTCCCATGCTTCCTTCAATGCATCAGTCTTGCCTACATTAAAAGTTTTTGTTTTGAAAGAGCAAGCTTCTCAATCTGATAATTAGTGCAACACAAGAAACAGCGGGCTCACCATAGACTAAACCTTGGGAATACAAGAAACAGCGGGCTCACCATAGACTAAATCTTGGGAATAAAATAAACAGCGGGCTCACCATAGACCAAATCTTGGGAATAAAATAAACAGCGGGCTCACCATAGACTAAATCTTGGGAATAAAATAAACAGGCAATCCAGATTCCTAATCGCAAAACCAGTAATTAGACATCCGCCCTCTCCTGGCCAATTCTGGTACTGCAGCCTTATTCACTGAAACACTAAACTCAAATTGACCAAAAGATGCTGCAAATGCAAACCTGGAGAGATGCCAGGGTGTGGAGGAGTTTCTGGAGCCAGACAAAGCAAAGAGCAGGAGAAGAAAGGAGAGGAAGAAAGCCAAGTAAATTAGTACGACACTGAAAGCCAGGTCACACGGATGCTCCTGGTCCTCTCAGCTCCGCTGCTTGTCGACCTCCATCTGGAGCAAGTCTTCCCTGAGCCTCAGTTTCCTTGTCTACAACATGGGAATATTACATGCTCTATAGGGCTATTATGAAGATAAAGCAAGGTGACACCTGTCAAAGGCTCAGGGAGGGCTTAAGTCAGCAGGCAAAGACAAGCAGGCAGTCAAGGCAGCACCGAAGCCCCCTTTATGCTGTCATCTCCCGGCACTGACCAAGCGCCCTCGCTACTGGCTCACTGTGTGGCTATCGTCACACTTCTCTTCCCCATGACTGGCTAATGTCTTTCCTCTAAAGGCCCTCCCGGGAGGGCTAGAACCATGTCCAACTTCACTCATTCTATTCTCAGCGCTCTGCACAATGCCTGGAACACAGTAAGTGCCTCCAAGCCTGGTGGTACAAACCTTAATCTCAGCATTCAAGAGGCAGAGGCTGGTGGGGCTCAGTGAGTGTTCCAGGCCAGCCTGGTCTACAGAGCGAGTTCCAGGCCAGCCAGGGTTACACAGAGAAACCCTGTCTCAAATAAATAATTAAACAAATAAATAGAAACACTGGTAAAAATTCCCAGTAAATCTCATGAATAAATATTTAGTACTGCTTTGGGTTGAATTGTACTCTCTTCAAGAAAATCCTGTTGAAGATCTGGGTGCCTCTGAATATGATCTTACGACATATGTGATGTTCCAGGTGTAATTCAGCAAATTCAGATGAGACACACTACAACATGAATCTTTATCAGCAGTGTCCACAGACAACAAAAGCAAGGACACTGGCAGCGGTAGAGATTGGAGCGATGATGGCTTCAAACCAAGGAAGATGGACTGAGTTCTACAACCAGAAACTGGGAGGAGGCATGGAAGGTCTCCAGTATAGTTTCAGAGGAAGCTAGGGTTTGCTGGCTCATTCCCAGATGTGGCATCTAGGGCTGTAAAATCCCCAGCTTAAATCCCAAACTCTGGGAGTTTTCTTTGGCAGCCTAAGAAACTAGTATCAGTACCAATGTGTGATAGTAGTATGAATGAGAATGTTTTGCCCCACCCCCACATAGGCTCATGTTTAAATGCTTGGTCCCCAGCTGGAGGAACCCTTTTGGAAGGATTAGGAGGTGTGGCCTTGTTGGAGAAAGTGTGACACTGGGCATAGGCTTGGAGATTAAGAGCCCATGTTAGGACCAGTCTGTTAGGGTGTCTGTCTGTCTATCTGCCCCCTCCCCCTCTCTCTGCCTCCAACCAGAGAAAAAGATTAAAGCTTTCAGCTACTGCTCTAGTACCATGCCTGCCTGCCTGCCACTACACTCACTGCCCTGATGGTTATGGATTCATTCTCTGAAGCTATAAAGCTAGCACTTAAATTTCCTTTATAAATTGCCTTGGTCATGGTATCTTCACCACAGAAAAGCTTGTCTGTCATTCCAGTGTTGCATGCAGTACCTTTACCTCCCCATTTCTGGCTTTTCTCCCCTTGTCTTGACAGCTCTGATCTACATAAACTACTGTAGCAACAGCTTTCTTTTTTTAAAGATTTATTTATTTATTATATGTAAGTATACTGTAGCTGTTTTCAGATACCCCAGAAGAGGGCATTTGATCTCATTTCAGATGGTTGTGAGCCACCATGTAGTTGCTGGGATTTGAACTCAGGACCTTCGGAAGAGCAGTCATTGCTCTTAACCACTGAGCCATCTCTCCAGCCCAGCAACAGCTTTCATGTTTCCTCTTTATTCACAGTGCTCTTCCTGATAACAAATAAGCTATATTTAATAATTCACTAGCAAAATTAACAGAAGGTATTAGTGAGTCAAGATTTAAATGAGCTACATAAACATGTTTACACAGTGACATTTCAGCCCTTAAGATAAACTGGTGCGCCGGGCGTAGTGGCGCATGCCTTTAATCCCAGCACTTGGGAGGCAGAGGCAGGCGGATTTCTGAGTTCGAGGCCAGCCTGGTCTACAAAGTGAGTTCCAGGACAGCCAGAGCTATAAAGAGAAACCTTTTTTCGAAAAACCAAAAAAAAAAAAAAAAAGATGAACTGGTGCGTGTGTGTGTGTGTGTGTGTGTGTGTGTGTGTGTGTGTGTCTGTGATGTCATTTCCCTCAGTTCCTCGTCTCTTAAGACAATCTCTCCACCATGAACCTGGAGCCTGCCAGTTCGGCTAGACTAGGTAGCCGGCAAGCCCCAGGGATCCTGTCTACCTCCTCAGTACTAAGATAAACACAAGTATGCCACTTGCCTTGCTTTCTTATATGGGCACTGGGAATCAAACATGGGTCTTAATGGTTATTCAGTAAGCACATTTTCAACTGAAACATCTCCACAGGCCTTATGATATATATTTTTAAAACAAGGGCATGAATTACCTTTCGTCCATGATATAGGAATGTGTGCTATTCTTCTAGAAGACCCAAGTTCAGACCCTAGCACTCACAACTACTACAGCCTCAAGGAATGTGATGCCCTCTTCTGGCTTCGTGTGTGCACGTGCTCTCACTCCCTCCCTCCTCCCCCTCTCACTTACATATAATTAAAAAGTAAAATAAAGCAAGAATTTTATTTCTTATCTACCTTGACACTTTAGCTGTCACCGTTTAGTCCATCGATTGTCTTAGAGTTTTATTGCTGTTCACACCACAACCACAGCAACTCCTATTTATAAGGAAAAACCCTGCACTGGGGCTGGATTCCTTCCAGTTTGAGGTTTAGTCCATTACTGTCATTGCAGGAAGCATGGCAGCATGCAGGAAGACATAGTGCTGGAAGAGCCAAGAGTCCTACATCTTGACCTGCAGGCAGAACACTGTGCCACACTGGGTACAGCTTGAGCATAGGAGACCTCAATGCCTGCCCCTTAGTGATACACTTCCTCCAACAAGGCCATGCCTCTTAATAGCACCTTTTCTATGGGCCAAGCATTCAAACACAACTCTATGAGGCCTATACCTATTCCAACTACCACATTTCACTCCCTGGCCCCCATAGACTTGTAGCCATAACATAATGCAAAATGTATTTAGTCCGACTTTAAAAGTCCCCGTGGTCCTCGGGTTCAACAGTATTTAAAAGTCCAAAGCTCAAAGTCTCTTCTGAGATTCATGAAATCTCGTAACTGTAACCCCCTTTAAAATCAAAATAACAAAGCAGATCACATACTTCCAAGAGGAAGAAGAGGCATGTTGCAGTCAGCAAAGCTAAAAAGAACTGGAGATCTGGAGAAAGTTGTCAGACATGGACATCTGGTTTTGAGTTTGTTCAACTGGTTTTGTCCAGTGTTTCCTCACCATGCTCCTTTCTGTACCTTTGGAATGGCAATTATATCCTGTGCCACTATATGCTGGAAGTATGTGGGGAAGACCCTACTTCCATCTTATGAAAAGGAATTAAAGAACAGTTTAGGCCAAGGTGTGGTTGTAAACACCTTTAATCTCAGAGGCATGCAGATCTTTGGGTTCAAGGTCAGACTGGTGTTCAGAACAGTGTACACCAGGACAGGCAAACCAGACGGTGGAGGAAGCCACTGAATACAGAAAGTTGGTTTAGATGCTATTAAGAGAGTGGTCCATGTTCCAGTCCCAGAAAGCAGCAGAACTTGGTAGCTTCGGCCTCGCAGTTCTGGCCTTAGAGTCAATGATAGAAGGGGTTATGGAATTGCCCTCCACAACTAAGGAAAGCCACTGAGGCCGGGTGTGTGGCAGGGGTGTCCCTGTAAGGTGGCCAAGAGAGGCCACTGTGGGAAGCTGTGAAGGTGAAGCCTAGATTGCCTTGGAAACCCCAAGAGTTAGGGATGCCAAGAGTCCTAGGATACACGCTGAGGAAAGGGGCTAGCCCGCAAGCTACAGTAGTGACAACCAGAGGGAGACTTAGTAGGCAGGCAGCCCTGTCATAGATGACCAGAGTCACTCCCATGGAAAGACAGGCACTGGAAAGAGGAGAAAGGTGTGACAGGGAAAAAAGATGGAAAAGTGACAAACTCCCCAGGGGCAAGAAATGAACAGAAGCCAGAAGCGAAGGGAAAACATGCAGAGTATCAAGTAATTAAATAATTTCTGCTATAAGTCAACAAAGAATTAATAAAGCAACAGGCAAACGAACAAATAAATACCTATGTTTGTCCACAAGCTTTTTAAAAAAAAATAATCAGGCTCTCAAGGCCTGTCTCAGCTTCCATATAGGATCTGGTGCAGTGGCAGCACGTGCTGGGTGCTGGGTCACACGTCTGTAACTCCAGTTCCAAAGATCTGATGCCTTCCTCTAGCCTCTGAGGGCCCCTGTATACATGTGGTGTGCATACACACAGGAAGACAAAACACTCATATGTGTGAAATAAAAAAATAACTTTTTGGAAATTATTAGGAAATTGTTACTTTTTTGGGAAAATTTAGGTTGTTTTTTGTTTTTGTTTTTGTTTTGAGACAGGGTTTCTCTGTGTAGCCCTGGCTGTCCTGGAACTCACTTTGTAGACCAGGCTGGCCTCGAACTCTGCCTCCCAAGTGCTGGGATTAAAGGTAGTGCGCCACCACGCCCGGACAGGTTTGGTTTTTTTATCAAGAATCCATCATGGGCCGGGCATGGTGGCACATGCACGCCTTTAATCCCAGCACTTGGGAGGCAGAGGCAGGTGGAGTTTGAGTTCAAGGCCAGCCTGGTCTATGAGTTCCAGGACAGCCAGGGCTATACAGAGAAACCCTGTCTCGAAAAATAAAAACAAAAACAAAAACAAAAAAGAATCCAGCATGGATGGGGAGGGGCTCACAAGCCCCACTCCTAAGGCTCTATCTCAGTTGATGGCTTCTGGGGAAGGAAGAGTCAAGTTTTTTTAAGGATGTGACTCCCAGCAGGTCAAACAGTCCAGTGGATGGCCATATAACCATGAGCATATGGACACCATAGGTTTTGTAAATTTTAATTTATAAATATACATTTATTAAAAATAAATATAAAATTTTAAAGGCAGAAAGTTGGGAAGGGGAGGGCAGAAAGGAAGAGTGGGGAGGCAGAAGGATAAAAGAGAATTAGGAGGGATGGGAGGGGAATCTGATTTAAATACATTGTATACATGAACAGAATTCTTTGTTGGTTTCTGTGTAGCCCTGGAAGTCCTTGGAACTCACTCCCTAGACCAGGCTGGCCTCGAACTCAGATCTGCAAGCCTATGGTGGGATTAAAGGTGTGTGCTGCTGCTATCACCACTCAGGTATAAGTAGAATTCTTGAACTAATAAAAACAGATTTAAAACTAAACATTTGGGCCTGGAGAGATGGCTCAGTGGTTAAGAGCACTGGGTATTCTTCCAGAGGACCTAGGTTCAATTCCCAGCACCCATGTGGCAGCTCACAACTCCAATTCCAAGAGATTCAATCCCTCATACGGACATACAGGTAGGCAAAATACAAATGCATATGAAATAAAAATAAATGCAAGTTATGCAAAAATTAAGTTATTAGACATTTCATCTTTACTATACTTTATTACATGTGACAAATTGATCTTACTCAGCCCACACCTCTCTGTCCACATGCTTGGTAGGAAAGTGCACTGATTCAGCTTGCTATATTGCAACATAAAGTATCTACCAACCAGTGGCTAGCCTACCTGGTTCCCACCATGTATAAATTCCCACTTAGCTTCCTCGTTGTGTGGATAAAAGAATCACGCTTCATGTCAAAGCTCAGGGTTACCGAAGGCCGTTCCATTGAGACGGCCACGGTAGCTCACACCCCTAATCTCTGCATTCCAGAGGCAGAGGCAGGCAGATCTCCTAGTTCTAGACTAGTCTGGTTGGCCTATATATCTGGCTCCATGCCAGCCAAAACTGTATTTAAAAAACAAAAACACTCAATTGATGGTGATCAAAAAAGTTCAAATTATCAATGATTTTTATTGTGGTAGGATATCTATAAAATTCTTAACCGTTCGTAAGGCATACAGTTCAGTAGTAATCATGATGCTATGTAATCACCTCTGTCTAATTTCTATCACCAGAAAAGGAAACCCCACAGCCATTAAGCTGTCACTCGCTAGCCCTGTCTTCTCAGCTGACAGACAAATCCTGTCTCTAGGTCGATGGACTTCCTATGAATAAATAGGAATAGGGGCGGTGCTTTGGAGTCCTCAGGCTTCTTTAGCTGGATCTGAGCTCCCGAGTAAGCCTGTGACAATCGTTCTCAAAGCAGTCTAGAAGCTCCTCTCCCTGGGAGTCATGGGATGGGCAGGAGGGAGGGGCTCAGCTGAAGGATGTCAGTGAGGACCCCTTTTTATGTCTACAAGAGGCAGAGTGAACAAGGCTCGGTCAAGATACTCCTCCTGGTTACACCCTGGACAAACACTCTAACGCTCCCAGACATTGAATGTTCAGAAAAAAAAATCTCAGTGACTGTTCTTCAGTCTTTGCATTTTCAAACTCTGCTTTTGAGGTCCAAACTTTCACCATCCAATAAATGTAAAACGGTGAAACCCAGACTCAGAACTAAATCTGGGCCCACTTCCTCGAATTATTAGGAAGTAGTTTCATTTCCTTCGGGGCTCCGCCCTTCTCAGGCTCTGATCTCCCACCCTTCCTTTGAGGTTGAGGAAGGTTTGGCAGGAATAACTGTTCTTTCTAGGACGGGTCCCCATGTCCTCAATGCCTCCAGGAACAGACAGGATTACTACCTTTCAAAACAGTGTGGCTTCCCCTTCCACCGGTGCGTAGTGGTGGAGGCAAAGAAACACAGAGATGCCCATATGTAAACTGAAAATAAGGCCTGTGAACTCAGCCAAAGGAACCAGAGCTTCTCTTTTATAAAGGCCAACACTGCTTTACCAAATAGGCAGCAAGGCCCTATTTTCCACTTCCTCTTCACCCTGCCTCTGTACCCCCACAGCAACTGCCTCATCACTGCCTCACTGGCTGGGGAAGACTTGCTGTCAGCAGGCTCAGACTGCCACCGATTTTAGGCGGCGGGGGGGCGGGGGGGAGGACAAAAGCATGGAACCCCAGGTCCAGTGAACTTCAACCATCAGAGTAGCAGCGGTGGGGGGTGTCCCTTTATTCTTTGAGGGAGCAAGTATTAAAAGACTTTCAGCAATAATACTAGCTCAAGAAAAGTTCACACCTCAAACTGCTAGTAAGTCCGAATCCAGAGTTGTGCCAAATTTTGGTAAAGTCCTAAGCTAGAGTAATTGGAGTAAATTCCAGTTCTCTGAAGAAGTCCCCCACCCCATTACAAGTACCTAACTTTACTAGGCTCACGGGGTGTAACGGAAACCTGGCTTCACCCAAAAACGCTAGCTCTCATATTGATGCAAGACGCGTCCCTTCAACAAGTGTCCACGGGATCCTTGTGTGGGAAAGGTGGGTGCTGCACGTGCCTAATCCCATTCCGGGCGCTGGGGTAAGAGGGTCGCACATCCCTTCCCTCCCCGGAGTTCAGTGTAGTCAGTGGCTATGCATTCGCCTTCCCCCTTACCCCTCCACAGAGTGCCAGCCATAGGACCCGGGGGGACCCTCGCCTCGGCCAGGTGGAGGCTCCGGGGACACAGCTGGGGCAGGGACGTGACAACTTGGCTCTCTGGGCCAAAAGTGAAGCAACTCTGGAAAGTTCGCGGAGCTGCCCCGGCTTTCTGAAGCCGCCTCCCGGCGCCCAGAACACCCCGGAGCACGCACGGACCTGAGATGGTCTCCTGGTATCCCTTGGTGAAGTACTGCATGGCGGTGGCCGCTCTCCAGGGCGTCTTGAGCAGCCCCTGCCGCTGGGGGTCCTCGCCCAGCGAGCGCAGGATGGACGAGTAAGCGGCCGCCAGTTTGGGGAGGTTCACCTGGTTTTCCTCCTCGCTGCGGTGCCGCCCTGCCTTCCAGGCTTCGGCCGGCTGTGCGCCCTTGGCCTCGGGCGGCCGGGACTTCTCGGCAGGAGGGCTGGCCCCCGGCCGCGGCAGCTCCCGCTCGGAGAACCCATTGGTGCACCTGACTCCCGGCTTCTCCATGGACCCGGTGCTAACAAGCGCTGCGGCTCAGCTTAGCCGGCGGCCGCGACCTGTGGCCGTCACCCGGACTGGGGCTCAGCACCGAGAGATACTCTGGGAGTCTAGGGCAGTCGCCAGCTGGGGAGCCCCGCCGCGCCTCTCTTTTTATGGCGGGGCGACTCGGCCGGCGCCGCGAGATATTCTCATTGGCCGAAGCCTCTTGCGTCATGGATCTCGCCCCGCCCCTGCGCCCCGCCCTCCGGGGTGGCCCCTAAACCCCCGCAGCAAGACAAGCTTCAGGTTAGAACCCCTCGATTTATAAAGGGAAGAACTGAGTCTACAAAGAGACAAGAATCCGGGGAGCTGGAACCTCCGAGATAGAGACACCGATTCTCCCTCACTTTCCACGGGAAAAGGGGGCGTGTTCGCAAAAAAACGCTGTGGTCTAGTTGCCCTGAGAAAGATGAGCTAACTAACAGGTGACCTTGCAGGGGCAGGCAGGGTGGAGCAAATATGCTGGTGATAAGCAACCTTGTGCTCTTTTTTTTTTAATTTTTTTTTTCTTTTTAGCTTTTTTTTTTTTTTTGAGATTACAATTAACTTCCTGTGTGCTTTCTCTTTCCTCCTTCCAAACCTTCCCAAATACCTTCCCCCCACACAAACACCGTACTCTCTTTCAAATTCAGTCTCTTTTTTAACAGTTCTAATGTATGTGTATGTGTTTCTAAATATATAAATACAACTTGCTCAGTCTGGTTAATGTCTCTTGTGTGTATACGTTTTCAGAGCTAATCTGGTATTGGTGTTCTCTTTCCTAGGGAAGACTACCCCAGTCTAAGCATTCCTTGGTCACCTGTGGTTCTTTGTCATGAGTCATTGTCTTCCTTACCCCCACCCTCACCCTCATCCGTGTTCATACCTTTTTTTTGTTTTTGTTTTTGTTTTTGTTTTTGTTTTTGTTTTTGTTTTTCGAGACAGGGTTTCTCTGTATAGTTCTGGCTGTCCTGGAACTCACTTTGTAGACCAGGCTGGCCTGGAACTCAGAAATCCACCTGCCTCTGCCTCCCGAGTGCTGGGATTAAAGGCATGTGCCACCACGCCTGGCTTCGTGTTCATACTTCTATTAGAGGCATTTTTGTGTGTGTGCTTTGTTTTACTTTTTGAGACCAAGTCTAACGGTACAACTCTGGCTGGCCAGGAGTTCGCTATGTCGACCACCAGGAAGGCCTTTAATTCAAATGATCTGCCTGCCTCACACTTCCAAACGGTGGGATTAAAAGCATGAGCCCTGCCCCTCTCCTGCTTTAAAAGCTAGAGATGTTGTGACTTGAAAATTGTTCAGTTCTGGGCTGGTGAGATGGCTCAGCAGGTAAGAGCACCCGACTGTTCTTCCAAAGGTCCTGAGTTCAAATCCCAGCAACCACATGGTGGCTCACAACCATCCGTAGCGAGATCTGGCGCCCTCTTCTGGAGTGTCTGAAGACAGCTACAGTGTACTTACTTATAATAAATAAATAAAATCTTTAAAAAAGAAAAAGAAAATTGTTCAGTTGTTTAAAATGTATACAACACACACACCTGCCACTCTAGAAAAACCTCTAGCCTCTGTCAAGGCATGGGTTACAGTACATGGCACCCACTCACGGGAGTGCCCTATGCCTGGGGAGATAATAATCTTTGTGAGCTGCCAGATGGTTGCACTGCTGTTTTAACCTGCTCTGACCTAATCTTTCACAATGACTAGGGGACACTTGTTCTCTTTCATTACCCTGAATTTGGTGATCAGCAAAAGGACTAGGGCAGCTAGCTACATCTCTAGCCGGACAGTGTGTACTCTGCCAAGAACTGGTCCTTGGCAAACAAACCACTGACAAGAGGGGTGCTAGAGTAATGGCTCAGCAGTTAAGAGCACTGGCTGCTTGCTCTCCCCAGCTCCCAGCATCTTCTTCAGGCAACTCACAACCATGTATAACTCCAGCTCCAAGATATCCAATCCCTCTGACGTCTGTGGGCACTTGAAATCACATGTACAACCCCACACACAGACACACACATAGTTTTAAAAAGAATTTGTTTATTAAAACAAATACTTAAACTGGGCACATGCCTTTAATCCCAACACTGGGGACTCTGAGGCATTTGGATCTCTGTGAGTTCAAGGCCAGCCTGGACTCCAGAGTTCCAGGACAGCCAAGGTTACACAAAGAAGAAGCCCTGCCTTAAAAGCCCATAAACAAACAAACACTTTTTTAAAAAAAATAGATGAGGAACTGGAGAGATGGCTCAGTGGTCAAGAGCACTGGCTGCTCTTCCAGAGGACCCAGGTTCAATTCCCAGCACCCACAAACTGTCTATAACTCCAGTTCCAGGGGATCCGACAACCCTCACACAGGCATACATGCAGGCAAAGCACCAATTCACATAAAGTAAAAATAAATTTTACAAAAAGAATAAATGAAGAAATGGGCATCTGTGTTCTTAAGATTTGCATGACTGAAAATCATCTTCTGACCAGCAATTAAGAATTACCTGTGAGTCCTTTGGCCACAAACCTTCAGCCATGAGAAGGTAGTCACCAGTCTGCAATCACTCATCTGCATAATCTGCCCCCCAATTCGGCTTCCAGAAAGGCATGTTTCTTCTTTTCTTTTCTTCTTCCTGTTGTTGTTGTTGTTGTGTGTGTGTGTGTGTGTGTGTGTGTGTGTGTGTGTGTGTGTTGGGACAGGGTTTTTCTGTGTAGTCCTGGTGTTCACTCTATAGATCTGGCAGGCCTGGAACTCAGAGATCTGCCTGCCTCTCCTCCCAAATGCTGGGGTTAAAGGGGTGTGCTGCCACCGCAGAGCCTAAGACTGCTTCTTTAGATGGGAGAATGCCCTCTTCTTGCCTTCAGCTAGTCTATCCTGGAGAGTTTACCACTGCCTGTAGCTTTTCACCACGATTAGCTTCCTGCCTGCAGTAAAACGGCCTGCTGGCTAACATTTGTGGTAGCCAGAACTTTGACCTTGGGAAAATTGATTAGCAAGTGAAAAAAAAAACAAGTGTTTTCATTTAAAACCCATTTGTATTTTGTGGGGAAATAGTAGGTCGATCCAACTTTAAGTACAAAGATTCACTCTCCACAAGTTGGTACAAACTGAAATAAATGTTACTGATCAACTGGGCTTTTTTTTTTCCCTCTATCTCCCAAGTGCTGGGACTTAAAGGCTTGGTGACTCAAATGGGCTCTTAAGCAGTAACACACACTTTGATTTGATTATTTTCTTTGAGATTGGGGGAGGGGGACCTGTTTTTCACAGGGGAGGGATTATGTCATAATTCCAAAGGTGGATTTTATCAAGCAATCAAATTAGTGTCTTCTTTGTTTCCAAGAGTACCTTATGCTGAGTCTCTGACCTATCCATAGGTGTGAGTAACTTGAGATCACAACAAGCAGAGATAAGCCCTGGGATTGTCGTGTACTAATAAAGTCTATTACTGTAAATTGTAATTCGTATGTATTATGGACATCTATCTATTCCAAATAAACATTCAGGAAAAAACACGAGCATTGCTTAATCTCAGAGTCATCTTCAGTCTAAAATAGGAAAAATGGGGCTGAGATGTAGCTCAGTTGGTAGAGTGCCTTCCTAACACATAAAAAGTCCAGGCTTCTATGCTCAGAACCACAAAAAACGAGACATGTTGATGCAAGCCAATCATCCCAGCACTGGGGAGGTGAAAGCAGTGGGTCAGGAGTTCAAGGTCATCTTCAGCTACCTAGAAATTTAGAGTCCAGTCTTGGCTAAATAAGAATCTGACTAAATAAACAAACAAAACAGAAGAAATGTAAAGCACCTGCCTACCATGCTTGAGCCCTGTGCTCCATCCTGAACACTGCCAAAATGTGTGCACATGTCTGTAAGTAAAGTATAAGAAATATGCGTGGGGCTGGAGAGATGGCTCAGTGATTAAGAGCACTGATTACTCTTCCTAGAGGTCCTGAGTTCAATTCCCAGCAACCACATGGTGGCTCACAACCATCTGTAATGGGATCTGATGTCCTCTTCTGGTGTGTCTGAAGACAGCTACAGTGTACTCATATACATAAAATAAACCTTTTTTAAAAAATGGGTAAATCAGTTGCTACTGTGACAGAAAGGTACCAAGAAAAGAAAGAAAGAAAGATGCATGTCAGTGGGTCTTTTAAAAGCTAATTATTGAATTCCTATGTATATCCAATAGCAAATTACATAAATCAAAAAAAGACCACCCAAACTGTGTGTGCATGTGTGTAAATAAAGTATAAGAAATATTCATGTCAGCCGGGCGTGGTGACACACGCCTTTAATCCCAGCATTCAGGAGGCAGAGGCAGGAGGATTTCTGAGTTCGAGGCTAGCCTGGTCTACAAAGTGAGTTCCAGGACAGCCAGGGCTACACAGAGAAACCCTGTCTTGAAAAACCACAAAAAAAAAAAAAGAAAGAAAGAAAGAAAAGAAAAGAAAGGAAATATGCATGTCAGTGGGGTTTTTAAAAAGGTAATTATTGAATTTCTATATATAACTAATAGCAAATTACATAAATCAAGCATAGCTGGAAGCAACATTTAAGGACAGCTCACATGTTTAATAAGTAAAAACAAAGATACCAAGGGATGTGTGTGTGTCTGTGTGTGTGCACGCACAGACCTGATTTCTATTCCTGTGAGCCACGTGCGTGCTTGCACGGAGAATAGAGATCAACATCAGATAGCTGCTTTTATCTTTCTCCATCCTGTTCTTTGGTAACGGAGCCTCTCTGCTGAACGGTGAGCTCACCGGCTTGATTTATCTGGCTGATCAGTGAGTTCCAGCAATCCTCCTGTCTCCACACCCTCTCTTCCGGGATTACAGGTATGTACTCCCACACTTGGCTTTGTATATGGGTCCTGGGGATCTGAGCTCACGTCCTCATGGCTGCACAGCAAACACTTCACCAAACACCAAGACTTCTCAGCCCTCGGGGGAATACTGTTTAAGTGAAGGAAATAAATAAAGATGCTTGCATTTAAAAAAAAAAAAAAAAAGGTTAGTAATCTTGTTGCTTCTCAAAAAAAAAAAAAAGTAAACATTAACTAATAGCTTATTCCTTAAAGAGAGTCCCTAATGAAATTTCTTTTTTGATGTCACCAATGTCACCAATTCTCAGCCCAGTCTCTGAATTTGTGCTGTGTAATTTCAAATAAAGGCAAGGAAGCCCTGGGTGGTGGGGAGTGGTGAAGAGCCTGAGTAAACCTCTGGTTTCTCTTGCTTTCAAAGGCCACGTGGTCAGGCAGTACAAGGCCACTAACCTGTGCCATCATTTGAATACAAAATAGCCCCACTGGCTCACGTGCTCACGTGGCTCAGTCCCCAGCTGGTGGCACTGTGCTGAGAGGAAGCAGGTCATTGGGATGTCTTTTGTCCCGCAACATCTTGTGCCAGGAGCTCCTATGTCTCTCTCTTCCTCTGCTTCCTGACAGCCATGAAGTGAAGAGTGCCACATGTCACACACTCTCAGGTGCTTGGACAGATAGTGAACTTGTCCATCACAGCAAACAGCTCTTGCCGGGCGTCGTGGCGCACGCCTTTCATCCCAGTACTCGGGAGGCAGAGGCAGGCGGATTTCTGAGTTCGAGGCCAGCCTGGTCTACAGAGTGAGTTCCAGGACAGCCAGGGCTACACAGAGAAACCCTGTC
>NC_034597.1:38016954-38024292 GCF_900095145.1 Mus pahari
CAGGCTGGCCTCGAACTCAGAAATCCACCTGCCTCTGCCTCCCGAGTGCTGGGATTAAAGGCGTGCGCCACCACTGCCTGGCATTCCCAGGAACTTTCATTCACAGACTGAACCTCCTAAAAGCACGAGCAACATCATTCTCTCTCCCCTTTTCCCTTGTTCTCTACAGTATTTTTCCCAGAGCAGTGCAAAGTCTGATTCATGAAACGTGTGATGGGCAGCTCAAAACAGCCATGGTTAGATTTTTCAGAGTGATTAAAGCCACCGATATGTCACCTGCCCATGGCTAGCGGATGGCCTCTGATGCCAGAGGCCCTAAATGCATGCCCTCTGCGTGCACTGATACCACTCTTTCTGTGCATGAATTCTATGAAGAACCATGCAGTTTTATTTTGTATGTAGAGCACCAGTCATTTCAGACATACTAACCTCCTACTGTACCCCACAGCTCAGTCCAGTAGGCACCCCTATCCTCAGGGAGGTGGATTTGAGGCCTGAGGCTCCACCTACTCACATCTGACACCTCCTGTATAAACTCTCCTTTGTAAAACTGGTCATTTCAGTGATGGGAATACAGTTAGATTTCCCAACCAGCTTAAAGACACAGGAGGCAGAAAAGATGCTGGAGGCTGATGTCAACAGATTGTGAAAGAGCAGACACTCTCCCACAGGAAAGAGGTACCTGTGAAAGGGGTAGGGGACACTTGGAGTTTTTATAGGAGGTTTGGAGGCTAGGGCTATGCATAAGCCTGCCATTTCTTCTTCCTTAGATATTCTGGTTTATCCAGATCGGCTACCTTGGGAGATAGGCTGATGCACCGATAGCTGTTTGAGCGGGTCTGTTATACTACCTCGTAAGAATTCTGCTTCTACAACCAAGGCATTCTATCACCTACAGTGAGATGGGCGAAGCACTATTTGCTAACAGCAGTGCTGTCCTGCCAGCACCCCAAGGCAATCCAAAGAAGGAAGCTTTGAAAGCACCAACATTATGTAAACAATTTAGCAGCGGAAGGTAAACCATTGGTGGGGTTGCCTTTAAGTAGTGATGAGAGAAAAAGGAGGCATAGGCTAAACCAGAAAGGCGTGCCCTGCAGAATTCATTAACAAGCATTTACATCTACCCTAACTAGAGGCCCAGTAACAGTACCCAATCTAGCAACTTCTTTCTTCCAAAAGTCCAAGGTCCTTTTTCAATCCTATCATTTCTAGGGCATGTGCCAGAAAAAGAGGTAGATAACCGAGGTGCTTGGTGTCAGAGACCGACCAGACTAAGGAGACAACCAAATCACTTGCCAAGGGCAACAGGTGACGTGGCCTCAGATATTTAGCAACACTGATTAGAAATGTCTTCAGGTGGATTTGATGAAGGTACTATATTTGAAAGTTAAGCTCTGGGGGAGACTAGGTCGTGGTGGAAAGATCCTGTGTTGGCTAGTTTTATGTTAATTCAACACAAGCTAGAGTCATTTGGGGCAGAGGAACAGCAAGGGAGAAAATGTCCCATCATATCGGCCTGCGGTGCATTTTCTTGATTTAGGATTAATGTATGAGAGCCCATCTGGGTAGTGCTGGCTAGTTCTGAGTTCTGTAAGAGAACAGGTTGAGCCAGTCATGAGGAGTACACCAATAAGCAGCAGCTCTCCCATGGCCTCTGTCTCAGTTCCTGCCTTGAGTTCCCTCAGTGTGGATAATGGGCTACAAGCTGTGAGGTGAGATAAACCCTCCCCTCCCCCACAGTGCTTTTGAGCACAGCATTTCATCACAGCACTAGAAATCCTAAGGCAAACACAAGAAGGGTGTCCTTATTTCAACCCTGACACCAGAAGCATGGCTGTGGAGTCAAGAGAGTCCTCACACGCTGCTAATCCGTCCATACAGGAAGAATCCAACTGAAGCTGGCTTCTCTTCTGAAAAGGAATGGAGCATCTTTGGGGGAGAAATTGAGAGAAAATGAAAGCACTGGGTTAATGGAAGGAAGACTCGTGGGTTCCATACTGAATCTGAAGGCTAAAGGCCAATCACCAGCAAAGAAAAGACATAATCCAAACCATTGCTTGTTCCAGCAGACGTACTTTGACGTCTCAGAAGGATGGACACCTATCTGTGACCACCGTGTGACAGTGAAGCCACACACATCCAATCTGCATAGTCCCTCTAGCTCCCTCCTGGTCTGTGGCTGTTTGTGGAGAAGCTCTGGTTTGCCCAGAATGGAAGATTTGTTTTCTAGTCAACAAATGCTTTCAAGTGGTAATTTAACTGTCAATAAAAAAATAAATAAATAAAAAGGTGCTGCAGAATTGTTAGCGATTCTTGGAAGCTCTCTAGCTATTGAATGAATCTTCCCCCCCCCAGTTGCCTGGGGAACTGCGTTTTAATGTCATGCATCAAGCACTTCTTCCCTGAATATAATTGTAGTCTACCTGATGCCTTGTTTAAAGCTGTTCAAATGTTTGGCTTCTGCTAACTATTTTTTGACATCATTCATGACAGATGATGGATCCGAAGTAAATTTAATACTTTTTTTTTTCTAAATCCCACTAACTTGTTGAATCAGCAGAGGAAGAAACTTATATAAATCGAAAATATCTTTATTGCCGGATGAACCATGGAAGATCTGTATAAATCTGTGATGATCCAATAGCTTTTGCAGAAAAGCATCTCCATGGCTCATTAGGGGATGCCGAGCTCTGAGACCAAGCTATGAACCAATGGGAGCTCTGCTTTGTGGACGTTAGTGCCAGATGCTCAATCAAATAGTTTTAAATCTGTGGGTTTGTTTGTTTGTTTTAACTAAAAGATCTCCAGTTTTGCTTAAAGAAGTCTTGTTCCTGGACTTGACTAAGAAAACAAACACCACCAACAGTAACAAGCCACATACTTTCCACATGCCTAACAGCTACGGTGGTTGTGTGCATAATTTATCCAACAAGTTATTACCGTTGCCAGATGGTACTTCTGGCGAAAGTCTTTAGAGGAGATAACATTCAGTGGCTAAATCCCGCTACATCAGCCTTTCTCTGGACAGCAGTGCAAAGGCTAAATGGGCAGTACATCAGCCGTCCTGTATTCGGAAGACCATGAGCTCAAGCTCAGGGCTACGGAGCAGAAAGACAGAGAGATTCCAAGGCCTCAAGAACAACAGCCCTGGACATCCTCATTCAAGAGTTCCCGTTACTGCAGAAACAAAACAATTACTGAGTCCGTGGTGGGCCTACCCTTTCCTTCACTATGCAGGTAGTAAGGACAGCGTAATGACTTGGTCATGAACCAGAAATTTCACCCTTTAAACTTTGTGACTGCCCTGTCTGTGGAGAAGCGGCCCTTATAGAACACATGTTCGGTCTGCACGTGTGTCCCATGAAAGTATCATGAATACGATGATGTAATAGGATGAATGTAATAAATGTCATAAGGCCTTTAGATGATCCAGCTCCATCAAAAACATGAAAACTCACACCAGAGAAAAGCCCTATAAATGGAAAACCTCCAACTACCCCGATGTATCGAGAATCATCTACTAATGCACAGTAGAGATAGATCTTATAGAACCTTTGAAATCATGACATGACTCCCTCTGGAGACAAACGGATATGAATGTCAGCAGACTAGTAAGAGGTTCATGTATCACCACTGGGTTCAAGAGCACATAGAGGCTAGCAGTTCCCTTTCAATTCACAAAGCAACTCACATTGTAGAGAAACACTCTAAATTTGACACTATGCTAAAGTTTGTGAACATACTGTTTCTATTTAAAATCAAGAAACCATTCACGCTGCAGAGATGTCTTATGAGTATAAGCATAGCACTATGCCCCCCAGCCTGCCTCAGCCCTGAGAACCCTGTAGCTTTTAATCCCCAAATGATATTTTGCTTACCAGAGATGTGTCTCTCATCAAAGAAGAATGCTGTGTTAACTCAAATGAGCCTTTCCTCTCTGCTATGTTACTTTAAAATCCTAAAGCTTCTTCAACTCTCTCTTGGCTCTTTGAAAGTTCTACCCTTTCATATCTGTGGAAAAGTTTAACCCATGGAGGAGACTCCTGACCAAGTACGTATCGATCCAAAGCCCTAACAGTTTCTCTGTGTTCTAACTACATAGCACACACTGTTTTCTAATTCTAAGGAATATGCTAATTTATGCCAACGTGATATGTATTTGTTTTTAGCCATCTTGTTCCTGGGATGTGCAGGACTGCTTGAATGCCTCGTTCAATTTTCCATAAAGAATCCTAAAAGAAGGCGAAGTATTTTATTTATGAAATGATAACCATTTCTGGCTCCTGTGGGGACTCTTGGGAAGGAGATTCCTGAACCTGTGTCTTGTAGCCAGGATTTCAACGGCCCAGCTTGGGAGGTTGCCTGGCTTGCTGTAGCTGTTCCACACTGCAACCTGGTGTGGACTCTAAGTGACACACACACACACACACACACACACACACACACACACACACTGCATGCCCCTCATTGAGCACTTACTCTTGCTGTTACAAAGCTGTCCTGAAAAGATAGTGGACCTAAGTTGAGGAGATGGTGGGATTGATTGTGCTGGTGGCTGCCAATGTGGTCTCTGTCGGCTGGTTTAGGTGAAGAGCTGAACCTGTGGCTTGTGGGCCTTGCACATGTATGTGCCTGAAGGGCTGGGGTTCTAGGAGTGTCTGCAACCATTGCAACGATCTCTGGAAGGTGAGCCTCGGGACTGTCAGAACATGTCTGTGACGCTGGTCGCTGTCCAGCCAGAGATCAGAATCACACAATTGTTGTGTTGGCTGTTCTGAGGTCTAGAATGGATGTTGAGCCTAGACAGAGGGGACTGTGCACAGCCTTGTACTATCTCTTCTGAGCCCTCTTCCTTTCAGCCTCATTTCCTATAACCCCCACTACATACACACACAGAGAGACACACACACACTTATACACACAGGCACATATATACACACATACTCATGTATGTACTTACACACTCACACATACTCACACGCAGACACATACACACACATATATATACATATGCACATATAAACACATACACATTTGTACATACACATACATACTCACACACAGACACACATATATACACACATACACACATATGTGCATACATACTCACACATACACACACACACACACACACACACACACACTACCCATGTAGCCTCTGCACAGAGGCAGCTTTGGCTCCCGTGTAGAACGAGGTACCCTCTGGTTCTAGCAGGACAGTCTGCTTCTAAATGCACTGATATGTGAGCAAGTTACCTCATACTTCTGCTGCTGAAGAGCTGTCGGCCCTGTGTCTCCCCCGCCATGGTGGGCCTTACCCCCAGAACCAGGCTGTAGGGGGAAGCCTTCTCCATTGAGTGCTTGACATGTTTTCTCACAGAGATGAATAACTGGCACACAAGCAATCTCATGATCTTCCTCAACTCTCTGACTCTAAGGAACCTGCTTCCTCTTTCTTCTTGTGGTATCTTCTACAGTGTCAAAATCAAGTTTTGCACTTTTATGACATACACAATATTGATTGTATTGAAAGAAATAAAACCCAAGGCTGGAGAGATAGCCCAGCAGTTAAGAGTGAGTACTCACCTTACAGAGGAATAAAATTCAACTCCTACACCCAAGTTAGACAATCACAAGGACCGGTTACTTCAGCCCCATGGGATCCAGCGGCTCTGGCCTCGTTGGTACCAGCACCCGAGTGTGAATATCCAAACACAGACACACACTTATACATGTAATTCAAAATAGTTTTTATAAAAAGAAGCTGTGTTGGACAGAGGGGTTCACTGTGGGACACACTGTGGCATGCATGGTACAGCTTCCAGATGATGTCTTCTATGCTTTGTTTTTGTTTATTTGTCTGTCTTTTTATTTTCTTTTGAGGGGGAGGTTGCAAGGACAGAGGGTGGATATGAAGGGACAGGGAGATGAGTGGGATTGGGATGCATGATGTGAAACTTATAAATTGATATACTTTTTTTAAAAAGTGTGTAAACTTAAGAATCAACAAGAGTGAAGTTTACCTTTAAAGCCCCCAGTAAGGATTGGGGCCTTAGTATGGGGTGGTGGTGGTGTAATATCTGAAGAAGGGCAATGGTAGACTTGCCTCTCCTGAGGTGCAAAGACAGTGATGGATGAGGGTTGGCCCTTAATAAGACATTCACCATCTCCCCCTCCAAGACTCTGTGGGGACGTCAAGAGAGAGGGAGGGGAGGACTTCAAGAGTCAGAGGCTGGGGAGGAGTGAAACAATACCCTGACCATCTTACACACGAACTCACTGCAAATGTGTTTTTTTATACAAGACTTACAGTCCACACGTCACCTTGTAGTCCTCATGCACAGACAGGGGCTTATGAAGTCGGTGAGGCACCATGGGCAGTTAATGGATGCTGTGGAAAGGTGTGTCGTTTTCTTCAGCCGTGGAGCTACTGGCAAGGTGTCCCTGTCCCAAGTCGTAGCCCCCAACTCATACTCATTCAATCAACCACAATTAAACTCAGTGACTGTCTTAGTTATGGTTTTATTGCTGTGAAGAGACACCATGGCCATGGCAACTCTTATCAAGGAAAACATTTCACTGGGACTGGCTCACAAGAGGTCTAGTCCATTGTCATCATGGTGGAAAGCCTAGTGGCACACAGGCAGATGTAGTGCTGGAGAGGTAGCTGAGAGTTTTACACCTGAACCCAAAGGCAGGAGGAAGAAGTAAGCAAGCTGCCAGGCCCGGCTTGAGCTTCTGAGACTTCAAAACCCATCTCCAGTGACGCACTTCCTCCACCAAGGCCACACCCCTCCACCAAGGCCATGCCCACTCTAACAAAGCCACGCCTACTCCATCAAGGCCACACCTCTTAATAGCGCCACTCCCTATGGACCTATGAGGGGTGCAGTTTTATTCAAAACACCATAATGGGGGAAAAGGGAGGATCAAAGTAGTAGGGGGCTTATTAGGGAAAGGTTTTCAGCAGGAAAAGTGGGTGCTAAGAGAGGATAATAGAGGCGAAAATGAAATGTATTGTCAACGAATAAAACATTAAAATGCTGTCTTCTCCCTCTCTACCCTTTCGTTCCCTCCCTCTCTCTGAAACCCTGGTGTGTTGCCAAGTAACAAACCTGCCATGCATCAGGAAACCAGCCCTGGACAAGAAGAGTCTTTCTGGGTCACAGAAGCACTTGGTGTGTAAGAGTAAGACTTCTAAGTTCAGAGGGCATGTGGAAGTGCTTGCCTTGAGGGAGCCAGCTAGCTCTGTCAAAGAGCATCTCAATGGTAAACAGATTGTCTGCACAACAAAGACCTCTCTCTCTCTCTCTCTCTCTCTCTCTCTCTCTCTCTCTC
>NC_034597.1:38024707-38031020 GCF_900095145.1 Mus pahari
ACACACACACACACACACACACACACACGAGTACTTAAAATATGCCCTGCACACACTTGAAACCTAATTTGAGACCATAAATACTTCCTGTAAGAATGTATCAGGTAAACTCCAGAAAACATTTTTCCTGGCAAAAATTCATCTGATTCCCACAAATTGAATTCAAAATCATGATCAACTTTTCTGTCCAAAGATAATCTGTGGTGGTTTGAATATATTTGGCCCAGGGAGTAGCACTATTAGGAGGTGTGGCCTTGTTAGAGTAGGTGTGGCCTTGTTGGAGAAAATATGTCACTGTGGGGTGGACTTGGAAACCCTCCTCCTAGCTGCCTGAGGAGTCAGTCTTCTGTTTGCCTTCAGAACAGGTGTAGAATTCTCAGCTCCTCCAGGACCATGTCTGCCTAGATGCTGCCATGATCCTGCCTTTATGATAATGGACTGAACCTCCATACCTGTAAGCCAGCGCTAATTAAATGTTGTCCTTATAAGAGTTGCTTTAGTAATGCTGTCTCTTCACAACAATAAAATCCTGATACAGAATAAATAAAATATTTTATTTCATTTTAAAATATTTTCTTCTGGCTGAGGATGTAGCTTAGTTCCCTGACAGGGATGAATCACTGAATTCAATCTCCAGTATTATAAAAAAAAATTGCTTTTTTCTTTGACCCACAAAAATATTATTTGACCATAAAACCCCAGGGTTGAGGAAAAGGCTTCAGACTGAAGCCCTGCAGAGTGGAATCCAAAGTTGTCCTCACTCGTGGCCTTGGAGAAGTGTTTCATCTCTCCAAGATGCAATATTTTCACTAGAAGAAAAGAAAAGTTATTTGGGAAATAAGAACAAGTGTAAACAAAAGAAACATGGTAAATGTGCCTGAGCAGTAAAGGTTAGGATGCCCACAACAAAGACCAGCCCCTTATTCTTCTCTCTGTGTCTCCTATCGGCTTTGTTACAGAGTAGCAGAAAGCCTCTCATCTAAGATGTCTAGAAAACAAAAGGCGAACAGCTTTGTGTGTGCCCCACCTGCCCATACACTTACTTAGAGGCCCCATGTCCTGAAAATCAATGTGGCTATTTGCCTGTGGACATAGTTTCCAGGCAACGCACATTTGAACCGATTCAGGCTCCTCCATCAAGTGTCTCTTTGCAAGCTTCCATAAATATTAGTATTATACCTGCTTAAGGGAAATGAGCAAATGTTATGTTTGTACACTGTCTTTCTCCTGGGATTTTATAACGCTGAGCAGAGATCCTTTCCTGAGCTGCCACTGACCCCGGGAAGCGGCAAGGCTTCCGACATGTAAACAGAGCAGGTGTTCAGCTGTATTTCCAGGGTCTTCCATCCTAAGGAAAGGATACAGTCGCTCTATGAACCCTCAAAATCATGTGTTAACAGACACTAGGACCCAGGAAATATTCTGACTTCCCTGCACAGGGGTCTACCCTGACATTTTCTCTCTCTCCCCATCGGGACGGACTGGTATGCACCTTTAAGACAAAATAACACTCAGGTTATTGCCAAGACATTTAGCAAACAGTATATAAATTCTCCATGTTTTAAGTGTAAATATTCTTCACTTTAAAAATCCCTTTATCCTTTCCACATCTGATTTAAAAGGAAAACAAGCCAGTACTGCTTGAATCCCTACAGATAGGACATTTGCTCTGCTATTCATTAAGTGGAGGGTTTTATTTGTGATTGATAAATAAGCTTATCATAGTTTAATAATGAGGGATAGGGGGCAGCCTATGCCCATTGGTTCTGCTGCTTCTGTGTGGACTCAGAACTGTTTATCAGACTTGGTAGTAGGTGCCCATACCAGCTGAGGCATCTCTCTGGCCCCTGATAAGCAGTTGTTATTGGCTAGGCAAAGATGTTGCTTGTCTTTGATCATTCCAGCACTAGAGAAATAGAAACAGGCAGGTCTATGTGAGTTCAAGACCAGCCTGGTCTACAAAGTTAGTTCCAAGACAGCCAGGGCTACACAAAGTAACCCTGCCTTAAAGGACAGACAGACAGACAAAAAAATGGAAATAGAAGAAGGAGGAGGAGGAAGAGGAGGAAAATGAAGAGGGGTAAGGGAGGAAGGATGGAGAAGGGGAGAAGGGGAGAAGAGGAGGCTGTTATTAGAAAAATAACAATTTTTATTAAGATTTAAAGCCCCATAATTTCACTTTTTACAGTCATTTTACTGTACTTCTGATTATGTACTATTTGTGTTGTCTTTTAAGTTATTTAGTGTGTATTTGTGTCTAGAGGGAGAGAGGCAGGCATGTCACAGAGTATGTGAAGGACTAGAACAACTTTGCAGAGTTAGTTCTCTCATTTTCCCCACTTGGGTCCAGGCTATTGACCTAGGTCATTGGGCGACTAGTGCCTTTACCGTGGGTGCTGAGTCACTCTGCCAGCCTGGTTTTAGCATTTTTTTTTGGTTTGGTTTTGGTTGATTGGTTGGTCCTTACTTGATTTGTATGAGACTTATATCACTATGCTGCCAAGGCTGGCCTTGAACTCCTCATACTACTGCATCACCCCGTGAGTACTGGGATTACAGCTGTGAACCACAGCCTGCCATGTCTACCTGCTGTATTTCTTTTTAATGTTTTCCTATGTCCAGACATTTTCTTTTCCTTTCAATTATTACCTTCCAGAACAATCTGCATTTTTATGTCACCATTATACATTTTTCATACCACAACAAAACTTAGTCATGTTTCAGTTTTACTTTTATCTTTTGTATTTCATAAGGCAGCCACTTTGCCTTTACATGTTGTTGTTGTTATTGTTGTTGTTGTTGTTGCTGGGTTATTTGGGGGGGGTTGGTTTTTTGTTTGTTTGTTTTTGAGATAGAGTTTCTCTATGTAGTCCTGTTCTAGAACTTTCTCTGTAGACCAGACTAGCCTCAAATACAAAGATCCACCTGCCTCTGACTCCCAAGTCCTGCTGGGATGAAAGACATGTGTTACCACACCCAGCTTGTTGTTGTAGTAGTAATAGTAGTAGTAGTAGTTGTTGTTGTTGTTGTTGTTGTTGTTGTTATAGATTGGGTCTCACTGTGTAGTTCTTGCTGTCCTGGAACTCATTATATAGACCAGGCTGGCCTTAACTCACGGAGATCCATCTGCCTCTGCCTTTCAAGTGCTGGGATTAAAGATGTGCAACACTACACCTGGTCTTATTATTCAATTTTAAATAAATTAAATTTATCTTCCAATTTATAAAAACAAAAATTGGGCTTATTAAAGAAGTAAAATAGACAGACACCCAAGCGCCACATACTGTGGAGAGAGGTGGAACTACGGACATGACCACAGTGACAAAAGGCAAAGCATGTGTAGCCACCTGGGGTTAAGGTGACGTCTGGGCCTGGGATGCTGCCAAGGGCCATGGCTGGGTCTGTGACCCTACTGCAGCTGGGGTCTTTGCTGATGTCTGTGACCAGAATTACCACCAATGACTATGCAGATGTCCCTGGTCTGGGCTGCCACCTGAGTCCAAGTACTGTGCTGAGCTGGCACTGCCCTTCACCTGCAGCAGAAGAGCTGGCCCTGCCTCTCACCTGGTAGCAAGGGAGAGCAGGCTCTGATAGCAGGGGTAGGGTGTAGGGCTGAAGGTGAGGGTGCAGGAGGGATATCAATGCCCCTCACTGGCTGCAACGCTGGGGAGAGTGGTCCCTGCACCTTGCCTGGGCAGCACAGCAGAGCTGGGAGGAGTGTCAGGGCAAGGATGAGCTGGCTCCTCTCCTTGCCTGGGTAAATTGGGAGAGCTGGCCTTGATGGCCTGAGCTCAGGAGAGCTGGCAGACTGACCAGCTCAGCTACCACCCAAGCCCAGATCTGGAGCTCTGAGTTGGCCCATCCCAACATCTACTGCATCTATGAACTGCTGGACTGTGAGAAGAGTCCACAGCTGCAGGATCTCCAGGACCCAGGGCAACAACAGGATATTCGAGAGGAGCCCCAGTGTGGATCCAATACTGATAGTGTAGCAAAAGCCAGAGGCTTCAAACCAGGCCAATGAACATTTGAAAGTAGAGCTGTTTGGGCAAAGGGTGTACTGTGTGTGTCACACCGTGACACACTGCAGCTTCCACGGAGAGAGTTTTTATTTTTTGGTTGGTTCGTTCTCTTTTGTGGGGACGTTACAAGGGCAGAGGGCAGATATGAAGGGACAGTTAGATGAGTAGGATTGGGGGCATGATGTGAATTCACAAGGAATCAATGAAAATTTTTAATTACAAAAAAAAGAAAAACATTTCAATACACATATACTTTGTGTAGTGTTTAAACCATGTAAAACGGCTGTCTTCAAACATTTACTATTTCTTCTTCTTCGACATTTATTATTTCTCACTATGTAGCTCTGACTGTCCTGGAACTCAGTGTGCAGATCGGGTAAGCCTACAGCTCACAGAGGTCTGCTTGTCTCTGCACTGGGAATGCTGGGATTAAAAGCATACTCCACCACGCCCATCCATATACTATTCCTCTGTAGAGAAAATCTTCATAGCTGGTTCTTGTAGCCTTTTAGAATGCAGTATATTATCATTATCTATAGTCTTCTTGTCACACTATATAGCCCTGGGGAATTTCTCATTGTCATCCAACTGTCACTGACACTGCAACAGTAAAGACCCATTAAGGGAAACTAGCTCCTTCTGATTGAGAAGATGAAATCTCTGACCTGGGTGGAATCCTAACATTCCAAGCTACCCCAAAACAAGTTAATGCAGCTGTGCATGCTAATCACCTGGCCAAGGACCATGTCTAAGGAGGCAGGCTCACCTGAAGCCAATAGATCTCAACCTGTGGGCTATGCCCCCTTTGGGGTTTTCATCAAAGATATTCCATATATCAGATATTTATATTACAACTCATAATAATAGCAAAATTACAGTTATGTTGGTTTGTTTTTGTTTTTTTTTTTTTTTTTTTTGGTTTTTCGAGACAAGGCTTCTCTGTATAACCCTGGCTGTCCTGGAACTCACTTTGTAGACCAGGCTGGCCTCGAACTAAGAAATCCACCTGCCTCTGCCTCCACCATGCCCGGCTATGTTCTTTTCTTAACAAAATCTCAATCATTTGATTCTACCAGTGAAGACTTGGGGAACCAGTCGGCTACCTCAGAGAGGCAGAGAAAGCACCCAGCTGACCTCCTCTTCAGCTGATGCCCCACCAGCAACATCCTGATTTCAGGCCATCTCAAAAAAAAAACTTTCTTCAAACTGAATGTCCCTCCCTCCTACTTCCTGTGCATCTTTCTATCCATCTGCCTGCCTCCCTCTTACTCTCTATGGTTTTTCTTAATAATCCTATGCTCACTTCCTGCCAGCTCTTTGCTTGTTCCACCTCTTGACCCGTGGTTGACTTTTTCTGATCCTGTTTACAATATCCAAGCAGAAAACTCTCAGGTGGAAGGTGTGTGCTAGAACTGTGGCACACCCCAACTAAAAACAGGCTTCCCCAGTAAACAGCACAGTCTCCGGGTACACGATGTGATCAAATATCCTGCGACACAGTTATGAAGTAGCGAGGAGATAATAACATGAGAAATTGTATTAAAGGATCTCGGCATTGGGAAGATTGAAAAGCACTGCCCTGGGCCATCCTACTGAGATAGGCGGAGTAACCATGCCTGTAAGGAGACCTTGTACCTTTGCCTCCCAGAATTCCCTCTCAGATCCCAATGAGCGCAGCCATATTACTCCGTGAACCCGCCCGTTTTCCTGAATGACTCTGAAAAGCTGCTTGCTTCTTTAACTTTGCAAGCACACTCTCCCTAACACTTCAGCTTTGTTCTTCTAAGTCCCTCTTTCCCAACCTTGTGACCTCCTTGCTGGCGAAACTCATGACATGGCTCTTTCCTTTTCTTCTCCTCTCTTTTCTGGGCAGCTACTGGGATTTTCCTTTAAACCCTAATAAAACTGTTCTCCTTGGGGGGGAAAAAAGCCTTTGGCAGAAAACAAACCTATCCCCGTACCTGTAAGGTGTCACTGCAGACCTGTAAACAACCTTTCCCTAACCCCTCCTCCCTCTACTCTGCCTGGCTTCTGGTAACACCCATTCGCTCTCGGGCCTCTACAAAATTACATGAGTCTTAGTTATTTATCAATTGCTGTGATGAGGCACCATGAAGAAGGAAACTATGATGGTTTGAATGTGCTTGGCCCAGGGAGTAGCACACCAACAACGTGTGGCCCTGTTGGAGGACGTGTGTCACTGCTGGGGTGGACTTTGAGACCCTCTGCCTAGTGGCCTGCCAAAGAGCTGGTCTGTCCCGCGCTACCTTCTCGCCAGCAAGAAATGACGC
>NC_034597.1:38034105-38035135 GCF_900095145.1 Mus pahari
CCAGCACATGCGCAGCTGCCTTGTTTGTTTGTTAGAGCACAGGACATCAGCGCTATCTTGTAATGGCGAATGTGAGGGCGGCTCCCCACACTGGTCTTCTCCTGCTTGCCTTTGGAACAAGAACTCTCAGCTCCTGCGCCATGCCTGCCTGGACTCTGCCACGCTCCCACCTTGATGATAATGGACTGAACCTCTGAACCTGTAAGCCAGCCCCAATTAAATGTTGTCCTTTATAAGAGTTGCCTTGGCCATGGTGTCTCTTCACAGCAATGGAAAGCAAACTAAGACAGAAACTTATAAAAGGAAGCATTTAATTAGTGTTCATTGTTCTAGAGGGTCAGAGCTATTGACAGACTGCCAGAAAGCAGTGTCTGTTGAGACAAGGTAGTCTTGACTTGCCTCCGGCAAACAATTTTGGAAGGAGAAAATGTAGGAGAGACATGTAGTCCCCTACAGCTGCAACAGCTTCATCTTTCCCAAGCACCCGCTCCTAGAAAGAGTCCCAGCCAGCTTTTACCCCTGGCAGATCCCTCTGCTTCTCAGGGGAGAGAGGCCGACCCACTCTTTGGCTAATCAGCACAGCCTCATTGGTTGAGGTCAGACTATGGTCTCTTTCTGCCTTTGTCTCTATGCTGCCTCAGAAATCCAGCAACTATCGTGTCAGGGAGCATGGCAGCAGGCACACATGGCGCTGAAAATTTAGATCCTTATCCTCAAATAGGAGACAGAGGGAGCTAACTGCAAATAGCCACTGCCTCAAAGCCCTCCCCCAGTGACACACCTCCTCCAAGGCCACGCCTTCTCATCCTTCCCAGACAGTTCCACTGAAGACCAAGCATTCAAACACACAAACCTATGGAGACCATTCTCATTCAAACCACCACAATGAGGGTAAGGTCATGTGAGACTTGACTCTTTCTTCGTTCCTTTCTTTCTTCCTTCCTTCCTTTCTTCCTTTCTTTCTTCCTTCCTTCCTTCCTTTCTCTCTTCCTTTCTTTCTTTTCTTTGTCCTTGACTCTCTTTCTTCCTT
>NC_034597.1:38035995-38054946 GCF_900095145.1 Mus pahari
CGGATGGTTGTGAGCCACCATGTGGTTGCTGGGATTTGAACTCCGGACCTTCGGAAGAGCAGTCGGGTGCTCTTACCCACTGAGCCATCTCACCAACCCGTAGCCAGTTATTTTAATGGCTTTTGTCTATTTGATGGTTCACATCTTTAAACCCAGCACTCAGGAGGCAGAGGCAGGAGGATCTAGACCAGCCTGGTCTACATAGCCTGTTCCAGAGTCTCATAGTGAGACTCTGACTCAAAAAACAAAAACAAAACTGAAACTGCTTGGGGCTAGAGTGATGGCTCAGAGGTTAAGAGCACTGGTTGCTCTTTCAGAAGTCCTGAGTTCAATTCCCAGCAATCATATGGTGGTTCACAACCATCTATAATGAGATGCCCTCTTTTGGCATGCAGGAATACACCGAAGCAGAACACTGTATCCATAATAAATAAATAAATCTTTTAAAAAACTTTTTTTTTTCTGGTTTTTCGAGACAGGGTTTCTCTGTATAGCCCTGGCTGTCCTGGAACTCACTTTGTAGACCAGGCTGGCCTCAAACTCAGAAATTCGCCTGCCTCTGCCTCCCGAGTGCTAGGATTAAAGGTGTGTGCCACCACACCGGCACAAAACTTTTTTAAAAGGATTTTTTTTATCCAATTAGTTTTATAAAATATCTTTTTTTCCTTTGATTTAAGTTTTATTGCATTATGATGAGAAAGGATACATAATCTCAATTTATCTGAATTTGTTAACATTTAAAAACATAATTTGAGTAAATAGACTTACATCACATTCTTCTATCCCTTTTGTACCCCAACTCCTTCCAGAGAACCCCCCTTCAAAAGCTGCAATACCTTTTATTTTTTATCATATTCTTTAATATTTATAAAATATTGTAACAATAAAAATGAGTATTATAAGCCGGGCGGTGGTGGCGCACACCTTTAATCCCAGCACTTGGGAGGCAGAGACCAGCAGATTTCTGAGTTCGAGGCCAGCCTGGTCTACAAATTAAGTTCCAGGACAGTCAGGACTATACAAAGAAACTCTGTCTTGAAAAAAACCAAACCCTCCCCCCAAAAAACACAGAAAATGAGTATTATAAAAGTTGTTTGATGTAAAACAACAATCAATTGAACAGTCTTATATAGATGTTTGTCTACAGCAATACTGAAAATACATGTTTTTCTCCATATAAATTTCAAATAACTCCAAATACATAAACTGTATAATATTTTAAAATAGTATATCACTGTTAATTTTTTTAATGAACATAAATAGATAAAGTCTTTTTGTTCGTTTTGTTTTGTTCTTAGTAGACCTTAAAATCTTGGCTCTTACTGTTGTACAAACACAAAATAAGAGCCGGGCGTGGTGGCTCATGCCTTTAATCCCAGCACTTGGGAGGCAGAGGCAGGCGGATTTCTGAGTTCGAGGCCAGCCTGGTCTACAAAGTGAGTTCCAGGACAGCCAGGGCTATACAGAGAAACCCTGTCTCAAAAAACAAAAAAACAAAAAAAAAAAAGAATAATTTTTGGACATTGGAGTTCATTGTAATAAAGCTGTACTTGAATGTCCCTCACATCACCAAAGGATTTTACCTCCATAGTAGATAAATTAAGTTCTGCTGCATCAAGGAATGAATTTTAGGCACAATTTTTGGATACAGATTTCCTGCTACGGTCAAAGATATTTGACTTGAGTGATTGTCATCATTCTCAGCCTGCAGGGAACAGGTTACATTCATTTAAGAAATGGTGTGTGTATTAAGATGGTCTATCCATGAAGTCATTCATCAACTGTTTCAGTGAAGAATGGTTCTGCTTGGAGGGTGAGGGTAAGATTCTGGCTCATTGGCTGTGAGGATTTTGAAAAGCATTCATCTCAGAAAAAGAGTAATTTATTAAGTCCTCTTCTCCAAAATTGATATAATAATTATAAATATCAAGCAAAGCCTTCAGTCTCACTCTTTGCTGTTCTCTTACAAGCCACCTCCCAAATTAATTGTCTATGTTTCTTTTGACTGTATAAATAATTTTGAAATGTGTAAGCTGTTCTAAAAATCATAGTATAGTGTAAAAACATCAAATAAATAATCCTACTAATAGAGAGGCTGAGATAGGAGAAGCATGATTTCAAGGCCATTATGGGGCACACAGCAAGACCCTGTCATATACAGACAAGCAGAAAGTATTTATCGATTGTACAATATTGGACCTATTTCTCTCATTACCAAATTAGAGAGTCACGGATGACAGCTGACACATTTCTAATTCCTCTTATTTTTGAATTTCAATCGATTAGGATATATTGGTGGTATTAATTTTCATATTAAGAGATATTAAGGAAAAGTGATTGTTACTTCCTGTTAATTTTCTTGTTGGGGTGGAATTATGTTTGTGTGGGTTTGTTGAAAGATTACTTTCTTGTTTCTTCTAGGGTGTGGTTTCACTCCCTGTGTTGGTGTTTTCCATCTATTATCCTTTGTAGGGCTGGATTTGTGGAAAGTTTTTATAAAATTGGTTTTGTCGTGGAATATCTTGTTTTCTCCGTCTATGGTGATTGAAAGTTTTGCTGGGTATAGTAACCTAAGCTGGCATTTGTGTTCTCTTAGGGTCTGTATGACATCTGCCCAGGATCTTCTAGCTTTCATAGTCTCTGGTGAGAAGTCTGGTGTAATTCTGGTAGGTCTGCCCTTATATGTTACTTGACTTTTTTCCCTTACTGTTTTTAAAATTCTTTCTTTGTTTAGTGCATTTGGTGTTTTGATGATTATGTTACAGGAGGAATTTCTATTCTGGTCTAATCTATTTGGAGTTCTATAGGCTTCTTGTATGTTCATGGGCATCTCTTTCTTTAGGTTAGGGAAGTTTTCTTCTATAATTTTGTTGAAGATATTTACTGGCCCTTTAAGTTGGGAATCTTCACACTCTTCTATACCTATTGTCCTTAGGTTTGGTCTTTTCATTGTGTCCTGGATTTCCTGGACATTTGGGGTTAGGAACTTCTTGCTTTTTGCATTTTCAATTTTACTCTTGTGTCAATGTTTTCTGCACCTGAGATTCTCTCTTCTATCTCTTGTATTCTGTTGGTGATGCTTGCATCTATGACTCCTGACCACTTTCCTAGGTTTTCTAATTCCAGGGTTGTCTCCCTTTGTGATTTTTTTTTTCGAGGCAGGGTTTCTCTGTGTAGCCCTGGCTGTCCTGGAACTCACTTTTGTAGACCAGGCTGGCCTCGAACTCAGATATCCACCTGCCTCTGCCTCCTGAGTGCTGGGTTTAAAGGCATGTGTCACCATGCCCAGCTTCTCCTGTATTTCTTTAAGGGAGTTATTTATGTCCTTCTTAATGTCCTCTTTCGTCATCATGAGAAGTGATTTTAGATCTGAATCTTGCTTTTCCAGTGTGTTGGGGTATCCTGGACTTGCTATGGTGGGAGACTTGGGTTCTGATGATGTGAAGTAACCTTGGTTTCTGTTGCTTATGTTCTTCCGCTTGCCTTCCGCCATCTGGTTATCTCTAGTGCTACCTGCCCTGCCTATGTCTGACTGGTGCCTGTCCTTCCTGTGATCTTGGTTGTCTTAGAACTAACTCCTCAGAGTCAAGCTGTCTCTGTGATCCTGTGATTCTGGGATCCTGAGATCCTGGTGTGACCAAGCTCCTAGAATCCTGGGATCCTCTGATCTTGGGTGTGTTAGAGCACCTGTGAGTGGAGCTGCCTCTGGGTGTTGTGGGGCTGGCTGTGGAGTTTGTGCGTAAGGTCTGCTCAGGGTGCCGGCCCAGACAGACCAGAAGGAACCCATGCCACTGGTCTGGCGGAGTTCCTGCGTGCCTGGGGCCCACCAGTCCCAGTTACTCCCAGTGTTGGGGACCAAAATATCTTAATAGAGTCCAACATCCAACATCTACTGTCACACTAGGACAACCTCTGAGACCAGCAATATAAATTTGTCCTAGATATAGATAAACGGCTTACTGTTTGCATTTAAGACATCCCCTTACTCCGTATTTATAAAAATCTAAGATACAGGGAATATCATAAGTGACTTAACCTTGGTAAACTATGCAGCTTTCTAGTTTTTTTAAAGGGGGTGTGTGTGTGTGTGTGTGTGTGTGTGTGTATCTGAGTGCTGGAGCTGGTGGATGCCAATCCCCTGGAGATGGATTTACTGGGGTTCTTAGGTTCATGTGCTCTGAGCGCTAAGAGCTAAAGTCTCCTCTTTTGAAAGAAAAGTCGTTTTTGGTTTTGGGGAGGTTTGCTGTTGCTTTTGGTTTTCATTTCTGCCCTACTGAAAATGTGTTGCAACACTCCATAGCGCCTGACTTGTTCTTTTTAACATCTTGTTCGGCAGCTTCCCAGCTTCCTTTGCCCATTTTGCTCGGATGCCAAAGAGACAGGCTCAAAAACTTGTAAAAAGCCTTGCAGTTCTTCGTTCTCTCTGCGATGACACTGGTTTGCTCCCTTTTGCAGGCATCCTTGATGAGCATCACAGGTCCTGGTAGCTGGGTGGTTAGTTTGTGTTATGCAGCGGAACTGTCTGTCTTCTTGGAGCAGAAGGCTTTGCTGAGGCGGGAGGGGAAGTATGAGCTTGGAGCTTATCTATCCCTTCAGGCACTGCACCCTGGCCTGCAGCAAATCAGTGGATTTGTTGTGTCTCCTTGGTTCTACGGAAATGCTGACCAAGCTGCTGCTGCTGCTGCTGCTGCTTCTTTCTTTCTTTCTTTCTTTNTTCTCTGTGTTCCCCTGGATGTCCTCGAACTCACTCTGTAGACCAGGCTGGCCTCGAACTCAGAAATCCACCTGCCTCTGCCTCCCAAGCGCTGGGATTAAAGGCGTGCGCCACCACTGCCCGGCCCATGCCTCTTTTTTTATGGATACAAACCACCCTGAGTGTTCCAGGCTGAAATCCCTGCTAGCTCTGACCTTGGAGTGGTATCTCACTATAGGGCCCCTTACTACAGGCCTGATGGGGCCAGATGCAGGGCAAAGGGCATTGCAGCCTGCTTTTACCTGCGAGGCCTCATGTTTGCAGATATCATGTGCCAGCTGGTTGAACTAAATGCTCACTAGCAGCTGCCAGTCCTTGAGGAAGTGGGGCTTCAGGATTATGTCACTCCAGCTATGTGCCACAGCTACCTCCGATTGAGAAACAAAAACTTTTAACCACTGACCTACCTCTTTAGCTCCCTTATGGATAATGTGGGTTTTGTGGTTCAGCAAATCAAACCCAGGGTCTTATGTTTTACCACTTTAGCTAGACACCAGCCCTTGCCTTTCTAAGTTCATACTCTTCATCTGTAAAATAGGAACGATAATAATGTAATAGTTTCTTGGAGTGGGGTTGTAGCTCAATCGGTAGAATGCTTGCCTAGCATGCACAGAGCCCTGAATTTGATCTCCAGTTCTGTGTGGCACACGGCTGTAATCCCAACACTCCATCACATAGTGGTTTTGAAGCTGGCCTGGGCTCCATGAGACTCTGATTAACATATATGTATACCATATCTTTAAATGGTCCCAGTGCCTCTCACTTGCTAAGCAGTCTGCAAACACTATTAAGTGAGATATATGTTTGGTCTTGTTTTTGCGGTATTGAGGATCCATTTACTGAGGACGCGTGCTGTCGCCAAATTATATCCTCAGCCCTGAAGTATACGTTTTCAGCAAGATTAATTACAAGTCAAACGAGTGAAAAAGAAAGTATAGGCCTTACACTAACAGCCTTCAAATTAGTTTATATTATTAGCCAACTCGAAGGGGCAGCCTGAAGAAAAATGTTCAACCCGATCAATAAAAAGCATTATCTGCTGACCCAGAAGTGCCAAGCTTGCCTTCGTCAAAAACTGCCAGCATCTCCGCGGACGAGCCCCAGACCGGAAGATGAGTAGCCTCTGCCTGCCCCGCTCCACTCAGAGCCTCTGGGCAGGGACCAGTCTCAGCCACCAAGCCAATCTCAAGCCCAGTCAGACAGCACACAGGTCACTCACAGAGTAGTACACCTGTTTCTTTAGTCCTTGTGTGGTTAAATATTATTCCAAACATGGTTTTGTAATAACAGGACATTTTTTTAATTGGCTATAAGATGGTTTTCATTTGATTTTAGCCGAAAGGCTGAGAAGCACTTTATTAGAAATCTTTTTAATCTTTTTAGATGACTATATCCATATATACACGGAGCACTTCACCCTCCCCCAGCTTCCCTGCACCCTCAGAACCCTCCCCCTTTCCCAACAAACTCTCCTCTCCACTTTCTTTTTTTCTTTTTTTTTATGATTTATTTATTTATTTTATGTATGTGAATACACTGTAGATATACAGATGGTTGTGAGCCTTCATGTGGTTGTTGGGAATTGAATTTTTTTAAATATTTATTTATTTATTATATGTGTGTACACTGTAGCTGTCTTCAGACACTCCAGGAGAAGGCATCGGATTTTTGTTATGGATGGTTGTGAGCCACCATGTGGTTGCTGGGATTTGAACTCAGGACCTTTGGAAGAGCAGTCAGTGTTCTTAACCACTGAGCCATCTCACCAGCCCGGGAATTGAATTTTTAGGACCTCTGCTCACTCTGGTCAACCCTACTCGCTCAGTCTCTGCTCATAAGTACACTGTAGCTGACTTCAGACTCATCAGAAGAGGGCGTCAGATCTCATTATGGGTGGCTGTGAGCCACCATGTGGTTGCTAGGATTTGAACTCAAGACCTTCGGAAGAGCAGTCAGTGTTCTTGCCTGCTGAGCCATCTCACCAGCCAGCCCTCCTCTCCATTTTCATGTCGTTTTTTTTTTCTTGTGACTTGCTGAATTGTTGGGTTTTGTTTGTTTTGTTTTTCCAAGGTTTATTTTACGTGTGTGGTTGTTTTGCTTACATGTATGTCTGTGTACTGCATGTGTCTCTAAGGTCTGAGGAGGCCAGAAAGGGATGTTGGATCCTCTGGAGTTGGAGTTAAAAAGTGATTGCGAGCCACCATGTAAGTGTGGGAACTGAGCCAGGGTCCTCTGCAAGAGCAGCCGGTACTTGTAACTGCTGAGCCATGTCCTCAGCCTGGACCCACTGAGGTTAACTACAGAGGGGAGGGCTATTTGTTAGAACATGGGAAAATAGGCTAGACCGCTGAAGAAATGGCTCCCTCTCTCCCACAACCGTCCATCCCCAGTGGGGTCCACCAGGAAGGGTGGAGATTGTGAACGCCTTCTCTACCTTTGAGGAAATGTTGGTGGGACCCATCTTGTGCAGACAACAGCAGCTGGTGCACATTCATGAGTGCTGGGGCCAGGGCATGACCAGCACACAGCGGTTCACAGCACCGCAGCCAGGCTGCGATTTCTGCTTTCTCTCTGCTCCCTTCTCCAGATGTTCTCTGAGTCTTGGAGTGTGGGATTTGGACACCTGCTTCAGGGAGCACCTAATCCTCAGCACTCTGACCAGCTGTGGGTCTCCGGGTTAACTGGTGCCCTCTGCACAGAGATGCTTCCCTTACCAAAGCTGGGGAGAGCAGTGACTGGCCCGATTGTTGGCGCTCCCCCTTCTGGACTCGCCCAGCCATTGATCGGTCCTCTGCTACGGGCAGGCCATTCTCCCCTCCGAGCCTTCTTTTGAACAATCAAATTATTTGTTTCTCAAAGATGATAAAATGCCCAATGCAGAAAGGGAAGGAGAACTAACATTTTAATTTGTAACTTTATATTTTTAAAAGATTTATTTATTTATGTATACGAGTGCTCTATCTGCATGCATACCTGTATAAAGAAGAGGGCATTAGATCCCATTAGAGATGGTTGTGAGCCACCATGTAGTTGCTAGAAATTGGACTCAGGACACCTGGAAGAGCAGCCAAGTGGTCTTAACCTCTGAGCCATCTCTCCAGCCCCTGTAACTTCAGATTTAAAGAAAACTTGAAGAAAAGCTTTCCCCCACACTTGTGATGTCGTTCAGAGCCCTAAACATCAATACAAGCTTCACTTGTCTCTCTCTTTTAAGTCAAACAGTTCTGTGTATGGATTCAGTGTGTTTCCTTTTATTATTGACTTGTATTTATTATGTGTGTGTAGGGGTGATATAGTGTGTGTATGTGTGTGTATGTGTGTGAGGAGGTATGTGATGTGTGTGTGTTTAGATGTGGGTGGATGTTGTCTGTGGATGTGTGTAGATGTATGTAGAGTGTGTGTGTAGATGTGTGTGTATGTGTGTTGTGGTGTCTGTGTATGTGTGTAGGTGTGTGTGTATATAGACATGTATGTGTAGGTATGTATATGTGTGTTTCGATGTAGGTAGGTGGGTATAGTGTGGTGTGTGCGTGTATATGTAAGTATGCATGGAATGATGTATATATGGAGAATTTTGTGGAACTGGCTCCCTCCTTCCGGCTTTATATAGGATCCAGGCTCAAACTCAGAAGCTCAGGCTTGTATGGACCATGCTTGTTATCTCCCGAGCCACCTTACCAGCCCTCATGTGTTTTCTTTTCACATGAACAGAGACACTCTCTGCTCTACCAGTTTTCTCTAACCCACACTTCACTGGTGGACATTATAATACAGTGTGTACTCGTGTACACTGATAGGAATGTGTTCACAACTACTCGAGTGGATGCGCACACATGACCAAGCATCAGTGTGAACAGTGATCCTGGAACAGGCACAGTTCCCCTCCTGCCTCTGTTTTTCTAAAGCAACAGCTCTTGTTTGTTTGTTTTTTTAAATATTTTTTAAAAATATTTTTGTGGTATGTATGTCTGTGTGTGTGTGTGTTTCCTGTGTGTATATCCATATGTGTTTGAGCTCTCTGAAGAAGTCGGATCTGGTGCTAGTGGGTAAAGGGACTCGCTGCACAAGACTGGTTGACCTGAGTTCAACATCTGGGAACACTCACACACGTGGAAGCAGCACACCACCTTCATACCGTGGTCCTCTGGCCTCCACATGGGCAACATGGCATGCAAACCTACACACACGCCAACACAGTAATAACCAATTAAAAATGTAAAGGGCACGCAAGATGACTCTATAGGTAAGCATCGCTGCAGCCTGATGACTTGATTTCTAAGACCCATGTAGTCAGAGAGAGCCTGCTTCCCCACAAGTTAACCTCTGACCTTTGCATACGCAATGTACACCAAAATAAATAAGTGGGTATGTACTTTTAAATTGTTTTAAATGAGAGAAGCTACATCTATATTCAAGACCCTGAACACAGCTTGACCTTGGCTTATTAGAACAGGGCAGTTGTGGAGAGATGTGACCTAGCAGGTCAGGAACCAAAACTATCTTGGCTTGGCTTAAGCCCTTTAGCCTTTGCGTGTGACGAAACAGTATCGTAAGCAATAGACCAGTTTCTGGGGATGTATCATTAACTTTCATAGACTTCTAGCCCATGCCACAGCTGAGGCTGACTGCAGCATGTGACAGGGTAGAAGAGCTCTCCTTTCTTTGCTGCAACCCTCCTACCTTACCCGCCTACCCGTGTTCCAGTATTGAATGCAATGGTTGGCAAGGGTATTGAATTATGACTCTCTTTTGTTCTGTGACGAGAAACATCTGTGTAAGCTCTCTGGAATTCAGGGCAACTTGAATTCTAATTTCTAGGCCATGGTCACCCTTGCATGACTCAGCATGAAGAATCTTCTTTAAAGCAGCCATCACCTTACATTGGCAGTTTTGGTACCCAACATGGAATTCCCCCCACTGGTTCAGGTACCCTTCCTCCTGTCATTGCAACCCCACCCCTTTCTGTATTGATGGTCCATGGGCTCTAGATCATAAAGATACTGAAGAGTCACTCATTACCTTCAGCCTAATAGGAGGGGAGTATCAGGGGGCTCCCCCATGGTGTACATTGGCTTCATAGGAAAGCCCCCCCAATAAAAGTCCAGATTCTTGGGTCTGAAGCCACTTTATTGGCTCCTCCAGAAAGGTATATGTAAGGAGTGACCAGCAGCATCAGGAGCACACACATGCTCATGAGGAGCACACACATGTTCGTGAGGAGCACACACATGTTCATGAGGAGCATACACATATTCATGAGGAGCACACACATGTTCATGAGATAAATATGCAGGGCAGACCTGAGAAGTAGAGGAACCAGCCTTGGGATAAAACTGAGGAAGCCACCTTCGAAAATCGTACCCAGACCAACCCAGAGTGTGCCCCCATGATGTAGCATAGAACGCTGTGATTTCAGGATGAGGGGAGGCCCCGCAGACTTGAGAAACAGCAAGCCAAGGGAGAGGCAAGCAGAACATTTTTCTGATGCTCCAGCTGGATTCACGTGCCATAATTATAGAGTCTCAATTTGTAAATACTTAGAAAACAAGGTAATTTAACTGATGATAACTTGGATCTATAGCTCCCTTCACGGGGAACATTTGGATATTCCTAATTTTTGTTGTTGTTTTGAGTCAGGGTTTCTCTGTGTAGCCCTGGCTGTCCTGGAACTCACTCTGTAGACCAGGCTGGCCTCCAACTCAGAGATCCGCCTGCCTCTGCCTCCTGAGTGCTGGGATTAAAGGCATGCACCACCATCACATGGGATATTCCTAATTTTTTTAATCCACTAGATACTTTGGACCCACACACACAGAGACACAGACACAGACACACACACACACACACACACACACACAATTTGTGACTGGCCGTGTCTAAATTTAGATGCAATAGAAAGTGTTTTAAAACCTACAGTGAGAGCCGAGCGTGGTGGCCTTGTTCAAACAACCAGAAAGAGACACAGAGACAGGGACAAAGACAGAGACACAGAAAGAGTGAGAACAGAGACAGAGAAGAGTGGGGAAGAAAACTCAAGGGAGGCTTTTCCAGGTTGGTGGACATAGAAGCCTCTGTTCCGCTCATTAAAGGGCTACCTCTGATGAGAAAAGAAGTTGGGTTAAAAGGACTTAATCTGGCAGTTATGTGTTGACAGTGTGGCTTTTTAGTTCATCACTTAAAACCTCTTAGCAGGGGCTGGGGAGATAGCTCAGCGGGCGAGAGTGCTGGTTGCACAGGCACAAGGAACAGAACCCATTGCCCCAGAACACCACAGAAGGCCAGGTGTGAACCCAGGGGATGGGGGATGGGGAAGAGGGGAGGACTGATGTCACCTGATGGCCATCAGCCTAGACCCAGGTTCAGTGAGAGACCCTGTCTCAAGGGGAGGAGGAAACAGAGCAAGCAGCACACCTGACGTGTCTATACCACACCGTGCGCGCGCACACACACACACACCCCGCACACACGCGCACACACACACCCCGCACACGCGCGCACACACACACACCGCACACGCGCGCGCACACACACACACACCCCGCACACGCGCGCACACACACACACACACCGCACACGCACGCGCGCGCACACACACACACACCGCCCACGTGCGCGCGCGCGCGCACACACACACACACACACACACACACACACGTTTTGCAAAGAAAAGATAGCATCAGTTTAACTGAGTTGAGATAGAGATGGGAAATCATACACTAGAATTAAGCAGCTCATTGACGGTCAAGAGTGCCAGTAACAGGCTCGAGAGGTGGCTCACTCGTTAAGAGCTCTGACTGCTCTTCCAGAGGACCCTGGTTCGAGTCCCAGCACCGAAAGGAGAGCTCACAAAGGTCTGAAACGTCCGCCCCAGGGTATTCGATGCCATCCTCTGGCCTCCTCATGCATTAAGCCCACTTGTAGTGGATACACAGGCAAGACACCCCTACACATAAAATAAGGAATCGACTTGCAAAAGAGAGTTTCAGCAAGAGACAGACACTGCCCACAATTCCTTTCTGAAAGTCATTGAAAAAAAAAAAAAAAAGCAACAAAACCGCTAACAGTCATGGTCAAAGTCAAACTGTATGTGGCCTGTATGTTTGGTTGGTTGGTTGGTTTTTAGCACAGGGTCTAAGTAAGTAGCCTTGGTTGTCCTGGAACCCATTGTGTGTACAGTCATGATCAGCTCTATGTGGCATTTGTGTTTAAGTTTATCGACAATCCTGCCCCATCTGTAAATCTGAATGACAGACAATATCCAGAAGTCCTTACAATTTCATTTATAAAGAAAAAAGAGTCTGGGTTTATTTCCTGTAGCCCTGGCTGGCCCGAAAATGTATGAGGTAGTCCAGGTGTGAGAGTCAAAGTTCTGTTTTAATTGCTGTGCCTAAGAGATCCGTGAAACAAAAATGTCTCTAGGCTGTGAGCCTCCCTTGCCCTACGACCAATAAATACTCCCTGAAGCGCTGGAGACTGATGTTTACGCGAGATACACGTTCTCACTCCCCTAAGCAAGTTTGCTTGACCCAACTACACTAGATGTGCTTGATCACGTATGGGCGGGAGGTACACAGGCAGAAAATACATCAGGATGTATGCTCGCCGCTGATTGGATGCAAGCAGGAGGTACTTAGTGGGGAACTATGTCAGGATATGTGCTCGCCGCTGATTGGATCTAAGCAGGAAGTGCCCCCTGATTGGATCTGCTCGAAATATGGTGGCTTTGTGGGGTTGCCTTCTTAAGTCTTTGCAAGGCGTGACTGGTGGACATTTTCTGGAAACCCAGAGATGGACCGAGCCAGAGAGTCTCTCAACCTGGCCATTATTTGATTAAAGCTTGCTTCAAATTTGGCTTTAAATTGTGGTAGTGGCTCTACTCTCCACCGGTGGGATTAACCCAGGCTACAATCCTTTTACCGACTCAGCTCAGTATGTGCTGAGGTTTGACATGGTCTACCATACCTACCTTCAGTGGGGAAAAAACTTAAGAGAAATAAACTGGCTCGTTTTTCTTATACTTACAATTTTAAACTTCAGTTTTAAACTGCCTGAGGCTGCACAGCCGGCGCCTCCATCCTCCTCGTGCCAATTACACAACCTGAAAGCTGACGGATGAAGTTAAATGAGAAAGCTGTACAATATTTGTTTTCTATTTTTTGCATGTTTGTGTGTATTGTCTACTCGTGTTTGCATATTGTTTACATGGGACAAAAATTGACTTAGAAACAATTAGGCATTCATTACTTAGAAACACAAGCTTGCTCAGGGTATGGTGGCCTGTTAGTTATTCCAGCTCTTGAGAGGACGGAGGCAGGAGGATCAGGTGTTCAAACTCATCCTCAGCTACGTAGAAAGTCTCAGCCTATGATCCCTACCTTAAAAGGTCCTGTTGTAGCTTCTCTCTCTCTCTCTCTCTCTCTCTCTCTCTCTCTCTCTCTCTCTCTCTCTCTCTCTCTCTCTCTTGTGTAGCCCAGGCTGGCCTTGAACTTACTATAATGTAACAACACAGGATGATCTTAACTCAAGCAACCCTTTGCCTTTAACTACCCAGGTCCCGTGATTACAGGCACATGCCGTCATGCCTGGCCACTTGGATGATATCCTAAGTAGATAAGCTTCGTTTAATGGGGCTGGAGAGATAACTCATTGGTCCAGAGCACTTGTTGCTCTTGCGAAAGACTTGGCTTTGGTTCCCAGCACCTATTCTGAGTGGCTCCCAGCCACCCATAGTGGCAGCCTCAAACAGATCTGGTGCCTCCGCCCCCACAGGTACTGCTCTCGTGTGCACATGCCCAGACACACAGACCCTCGCATGCACATGCTTAAAAAAAAAGCCCAAGCTAGGAGAAACCATCCACAGACTCATCCTGTCTCAAATAACCAAAAAAAAAAAAAAAAAAAAAGACACTTTATAAAGGACGTGTTTACTATTGTTTGTTTCACTGAATGTGCTGGTGCATGCCTGTGACCTCAACATCTGGAAGAGGCTGGAGCAGAAAGATCCTGAGTTTGAAAGTCAGCCCGGGCTATACAGCAAGACTTTGTCTCAAAACAATTGCGCGACCCTTTGAAGTGTTGTGAATAGGTGGCTGTTGAATGCTTATCAAGCCCCCTCAGAGCTCACGGAAGTGGGAGCAGAGAGAATGAGAGGGACGGGTGCTGTGGAACTGTCTTCTGGACATGACAGGGCTGTTGAACTCTGAACCCACAGCAGCGGTGTTTATCCCCACAAGACCTGCAACAAGATCTGGCTCATTAGCATCCCATCATAGAGAGGGGAGGAGCTCACGAGGCCCCACCCCTTCCTGAGGATTTGTAAAAGGTTAACTGTTACTGGAGGAGAGACATTTTCTTTAGTCGTGTCCCTACTGGCAAAGTGGTCAAATGCCCACACATAACCCATCAGTCAATACACAGTAAGTAAGTCTAGTTAAATTCATTGTGTTACAAGAGGAAAACAAAACCAAACCATAAAAAGTGTTAGGTCTCAAAGAAACCCAGGACAAATGGCTGAGGGGCATACACATGCACATAGATGCATAAGCACCATAAATAAAATATTTTTGAAAAACCCATTAATATTTACAATTAATATATTCTAACTACAGTTTTTACATACACTATGTGGGTATGTGCAGGTTACATGTGTTTGTATGTAGGTGATTTAAAAAACCATCATATGACATACAGTATATCTATGTGTAACTTTATAGAGCTCTTGTTAAATAAAGACTGATAAAATATATATGTTGTAGAAAAAAATGTTTCATCAGGGTTAGTTTTGTTTAATGTCTCAACATACACATGACCACCTTGAGCAATTGTTAAGAATGTGTAAATTAACAAAATACAAGAAAATTTTTTTAAAAAAAGAATGTGTAAATTGGGTAAAGATAGATATATTTATCTATAAAATATTTATTTATTTTACTTGGTATCACAAAACTATTTGAATAACCTGAAATCTTAAGGTTATATAATACTAAATCTGGTAGTAATTATGAAATGTCTAGATTATTTCTAAAAATAAACTGGGAAGTGGTGGCCTGCACCTTTAATCCCAGCACTCTGGAGGCCAGCGATCTCTGAATTCAAGGCCAGCCTGGTCTATAGATCAAGTTCCAGGGCAGCCAGGGCTACACAGAGAAACCCTGTCTGGAAAAACCAAACCAAAAAGCATCAGTTATTAAGCATGAGTTTGAGGTTTGCATACCAAGGCCTTTTACCCTTATAGGACATAAGGAAAAATGCTAAATATATCTGGATAGATTTCCACCCCTAAAACTGTGTTGTGAGGGCTGGTGAGAAAGCTTAGCAAGCAAAGTGCTTACACCATAAGCCCAGACTCCTGAGTTCCATCTGACTCCACCAGGATGCCTGACCCTCCACATACGCACGATGGCATGGACACGCCCCTATCATTTAAAAAAAAAAAAAAATCGATGTTTTAGAATCACTTTCTAAAAACTGTATTATAAGAAAAGCATACTTCTATAGAAAGTACCAACATACACAATAACTAAGGTCTGAGAACACTGCCTAACAGGAAGGGCAATAGCTTAGAATAAAGAAAAACAAAACCGACTCTGTTGGAACAGGAAGATGTGTGGAGGGGGAAAGTCCTTTTTTGTCCTAAAGATGACAGTGGTTCTCAAGCAGGCGTGAGGCCTGGGCCAGAGCCAAGGACTGGCTCAACCTGAGAACCGTTTAGGAAGCTGGGAACGGATTTTTAAGTGGAACAGGACTTTTTGAAAGATCAAGTTTAAGTGGGATCAAGCTGATGAAATTATTTACAGATTTTCGTACACACAGAGCAAAACTGGAGTTTGATCGATCCCCTGTGCTTAAGCAATAGAGTTCATGAAGCCCTGACCTGCTCGTGGCAGGACCATGTGAGTTTCCTTCACTTTCTAGTCTACTCGCCTGAAGCCAAAGAGCTCATCTTTGTACTTTGTGTTTTTAAAAAAAAAAAAAAAAAATTGTTTTTGGAGTGTGGAGAGATGGCCCAGCCTAGCTGCTCTTCCAGAGGACCCTGTTTCAATTCCCAGCACCCACCAGGCAGCGGATAGCCATGGATAACTCAAGTCCAGTCCCAGACAATCTAGCGCCCTCTTCTGGCCTCTGAAGGCATATATGTGTATATGTGTTGCACTGACACAGACCAAAAAAAAAAAAAAAAAAAAAAAATTGTAGGTATAAAATAAAGGTTGACCTAGTTGGTCATCAATGGGAGGAGAGGCCCTTGGTCCTGTGAAAGTTCTATGCCCCAGTGTAGGGGAATGCTTGGGGCCAGGAAGCAGGAATGGATGGGTTGGTGAGCAGGGGGAGGGTCTGGGGAAGGGGGGAGGGGGTTTTCGGAGGGGAAACCAGGAAAAGGGGATAACATTTGAAATGTAAATAAAGAAAATATCTAATAAAATATTTTAAAACTCTAACATTCAATGTATAATATATAAAACCTATTACAATATCCATGTGAAGATAATTATTACATGGTCACTAATGATTGCACTTGTAAATTAAACTTGTCCTGAATGTGAAAAAAAAAAAAAAAAAAACCCAGAATCCAAATTCCCATCAGTTGTTAAACAAAACTAACCACCTCAAAAAAATAAATAAAGGTTAATTTTTTTTTTAACGATACAAGTCTTAACCACAATGTAGTCTACAGTTTCCTAAAGGGAAGGAAGAGAGGGAGGAAGGAAGGGAGGGAGGGAGGGAAGAAGGAGTAGCAGCTATAGGATACATATTCATTTAGAATAGCTATTTTATAAATTGTATTGTCAACATTTTTAAACCTCTTCTGTTGATTTGAGACAGGGTCTTACTGTATCGCCCTGGCTAGCCTCATGTGAAGCAGACTAACCTTGAACTCAGCGAATGGTCGGGTCTCTGCGGCCCCACTGCTGGGAAGGAAATGGATTACTGTGCGTGCTTTAAGAACTAGAGAAGAAATTGTGGAGGAGTCTAAGTGGGAGGTAGAGACAGGAGGGTCAGCTATATGGTGAGCTGGAGGCCAGCCTAGGTGACAAGGAACCATGACTCTAAAAACAATAAACAATCAAACAAATGAAAGTCAGCTGACTGCAGGCTCAGGGAGAAATGTCAGGTAAATTACAGAGCGCAGCCACACATGCAGAGGGTTCCTGTCGGCTTACCTGCCTAGTTCCCTCATCCTTGTCGCCTTTAGGCTAGGCTAGGCTGTGTGTGTGTGTGTGTGTGTGCGCGTGCATGTATGGTATGTGTGTGTGCATGGTATGTATGTAGTATGTGTGCATGATGCATGGTGTGTGGTATGTGTGTGCATGGTGTGTTTGTGTGTGTGCATGGTCTGTGTGCATGCGTGTGTGTGTGTGTGAATGGTGTGTTTATGTGTGCATGGTGTATGTGTGCCTGGTGTGTTTGTGTGTGCATGGTGTGTGTGTGTGTGTGTGTGTGTGTGTGTGTGTGGTATATGTGTGCATGGTGTGTGTGTGTGTGTATGTGTGTGTATTTTGGGTATGTTGTATGGTATGATGTGTATGTCATATAAACCAGACGCCTAAACTATCTCAGGTAGTTGTAGGCCCCTTAACAACCATTTATCTTTATTTTTGCATGTGACCTAACAATCTCAAATCGAATAGATTGGCTTCTCGGAATAATGAATAATTTTCAAAGACCTCTAGCCTCCACAAGCTAAAGCTATAATAAATACAGCAATATGTAACACCTATAGAAGAGATTGTTCTACCTTGCCGTAACACACTTGCCTGGTACTTTTACCAAGGTAGTTGGGAAATCTGTTGCTGTGTGGCTGACTTCCGTTCCATGACTAGAAGAGTTGACTCTTCAGGAGGGATGTGTCTGTCAGCGCAAATCTGAATCTGTGTTCCTCCACCGTCCTTCATGTTTAGTTCAAAACAAATTGTTAATTAGCTGATTGGTTTTTATTTAGTTTTGTTTTTGTTTTTGTTTTTTGTTTTTTTGAGACAGGGTTTCTCTGTGTAGTCCTGGCTGGTCTGGAACTCATTCTGTAGACCAGGCTGGCCCCAAACTCAGAGATCCACCTGTGTCTGCTTCCTGAGGGCTGTGGTTAAAGCTATGTTCCACCAAGTCTGCAACTGCCCCCACCAAAGCAGTTATTTTCTGTTAATTGTCGGTGCCACAGTTGAAACATTCCTAGTTTCTTTATCTTAGTAGAGAGATGGCTCCGTGGTTAACAGCACACACTGCTGCTCTTTCAGATGACAAGAATCCAGTATCCGGCATCACATCAGGTCGCTCGCACCTGTCTGCTATTCCAGTTCCAATGCAAAGCCTCTGCTTGTGTGTGTTCTATTTAAAATAAAAAAAATGCACCTTAAAGAAAATGGAAAGGGGGAAGGATTTACATTTTCTTTCTTCTTTTTCTCTTTTTATTGGATATTTTCTTTATTTACATTTCAAATGTTTTCCCCTTTCCAGGTCTTCTCTTTGGAAACCCCCTATCCCATGCCCCCCACCCTCACCCCCTGCCTCTATGAGGGTGCTAAGAATTTACCTTTTCATAGCTGCAGCCAAGACCCATTGCAGAGCAAGCAGCCTGCTGGGATCCGTTCTCCACAGGGCCAGCAACATGATCATGTATTGTTCTGGGGACAGTGTTTCCCAGGTGTCTAAGGTACTGTTCTATTGTTTCGAAGAAACATCATGGCCAAGGCAACTCTCACATTTTAAAAATGCATTTAATTGGGTGCTTCCTTACATTTTCAGAGGTTAGTCTATGATCGTCATGGTGAGAAGCAGATGGCCACGGAGGTAGCTGAGAACTCTATATCCTGATCCCAGGAAGGAAGGGAGAGGAGGGGAGGGGAGGGGGGAGGGGAGAAGAGAGAGAGGGAGAGAGAGAGAGAGTCAGAGTCTGGTGGGGGCTTTTGAAACCTCCAAGCTCACCCCAGTGACACTCTTTCTCCAACAAAAACATATCTACTCCAACAAGGCCACATCTCCTAATCTATCCCAAAACGTTCCACTAACTGTCGACTGAGTCCTCAAACATGAGCCTATTGGGCCATTCTCATTGAAACCACCCCATCAGGTGAACAGTTCACCAAAAGCAGTCAGGCCAGGAACTCAAGCAGGGCAGGAACCTGGCCGCAGGAGCTGATGCAGAGGCCACGGAGGGAGCTACTTACTGGCTTGCTCTGCCTGCTTTCTTTTTTTTTTTTTTTTTTTTT
>NC_034597.1:38054961-38065065 GCF_900095145.1 Mus pahari
TTTTTTTTTAAAGATTTATTTATTTATTATATGTAAGTACACTGTAGCTGACTTCAGACACTCCAGAAGAGGGCATCAGATCTTGTTACGGATGGTTGTGAGCCACCATATGGTTGCTGGGATTTGAACTCCAGACCTTTGGAAGAGCAGTCGGGTGCTCTTACCCACTGAGCCATCTCACCAGCATCTGCCTGCTTTCTTATAGAACCCAGGACGGTCAGCCCAGAGGTAGCTCCACTCACAATGAGCTGGGCCCTCCCCCATTTATCGCTATTCAAGCAAATGCCCTTCAGGCTTGCCTACAGCCCCATCTGGGGTGCATTTTCTCACTTGAAGATCCCTCCTCTCATTGACTCCAGAGCTTGTGTCAAACTGACAGAAAAGTACCCAGTATTAAGATCCTTTGATCAAACCCTCATGCTTTTTCCAAATCCTCCATTCAAACTGGGCATTTGGCACCCTGGCAACTGTGAGCCAGTTCACCTCATCTTGCTCCCAGAACCCCAGGAGTGTTGGAATGTGCACCTCTGGTTCTCCCTAGAAAACCTGCTTATCTTCTTTAGCACAGAAGCCTTCCATCTGCTGCCAAAGGTCAAAGGCAAGGCGATTCGCAGAGAGTCTAGATATTTTACCTGCACCTGATTTCTACAGGACAGACTGGCCACAAACTTGCTGCAGCATCCTGTGTGAACTGTGTGTGGGGGGGGGTGGGGTGGGTTTCAGACCCCACGTTATAGCGGTAATGAATTTCCATGGCTCTCTCCCCTCTTCTCACAGCCTGAAAGCCCCTCTCAGGCTCCACCAGCAGACTGTGCTTGTAGTCCGTGGACCAGAACAACGAATGTAACAGCACTGGCTATCCTGGTACCTGCTTTGTAGATCAGGCTGGCCTCAAACTCACAGAGATCCTCCTCTCTCTGCCTCCCTAGCGCTGGGATTAAAGGTGTGCGCCACCACATCCAGTCAGTGTCATGGCTTAGACGCTGGAGTGACCAACAATTCTTAGGGGGTTTTGGTTGGTCAGTTGGTTGGTTGGTTGGTTGGTTTTTTGAGACAAGGTCTCTTTGTGTAGACGAGGCTGGCCTCGTACTCGCAGAGATCTGCCTGCCTCTGCCTGGAATTAAAAGCAGGCACCCCCATGCCTAGTCCTGACTCCTTGGCTTTGTCCTCTTGTTTCTTTGTTGTTTGCTGTGATCCTCTCAAGTGCAGATGGGAAAAACTGTGACAGATGTTTCTGAAGCTAATGGAACAGACACCCGCGCCAGCGACTCTTGGTGCCTTTGCTTGGTTGCTTAGCAGCTGGAAAGGACAGCCACGCTGCTGCCCCTGAGAGAAGGGTCGCCATCCTGCCCGAAAGCCTGCCCTAACAATGCAAATGAGAAGTTCCAGCAAGGCCGGAGACGCAACCACGTTTCTCTGTTGTTCGTGGCTAGTTCTATTTTTAGCATTGCAGCTCCAGTGTACATTTGTCCCCGTCAGTCATCCAAGGACTTGTGGAAATTAATGTCAACGTTATAAAAGTTTCACTGATGGCTGAACTAAAGCGAATGGGACACTGAACTGGTTCTGATCTTTTCAGGTTCTCTCTCACTGAAAATAAATGTTTTCATTAAGATGCTATCCCGGGTAATTTTTTTTTTTTTCTGCTAAAAACTGGCTATCCATTTAAAGCGGCGCAAGCTAGTGGTTCTCATGGATGGGCACTGGCATCATCAGAAGCCCGCCTTCCTCCTGGAGAGATCTGATCCCGTGTGTGGGAGGCTGAGTGTTAATTGTGTAGACACCCCAAGCCTAGATGTGGTGTTGTAAGCATGGCTGGGGTATTCAGTCTGTGGTAAAGGATTTGAGTTCAGCAAACTTGTCCACAGTCATTCTAGACTGTTGCAGTGTCTCCTATGACTTTGATGACCACTATTACGGAGGTTAAAAAAATAATTCCAGATATAGTGAAGAAAGAGAAATCAAAAGAATGTCCTTTTAAGTCGGCAAAGTGGCAGAAGGGGTAAAATGGCTTGCCGTCAAGCTGAATGAGCCGAGTTTGATCTCTGCAAAGAGCCTGTATCATGAAAAGGAAAAAAAACAACTCCTGAAAGTTATCGTCTCACCTAAATACGTGTTCCATGTCACATATAAGCATACGCACACATACAACATGAGAATGAGTGAATGTGGGGCTAGAGACATGGATCAGCAGTTAAAAGGACTTTGGTTCCTCCTGTAGAAGACCAGCTCTACACGGTGGCTCACAACCATTCTAAGGCCCTCTTCTGACCTCTGAGGACATGAGATATGCAAGTGGTGTACACACAAACATGTAGGCAAAACACACACACACACACACACACACATATATATGTCTAAAAAATTAAAAATAAATACATTAGTGTAATAATAACAACAAAGACAATAATAAAAAGAATCTAAGTTTTCTTCACTAGGCTAAAAGAGCCACATTAGGGCTTCTGACTAGATATGTGATGATCGATGTTCTCAGCGACTTCCTCTCCTGCCAGCCTTCCCCAGCATTAATCTTGCACAACTATAGTACAATATCAAAACCAAGGATTTACATTTTACCAGTGTAGGCTCATTTGTGTCCACGTACATGTGAGAGTGCAGTTCTGTATGTGTCACCTCTTGAATCTACCCTTAAAACAAGATGCCCAACTCTGGTATTTCTGTGGTTCAAATGGGGATGTTCCCTACAGGCCCGTGTGTGGAGTGTACAGTCCCCAGCTGGTGTGATTTCTTAAGTGGCTTTTTAGATTTATTTATAGGTATAACTGTTTTGCCTGCATGCATGTCTATGCATCATATGTGTGCCTCATGTCCCTGGAGGTCAGAAGAAGTGTCCAGTCCTCTGGAACTGAAGTCACAGACGGTTGTAAACCATCATATGGGTGTTGGAAACCCAATTAGGGTCCTCTGCAAGAACAATAATTTCTCTATATCGCTGAACCATCTCTCCGGCATCTATTTTGTGAGTTTTTAAAGGAGGTAGGATCTAGATGGAAGACGGGAGCTACTTAGGGACGTGACCTTGGAACTGTATCTTATCCCACTGTCCTTTCTTTGTTTGCTGTTCGTCATGATGTTCTAGGTTCTGCCCAAGCAGATGGGACAAAGAAACTTTGAACTTGGCCCTTTGAAACCACAAGCAAAATGAATCTTTTCTCTAAATAGCTTTCCTGGTTATTTTGGTCAATGCTTCTTAGTAGAAACTAATACAGCATCGTCCCAGGAGTCCCTCTTATTGCTACATAACTACTCCATCCTTTTCTTCATCTTTAACTATTACATTTTCTATCTCTGTACCTGTGTTATTCTTATTTATATATTTGTGTCTGTGTGAACATAAGACAGTATGTGTAGGTTCCCACAGAATCCAGAAGAGAGTATGAGATCCCCTCAAGCTGAAACCGCAGGCAGTACAGGGAGTTGTGAACCACCATGTGAGTACTGGGAATTGAACTCAGGGATTCTGGAAGAGCAGTAACTGCTTTTAACTACTGAGGCATCTCTAGGGCCCCGTGTTATTTCTTGATTGTTATATTGGAGTATAACCTTTGAAACTGCATTTTTTTCACACAGTGTAATATCCTTGCGGTTAATCCAAGGTGTTGAATAGATGGATCGATTTTTGTTTGTTTGTTTGTTTGATTGGTTCTTTGGTTCTGGTTTTTGAAGGCAAGGTTTCTCAGTGTAGTCCTGGCTGTCCAGGAACTCACTCTGTAGACCAGGCTAGCCTCCAACTCAGAAATCCGCCTGCCTCTGCTGGGGTTAAAGGCATGCCCTACCACTGACCAGTGAGTGTGTAGAGTTTTGCTGCTGTTACACAGTACGTATTTATTGCATGTAAGTATTATTATTTGTTAGATAGTCACCCACTGAGGGATGTTTAGATGGTGCCCTAGTTTCCTTTCAGTTGCTGTGATAAAACACTGGCTGAAAGCAGTGTGGTGGAGGAGAGGGTCTTTGTGGCTTACAGGTTAGGGTCTACCATCAAGGGAAGTCAAGGGAGGAATTCAAGGCAGAAACCTGGAGGCAAGCGCTGAAGCAGAGACCAAGGAGAAAAGCTGCTTACTGCCTCCCTTCTCTGGCTTGCTCAGCTACTTATACAGCTGTGGTAATTTTGAATGCGGATGGTTCCCATAGGCTCATATGTTTGAATATTTGGTCCCTAGTAAGTGGAACAGTTTGAGAAGGGTTAGGAGGTGTGGTCTTGTTGGAGATGTCACTGGGGGTAGGTTTTGAGCTTTCAGAAGACTCCCAGTTAGCTCTTTCTACCTCATGCTGGTGGACCAAGATGTGAGCAGCTGCCTGCTGCCATGCTTCCTGCCATGCTAGTCAGACTCTAACCCTCTGAAAGGGTAAGCCCCCAATAAACTCTTCTATTAAGTTGCCCTGGTCATGGTTCCTCTTAACTGCATAGGAAAGTAGCGAACACAATAGTCAAGGGACGGAGTCTGCCTAGGGATGGTACTACCGACAGTAAGCTAAGCTGTACGACATCAATAAACAGTTAAGAAAATGTTCCACAGGCATGCCACAGGTCAATCTGGTGGAGGCAATTGCAAATTGCAATTGAGGTACCTTCATCTCAGATGACTACTTGTGTCAAAAAGCGTGAGTAGTTTTCAGTTTGGGACTATTACAATTACAATTTACAAACTGACATTCATTTCTCTGGGATAAGTACAGAAGATGCTAAGTTACATTGGCAAGCCCATTTCAGCGTGGCTCTGTATTGTTCTATGTTTGTTTGCTTCTTTCTTGACACACGGTCTCACGGAGCCCAGGCTGCCCTCAAAATGGCTATGTAGCCAAGGATGGCCTTAAGTTTTGTTTTGTTTTTTTTTTTTTTTGTTTTGTTTTGTTTTGTTTTGTGTTTGTTTTTAATCTTTTTGTCTCTCCCTCCCAAGTGCTTAGATTTCAGGTGTGCAGCACACCTGGTTTTCTGGGGTGCTGAGGAGAAAACCCAGAACTTTTGTGAATGCTAGGCAGGCACTCCACCAACATCCCCAGATGTTTGTTTTGAGACAGGGTCTCACTTGGCTCAATCTGGTTTCAAACTGGCAGTGTAGATAAGACTGACCTACCAAGAACCTCTCTCTTCTTGTGTCTACCTCCCAAGCACTTCCCACTCTGCGTGGCTCTAACCTAGTTTTGAAAGAAACTACCAGACTGCACTGTGAGGTGATGACAGTTTCACATTCCTACCAGCAATATGTGCACAGTTAGTTGGTCTACGTCTTCAGTAGTATTTGCTTTAACCACTACTTGCATTTTGGCGACTCTGACAGGCACGCCGTGATACCTCCTTGTGATGTGCGTCCTGAAATGGTGAACGCTACTGACCATTTTCTCACTGGTCATTGGCTGTCTGCATACACTTTGCTCATTTGCTAATTGGGTTGTATATTTATGGGTTTTATTTTCCAACACAGGGTTTGAAGTTTTTTATATGTCTAAGTACACCGGGCTATAGCATTTTATCAGCTGCTGTAACATTTTTAGAGGGAAATGTCATAAAGTCCCTATCTTGCTATGCCACATTAATATCCTCCCTCTAGAAAAACTATCAATTGTAAGCCAGCCGCCTTGAGAGGAACACTCTTTGAAGGTGACCATTTACAACTGAGGCAAACATTTTTGTTTTTTATTGGTTTTTGTTTTTGAAGTCAGGGTCTCTCTACATAGCCCTGGCTGTCCTAGAACTGACTTCATAGACCATGCTGGCCTTGAACTCACAGAGATCCACCTGCCTCTTTCTCCTGAGTGCTGGGATTATACTAATGCCTGGTAGTAGGCAAAAAAAAAATTTTTTTTTTGGTCATTGATCTGCTTTGTACTATTCTTCAAGAATACACATGTATATTCTTTTATTAAAAGTTTTATTTTATGTGTATGTGTGAGTACCTACATGTATGTCTGCACTGTGTATGTGCTGGTACTGTTGGAAGCATGGGATCCCCTGGAGTTGGAGTTACAGACAGTTGCCAGCTGTGTGATGTGTGTGCTGGGAACCTAACCCAGGTCCTCTGCAAGAGCATTAAGTGCTAACCACTGAGCCACCTCTCCAGAACGTAGGTATGTATTTTTGAAAAAGAAAAGAAACCCTGTGTTCCTGTACATTTTTTCATATGTTTATTTGCCATCTGTGTGTCCCAGTCAATGTCTGAGCTCATCTGTAGAGAGTGAGGGAAGTCCCTGTGGCTGTGTGCTGTTGACATAATCCAGCCACGTCGAGGACCAATGCCTCAGCCCCATGGGAGTAGCAAAGCCTTCCCTGGGTGAGGCTCGGAGGGATGGTAAAGCCTTCTTGTGATCTGAATGCAAGTGTTGCTAGTGTGTGCAGAAAGCATCCACCCCTCTCCCCCAACGCAGCTTCCCCTCCCCTCCTCTCACCATCCATAGTTATGGCCTGAAGACTGTTCCCCTGCAGAGACAGCTCTGACAGAGATTAGCTAAACCCGCCTCCTTGTTCAGCTGTATGCAGTAACTCTGCTGCCCTGTTCAACTGCACATAATAAACACACAGAGCTTCCAGCGTCCATCAGAGCAGTCACCCGATCCCAGCTTTTTCCACATCCTGTGTCTGTCCTCTATCCCCTCCCCTGCTCTCAGGGCAGTCCCCAGAGTCCTGCAAGTACAAGGCACACATCCTTTGGTCACTTCTAATTGTAAAGAAAATGTTTTCCAACTACTGTAAACAGGTTCTGCCCTTCAGCCACTTTCAATATACAACATATAATAGACCTAAATTCACTCAGGTAAGAAAGCTCGTTTGGCATATAACAATAAGCCTCTACCTCTGAAATAACTTGCTTTCATGCACTGAAAGGTTAGAAGTGACGCATCTTTAAGTATAAGAGAGGAGAGGGGGGATGAGTCTATTGCAAAGGAAGACTTGGTTCTGAGAGGTCTGAAATCCTGAGCCTACAGGTCAGGTCTTCCAGTAGAGTAGCCTTGAAATCGTGCGCATAAGATGATGCTGTCCCCAGTTGTAATTCCCTCTTCCTCTGTGATCTAACCAGCCCCGTCCCATTTTCTAGAATACTCTCCATTACTTACTCCAGTCTCTTAATTATTGACCTTAAATATGCTCCGTGAAGTACTTTCACAACAGATGGCTGCTCACCGCCACCTGTAGTAGCCTTGACAAGTTGATGTCTAAATTGAGCGCCACCAGGCATTTTCAGTCTGCACTGTAGGTAATAATTCCCCTTCCACTCATAGAGCATTCATTTGTGTTTGTCCTTTTCTATTTTATCAGGGGCCTTTCTAGGCGATTGGTTTCCCTGGCTGTTCTGCACTGCTGTTTGCTTTCTATCGGTTCCCTTTCACTGTAGAATATCATCACAGATTAAGGAGCCATGGCACCTTCTGCCTTCCACGGCACAAAGACACAATTTGAACTCTAGGCGTGTGCTGTTTTAAAATGGCTAGTTATTTTATTATTTTGTCATTTCCTATATGGAACATGAATCTATACTACACAGCGTGTGAGAGCCAGTTATAGTTATTGATTTCTTACTATAGGATCATATACCTAAAAATAGATTCCCCCAATCAAAGCTTTCCACAAAGTTCATGTGGGGGAGGAGGAGTGTGATGGTCTGAATATGCTTGGTCCATGGGAAGTGGCACTATTAGGAAGTGTGGCCTCGTTGGAGTAGGTGTGGCCTTGTTGGAGGAAGTGCATCACTGTGGGGGTGGGCTTTGAGGTCCCACGCTCAGACTCTGCCCGGTGCAGAGAACTTTCTCCTGGCAGCCTTTGGATGAAGATGTATAACTCTCAGCTCCTCCAGCACCACGTCTGCCTGCACACTGCCATGCCTCCTGGCATGATGGTAATGGACTGAACCTCTGAAACTGTAAGGCAGCTCCAGTTAATGTTGTCCTTTATGAGAAGAGTTGCCTTGGTCATGGTGTCTGTTCTCAGCAATAAAACCCTAATACGAGGAGGCAGAGGACTGGAAAGCAACATACTTTGGATTTGATTTTTGTTCTGTTCATTTTTTAAATTTTTTTTTTTTGAGTCAAGGTCTCACTATGTAGCTCTGGATAACCTCAAATATATAGATTCCGCAGTCTGAGATACAAATCCCATGGTGCTGAGATTAGAGGCATGCACTGCTACGCCTGGCTGTATGGCTCACCACGCATGGCCATGGAATGCTTCCTGTCCACTGTACTTATTCCACGAAGCCATGTAAACTGTAGTTCTCTCAGCTGGGGTCCTGTCCTGCAGATGTGACCTGGTCGACTCTTGGTGTCTTAATATTACAGCAGGCATGGTCACCTGCACAAGATCCACACAAGACTGGGTCCACTAACATTCCCTCATTTAATGAGGGAATTCCGAAATTCTGCAGTGGAGTGGGTCTCATTGATCAGCATCAGAGCCCCTACCCAGGGTGTTTCTTGTCAACTTAACAGGCATTAGGGTCACCTGGAAGAAGGACTCTCAATTGAGTAAATACCTTCCAAGGTGGCCTGTAAACAAATCAGTGGGATATTTTCTTGTAGAGAGCTGTGAGTAATCGCCATTACAGGATGGCGTTGGCCTTTGTTGTTCATAACTATAATTAATTAATGTGCACAAGTGCAAGAGTAAATTCGNGCCAAGTCATGACCCATCCCGGGGTGTACTTTTGAAATTATGAGCAAGCAGCCAATCAGGTGCAGACACGCCACATTAAGACATATATAAGCTGCACCATTTCTGGGGCTCGGGGTCTTCCTCACGATGAAGCAATAAAGCTTTGCCACAGAAGAATCCAGTTGTCCAAGTGTGTTCTTGCAGGCGAGATGCAGCTCGGGACATTTTCTAAATGATTGATGTGTGAGAGACCAACACATTGTGGCCAGTACCACTCTGGGGCAGATAGTCCTGGGTATATAGCATAAGCAAGCTGAACAAGTCACGGGGAGCAAGCCAGTAAGATTTATGGTCTCTGTTACAGTTCCTGCCTCCCGGTTCCTGCCGTGAGTTTCCTCACTGCCTTCCTTTCTTGGTGTACTAACTATAAGGTGTAAAACCAAATAAAGTCTTTTCTTCCCACGTTGCTTTTTGCCATGATCTTTATCTCAGCCATAGAAACCAGAGGTTCTTCTTCGGTGCTGTGGCTGCCTCTAAGTTGGGCAATCCCTTATTCATACTATTAATAACTCTGATATTAATTGGTTCACCAGGTCAGACATAAGTGTAACCATTTCTTTGGTCTGTCACTGGTGTCCTTTCGACAGTAAAAAGATGTGTGTTCACATCCCCCTTGGGAAGTCACACAACAGCAGCTTGTTTCTCAAAGATGTATACATTCACTAGTGTGCCAACCTCCCATGCTTCCTCCTGCAAACATTCTTCTGTGTAAAGGAAAGGAAGGGCCTAGTGCTCTCCCCTTGAACACAATCTGGCTGCAATGATTTGCTTCTAAGCCATTCTGCTGAGTTCTGAGGCTACAAAACATGGTTCAGTGGCTAATTTCAACTTAGGGTGCTTGTCCTTCACCTGAGCCACCATGCAGGAAGGAAGTTCGAGTTAACCCATGAAGATCATAAGGAGCAGACAAGATGGATAGAATCTAGTACCATTTATCATGTTTCTGATGGAGTTAGGTCCGAAGGGCAGACTGGCAAACACAATTAATATTGTTACTGTCTTAAAGGCCATTCCATATTGGGATAGTTTGTTTTCCAATCATAGTAATGGAATACATGAGCTTAGCAAATGCCTCCGGAGTGCCAGCCAGCCAGCTTTAACTTTTTGCTCTGTCTATGTTACCATTTGTGGCTTCTAAAAACTTCTTCCTAACTTTATTACATGTGAAGTTTCAGAAATTTTGCCAAGTACTGCTAATATGTGAGGTGAGCATATCTAATCTACTATGCAGGAAACTAAGGCCAATTCACTTAAAAACAAAAACAAAAACAAAAACAACAAATCTCTAAAGCTTCTTTCGCTGACAAGATGCTCCAAGCAGGAAAGTTGCTTGTCCCTAAGACTGCTGACCTGGGGTCTGTCCCTGGGACACATGATAAAAAGGCTAACTCAAGCTGTACTGTTTTTTTTTTTTTTTTTTTTTTTTTTTTTTTTTTTTT
>NC_034597.1:38065220-38124825 GCF_900095145.1 Mus pahari
AAAAAAAAAAAAAAAAAAAAAAAAAGAATTTTTTTTTCTAAAGTCCTATACGGGCCACAAACCCAGAAACACTGGCAATGGGTTCATCTGTCCATCCTTACAAGGTTGTCAGTTCTAGAACTGAGGTTACTGTAAGGTGGTGAACTTTCTCTGAACAGTACTTTATAATTCACATAAATTTACTGAGTGGTCTTGACTATAAACTCAGTTATAAAGATTATAATGGAAAAGCTTTGTCCTTATGTTTGAACAACTGCCCACACATGCTTTGCTCACTAAGATGACGCTGTGAGTATAAAGCTTTAAAATAACCTCAAGTTTTTGTTTTTGGAGAATGAAATTAAGTCTATGAAAATCTATGGTACACAGTAAGCCCAAAGTAGACAATATCATTAATATTTGGATGATTCATTTATTATCACTTATATTCTAATACTACTTTGGTATGGTAAAACTTTGGAGGAAAAGCAGGTTAGCTCATATAGCAAACAAGTGGTATTTCTTGGTTTTAAATTTAAATTTCTGATATGTAAATTAGATCAAAACAATATAAAAGCCTTCCTTCAATAAAATAGACTTTTTTTTTTTTTAAGAGCTTTTGTATAACCCCAGTGGTACAAGGTTTCTGAAGATCTGAAATGTTAATACTCAAGGGTTATATCCTTAAGAAGTACACTTTAATCCCAGCACTCAGGAGGCACAGACAGGTGAATTTCTGAGTTCGAGGCCAGCCTGGTCTACAAAGTGAGTACCAGGACAGCCAGGGCTACACAGAGAAATCCTGTCTCAAAAAACAAACAAACAAACAAAGCACACTTTGTTCAAAAATTTAGTTGAGAAAATACACATATATACAGAAGCCTTTTTAAAATATGATAAACCTTTACTGCAAGATCTTGACATCAAAAATAGTTCAAATGTATTCAGAATCAGACCTCGTGAAGGAGTAAGATGGAGTCAGCAATAGCATAGTGCAAATAGCTAACCTTTGTGTAAAACCCACTAGGCTTTCCTCTCATTTTCATCATAACCCTATGTTGGAGATTGGTTCTAATGCTTTGATTTAATCAGGAACCTATGTGTCCAAACGCTGAAGGTCCTTGTCCCTAGTTGGTTTTGATCAATTAATAAAGATGCCAGTGGCCATTGAATGGGCAAAGGGAGACAGGGTGGACCTTTAGATTTGTACAGGCTAGAAACTAGGAAAAAGGATACAGAGAATCAATTGCCCATGACTTTGGGACGTGCAGGGAGAAAACCAGCCAGCCATGTGAGAATTTGGGTGGGTGGCCACTGGCCACTTCCCAGATTGGGCCTTGCACCTGGAGTAGCAGAAGAATGTTTAGGAGTACCCAGGCTTTTTAGCTGGTGCAGCCGGACGTGGTGGCGCATGCCTTTAATCCCAGCACTCGGGAGGCAGAGGCAGGCGGACTTCTGAGTTCGAGGCCAGCCTGGTCTACAAAGTGAGTTCCAGGACAGTCAGGGCTATACAGAGAAACCCTGTCTCGGGGGGGGGGGGGGGGAAGGGGGGGGCCCCCCCGGGGGGGGGGGGGGGGTTTCCATTTTTTTTTTTTTTTTTTTCCATCTTATTGTTTGTATTTTGGCCATTGTGGCCATGTGTTACATAAGGCAGATACCAAGTGGCTCTTTAAATATAGTTGTGTTAGTCTTCCATTCTTGAATCTAAAGAGTTCCTGGGCAGGTGGCTCAAATCGTGCAACCCACTGGAAGCACAAAGCAGTGTAGCTAAAGTTACACTGTGTCACTATAAATCATTTTACAGTGAGTGAGGGCCCATGCTCACTGTTATCCATCTGAGAAGTAGTTAGTGGGTCTTCGTTTGGCAGTCTGACTTTACAGTCTATACTCCAACGACTGTGCTGTAACATCTCTCAATACCAGCTCTGATTTTAAAAAGCATAAGTGTATCTTTCCAACCTTAATCACCGTGGAATAAGAACTATCATTCAGCTCCTGTACATCTACGTTTTCAACTTATTTGGTTCCTTTCAACCTATAAACTACCCCTGGTTGTGAGTCACCTCACCACTATTTGCACCTATATCACAACATACACACACACACACACACACACACAGATACACACACACACCCCAAACAGGCAAAATGCACAAAACAAACTGTGGCTCAGTAAAAGAACAGTTAGGCACTTCACTTTCCCCTAACTACTGTCTTATCAAGCCTTCAGAGGCTCACTCAGCAACACTGCTGCTGCTGATAAGAAGGGCAGCACCTATCAGTATGGATGGCCATATAGCCACAATCTCAAAGTAAGGCCTGTAGCCTTTCCTCACCTCACAAGTGATGTGAAGAGCATAGAAATATGGTGTTAAAAACCATAGCAAGACAAATATGCAAATGAGAAAGTTTATTTATTCAGAAGACCCAGTCTATACAGACATACAAAAGTAATACAAGAAAAACATCCCCAAACACATAACAGATCTCATTTACAACATTATTTACACTTTGGGGCCCATATTAAAAGCCATGGGCCTGAGGTCAAGTTGACAAGAGAGTAGTCCATGATACCTCACTTGGGAAGCCGATGACCATGGCACTTCTACTACAAAACCTAAACAAAAGCGGGAAAGCCCTAGGAGGTACTGTAATGTGTACAAGTCTTAAGGCTGAGGCTTTTAGTGATTTTTAAAGATAATGACGTCCTCGGGGACAGAATGGTGTCCCTGGTAGTCACTGCCATCATGACACTTCTGTTCATGGTCGGCAGAGGAATCCCCACAGACAGCTCTTCTTACGTGTGGTGTTCCTGACACAGGAAAATCACTACTTTTTTGTGTGTTGTTTTGTTTTGTGGCAGTAAGGGACCCAGGGCCTGCGCATGCTAGGCAAGCCCTCCACCACTGAGCTGCACACCCAGCCCCTACACTGCCTTATGAAAGCAAAGCTGTCTCTAAGCACACAGCATTATAAGAATGTACTCCCTAAAGGTTAACAGATGCCCAGGATCCAACAGAAGCTGAAGCCAAGTCTCAGGACTCCCTGACGCCTCCTTCCTTTATTCCTGTTTAAATGCAAAGGCTGACAATTTCTGATTAGTAGTAAGATTTAACGCCTTTTGCTTTTTAGAAAGGTCCAGATTCTCCTTTGCTGTGTCTTCCTGGTTCTCCGGCTCACAGATCTCACCGACCACCCGTTTCCGCTTCTTCGCTTCGGCTCCATCGCTGGCAGTCTCTCCCCTGGCCTTGTTAGTCCACGCCTTTGAAAAACAGTGGGTGAGAGGTAAAGAGATTTTTATGCACGAAGAACGAAAATGGTCTACTTACTCTCATGGGTAATACTCTTATATACAGAACAGTAATTAGCATTTGAAATTTTAACTTTATTATTAAAGGTTCTAATGGTTAACAAATTTAAATTTCATATTCTTTGGAAGTAGTTGCATAGTAACCATCTGAAGAAGAGACAGATATCCATAATATTTAAGCAACTTTTAAAACTTAGTAGCAAATCCCCAATCAGGTTAAAAATTACAAAATAAATTTGAAAGATATCCTCAATATACACACAAATGGTTCATGGGTACATGGAAAGGCTCAGCATCGCTAATCACCAGGCTGCAAATCAAACTCACTAAGGTAATGTCCATGTGGGTAGGATGAGGAACACTTGTAATTTTTGACACTTGGGAGGCTGAGACAGGACTGTAAAGAGTTTAAGGGCAGTCAGCTACTTAATTAGATCCTGCCTCAAAACAACAATCATATATACTTGGGGGTTGAGGGGTGAACCAAAGAAGGAGAGAGTATTTTCCTTGGGCACCAAGGACACACATGGTGCACATATATACGTGTAGCCAAATACACATGCATGGACAGTTTTTTGTTTTCTTTTTTAAATTAAAACATAACACAATCAACAACTAGGCTCAACACTGTAACCTCAGTGCATGGGGGGGCGGGCAGGGGCAGGAGGATTGTCCAATGTTTAAGGCCAGCCTTCTTTACATAGTGAGTTCTAAGCCAAACAGGGCTACAGAGCAAGGCCCCATCACAAAACACAACAATCCCCAAAGCCATAATCATGGGATGAGAACACAGTGGAAGAGTGCCTGCCTAGCATTCACAAAGCCCTACATTCTATACACAGAAATACAAAACTCCCCCAAATTAAAACACACACACACACACACACACACACACACACACACACACAATCACAAGTTTTGTTAAGTCTCTTCCTCTTTTATAATAAATTCATTTATGTAAATTTATACAGAAACACCAAAATGCTAAAAAGACTCTAAAGGGGGCTGGAAGTGGTTAGGTTAGTTTCTAGCTTCTGGATCACACAATACCCATTCCTCCTAAAACCCAATCCATCAAAGCCAGTGCCTACACTGGGAGGTGCGTACACTCGTACAGTGAGGAGATGAAGTCTGAGGTTTACCTGGCACACTGCCCACATTCCTTTCCCTTTCTCCCCAAACCTGACAGAGGCTAGCCAGCTACCCATCCTCCTCTTTGTATGAAAGGTTGGACCAAAGCACCAAACTCTCCCAGCCAAACATTACTCTCATGTAAGTAGATAGCATTCAATTCTTTTCTACTTTCATGGACTTGAGAGTACTAGTTTAAAATATAAGTTAAATTCCTTTTCCCTTATTAATTTTTCTTTTTGCTTTCAGCTCATAACTAAAGTATCTTTTACTTAGGGGCAGATGGCAGTTCCCTAAGGACTCACAGTTAGCACACTGCTGGCTTCTAAAGCCATCCGTAGGTGCTCAGTAACACCCACAAGTCTACTTTGTCAAACTCATCCACATCTAATTTCCTCTGGACCAAGACTTTGTTTGTTTTTCGAGACAGGGTTTCTCTGTGCAGCCCTGGCTGTCCTGGAACTCACTCTATAGACCAGGCCGGCCTCGAACTCAGAAATCCGCCTGCCTCTGCCTCCCGAGTGCTGGGATTAAAGGCATTACACCACCATGCCTGGCTCTCACCAAGACTTTTTTGATGTATTCAATTTTCCAAAGAAAAAGATGTTTCTATAAGAACTCTTTAAACCTGGGAAGCCCAGCAAGATCTCATCTCAGCATAACAAACTTACCTTCCTTTCTTCAGCGGACAGGACTCTAAATCGTACCATTCCCTCTTTTATTATGTCTGCTTCATCTGAAATGTCAGGGTTGTCGGACAAAATTTGACTTCTATTTTCTTCCAGCCACATCTGGAACCCAGTCTTTGGCCTAAAGTAATAACATGAAAAAATTTATACTGAATATATTATTTAAAGTGTCACATGACATTTCAAATTAGTAGTTAACCGTCAGCTTTTCACTACTCATACAAAGTAAGGGAGACACAACTGTACGAGCTAACAGTGTCCATACCACTGTCAACAGCCTGGAGACTGCAGGCTCAGTGAGCTGAGGGAGGGTCACTCACCCTCCATGGACCAGTATAGAATCACGGACCCTGCATCTTCAGCTCTTGTGTAGCTATAGTTCATGACCTCCAACCTCTCTGAGACCCTCTGGCCTAACACAATCCCTCTGGCTGTCATTCACAGGCTCTCGCCATTTAGCAAGCAGCTCTGTGAAAGCTGGCTGACTTCTCTTCCGCCCTTCTCACCCCCTCACCCTCCTCACGTCTGACCCGGGTTCTTCCTGCACCATTATTTGGGAAAGCACGGTCAAAGCACACTTGTAAAATTGATTCCATTCTATTCTACCTTCTCCACAAACTGTGTTTAGGTCATCAGAAGGCTTAATGAAAATAATCAAGTTTCTGAGCACTTGCTTCCATGCATTCTAAATGATTATAGATTATATATATATATATATATATATATACACACACATATAGCAAAACCCTATGATTTGGAAATAATCGATGTCTCAGTTGAGATGAAACAGCCCAGTTTGAGTACACAGGGTAATAGGATGAGACTGAACAGCTAAGCAGCCTGACAACAGAGTCCCTGCTTAGTCCACCTGCCTCCTACCATTCAGAAGCTGAATAGACTCTACATATTAGCCTGAATGAACGACACAGGTAGGTACAATTAAATTTTTATTTTTAATTAATTTTGAACAGGGTCTGTGTAGCTCCGGCTGTCTTGGTACTTACTCGCTTTGTAGACCAGACTGGCCTTAAATTCAAAGACAGCCAGCAGCTGCCTCTGCCATCTGAGTGCTGGGATTAAAGGCATGTCAGCAGGCAGCTGGGACACTGCATCTCAAACACAGAGCTCCTCTACATACTCACCTTTGGTTTTCAGAGTTTTGAAGGCACACAGCTGGAGCGTCAGATGACGAGCTTTTAGGATTTTCTTTTACTTCCTCAGTCTTATCAGTCTGTGGAGTTCTTTTCTGGAAATAGGATACTGCAGATGCCTATGAAAACAAACAGGTGTGTGAGTCTGGGGGCAAAAATACAAATATTTTAAAAGGTGGGGGGGGGGGTCGGGGGTCTAGGCTAAACCAAGATGGAATGCACTCCCTTGCTACATAACCAGTGATAAACCAGGCACCCCGTCTCTCCCAGAACAGAACGCACGAGGCTCACCAAAGCAGTACCTGCTTAGACCTTGGCTTGGGAATGAGAGGCTTTATAACTGGAGATTTTTCATTATTTTCCACTCGATTAAAAGAAGTGGACTTCCTGGATGATTTGTTCATACTGTCTAAAATATTAGCTGAGCGTGTTGAATTCGCTGATGCGGCTGGTTCTTTGGAATTGACTACCTAAAGAGAAGAGAACGCCATATGTGAAGAAGAAAACAACTCCACTGTGGTATCCCTTTTGGAAATGAATTCATCATGGAGTACAACCCAAACAGACTGAAACAAGTTCTCCCAAACACCACATGCCAAGGACAGACAGGGAGAAGTCCTGTCTCAAGTCCCCAGCACTGGGTATTCAGAACTAAGTAGGACACAAGCGCTGAAATCAGATGGGAATGGCTTACAGATGTCTTCACAGTGACCCGTCTTTAATCCCCCAGAATCTAAGGAGTTCATCTGGAAACATCTTTGCATGGGTAATATTCAATCAGCAAAGATCACTGGTTACCTTGAAGGGGTTTACCCGTCCTTGGCTGCTAGAGGAAACTGCACCTGTTACAAAAAGAAAGTGCAATAGTGTTGGGTCTTTTCTTTTTTTTTTTTTTTAAATCAAGACAACTTCTGACTTTCACAATACTAAATAGAATATTTTAACCTGTATTATATGAAAGCAAAGGTACTTTTGGAGACAGGATCTCACTATGTCCATGTGACCGGCCTGGAACTGCTATGTAAACCAGGCCGGCCTTACAGAGGCTTCCCTGCCTGTCTCTCCAGCGCTAGTATTCAAGGCACGCCCTTCCATGCCCAGCCCCACATAACTTTAAAACAAATACAGACGATATCTTTCCTCCTTCCAAGCTGGAATAATATTAAATGTGAACTGTCCCAATTTGCTGCTGTGAAACATACCAGTGTGTAGACCCCTTCTCCCCTGACCATGCAACAGTGATGGTTAGTAATGTCCACCTTGTCAAGGAAACACCTACTAATGCCTTTCTCCCCATCGCCTGACAGTTACCCTTCTTCATTCACTTGTTTCTCAACTTAAAAACAAAAACAAAGCAGGCTCTTTGCACTTCCAAATATCATCTTTCCTTACAACCCTACCCAACTTTTCAAATCCCACTGACATTACTATTGTTTCCTCCTTCCCATACATTTCTCCACACTATGGTATGAGGTCTAGCCCTTCTACACAACAGCTCAAGCCCCCAACCCACTTCTGTGTAACCAAACATGATAGCTACTTTCTGCCCCCTTTGAGACCTCTCAATGGCTTTCTATATAGTGGTCTCTTCAATATTTTCTCCTCCCTTGACTTTGTAGACACTACATCCCAGACTTAGCCCTTTGCCTCTGGACCAGTGATCTCTTCCAGAGCTTCCTCTCCTCTTGTACTTGCTTAAATGCTAGAAATCCCCTTAACTAGGGCATTATTTTCTTCTTACTTTACAATTATAATGAGTGCTTACCAGTGCCCATGGTATAAACTGTTCTACTAATGCCAGTGGTTTAACATTTATTTCATGAGGTTCTGAAGCAAATGCCTAACTATGTAACCCACTTAGCTAATGGTAATTCATCAGCTTCCCCTATGGACTTGCTTCCTTCTCTAGTGTTTCTGATGCTATGCTGTTCTTCATTCTGAACCATCTTCCACTTTAGAAATACCAACTCTACATTTTCTTTCTATTGTCACTACTCTAGCCCAAGCCAAACTTGGAATGCTTGGTAGCCTTATGCCCATCCCGCCTCCGTATCACGTGTGATGGTGACGATCCTGCTGAGAACCTACAGCAGCCTCCCAGGCATCTTAGAATGAAGACTGCAATTCTCAACACAGTCTGGAAAATCTTGTATATCCCTCCAAGACCCTACAGAACTGCTCTCTTCGTACCACACATACTGTTTGCTCTGCTCCTGTTCCCACCCACCACTCCCTTGCGGGCTGATTCATCTTTTAGTCTCTGCTGTTGGCATTCCACGAGAATGCCAGCAGGTACCTACCTTCTGACTGGATTGCAGCCACGGCTGTAAGCTACCAGCTGACATATATTTCCTACCTGATTTAAGAGCTGGTGTATCAGAGGAATTTGCACTTTGGAATAAGTTCTGCCCTAAAATTAAAATAAACAAAACAATGTAAGTGAGGACAATGAAGTCATCCTTGATATTCAACATCTAAACAGCAGAGATACCTTGAAAAGGCAAAGGGAACTCAATTTCTCTTAGCCGACCACAATGAAAGGCAATACTAATGATAGCTTCTGCTTACTTATTTATTTATGTATTTGTAAATTACTGTTGTTGGGGTTGGCGCTTTGTGCATATAGTGGTCAGAAGAGGACTTTGCAGACAGAGTCAGCTCTCTACCTTTCCGTGTGTTCTGCAGGTGAAGAAGCCCAGCACCCCATGGCAGGCACCGTCATCTGCTGAGCCTCCTTATCTTTCACTGATTTGAAAACATGTCTCACCATGGTTATGTGACTCTGGTTTTTCTTCAGAAACAGTGTCCTCTCTGTCCTCAGCATCTTCAACTTGACTTCTGACCCGTGGCCGACTCCATTCTGTAGTGGTGTTTCTGTAACTGATGGGTCATAGTATTATACCATAAGAAACATACGCAAAGACCAAGACATATTCATATTCAAGACAGTAAGGAAAATTCAAATAGTTGGTGTTCTTTTACCCAGCATTCAGTCTTTCTCTGAAATCCTCTTCTTTCTCTTCTTCTGACTGGGTTTCTGCCAACTCAGCTGCCTTTTCTGCAGCAAGTTCACTTAGTTTCTGAGCCAATATTAATTTCCGAGAGCGAGAAGCATATTTAATGGCTAAATGCACGGCGTTTTGAGTCATTAGATCTGCAAGTTCCACACAGCGGAATTCTCGTTCCAGTTTACAAGACAGCTAATTAGAGGAGAATCAAAATCAAATCATGTTAAGTCAAACTTAAGGAAAGGAAAGAAAAGAAAAGAGGAGGAAAAAAGAGAAAAGGAAAGACTGACAGGACTAGTGAAATGAAAGCCGTCTGGGTGTGCTACCTAATGCTTCTAAAATGCACATTGTACAACTATAAAATGAAAGTACCTTTGTTTTGAGAAGTATCTTATAATTAATGGTGTGTTGGCTTGCTCAACAGTATTCCTTAGTGGCTTAAAAGAACAGTGCATTTACAAATAGCTTAGATTCAATGAGATGTGACATACTTCAGATGTAAAGTGCATGAGAAGACAACTGCTCAAAACTCAAATGTAATTTTCCTAACTGTTTTTCCAGTTGCCACTCATCACAGTAGGGCAGGGAATTTTAAAAAGTGAATTAAAACAAAAAGCAGTTACTATTTGCTCAGAACTAAACAACAAATGCTACTAAGCAAATTTGGATGGAAAAAGTAGACATGTCTAAAATTTCATGTATATTGTCTATGATCTTCAACTACCAGAAATAGCTATACAACTTCTAAATTAACATTTGCACTTTTTATGTCTATAATATAAAATGAAGGGTATTCTGGGACAGGAGGGTTGACTCAGTGATTAAGAATGAAGGGCTCAGCTGGGCAGTGGTGGTGCACACCTTTAATCCCAGCACTTGGGAGGTAGAGGCAGATTTCTGAGTTTGACGCTAGCCTGGTCTACAGAGTGAGTTCCAGAACAGCCAGGACTACACAGAGAAACCCTGTCTTGAAAAACAAAAGCAAACAAACAAACAAAAAAAGAATGAAGGGCTCTGGTAGGCAACAGCAGGGCAAATATGGTTTGGCAGGCCTTGCCCTACCCATTTCCCTCTTCCTTGCTAAAGCTGGCCACCAAGGTCTATTCTCTTACTTGACTACTTCCTTCTCCTGAGGCTAATAACCAAGGTCTAGCTATCAAAGTATTGAATTCCAGCAATCAGGAGCCCTTGGTTCACCTAATTTACATGCCCAACCAAAACAACCCAAATCATCCTAACAGGGGTTTGTTTCTCCTTTTTCCTTTATAAACTGCCATTTGTGCAGGGGTCACATCTGTCTCATTTCTATCCAGAGGCAGTCCTTCCAGGGCAACATATACCTTCTCCCTCACCCTTGTTCCTCTTCCTTTCCCCCCTCATGTTCTGCCTCCTGTCTTTGTCTCCTATTCCTTGCCCTTTGTCCCCATGTAGCAAATAAATCCCCTTTGTGCTGAGAACTTGGTCTTAGGGCATCCTGTGTCAGTTCCAGTTTTTTCAAAGAACATTTGCTGCTCTTGGAGAGGGCCTAGGTTCTATTCCCAATACCCACACAGTGGCTCCTCACTGCCCAGAACTCCACTTCCAGGATACCTAATACCCTCTTCTGTCCTCCCCGATCACCAGGCATGCACATGATGCATGTACATACATGCAGACAATTACTCATAAAGTAAATACAAATCTTTGCAATAGAACAGGAGGAGATGAGAGGAACATTCAGTTAAAGCATTAGAAAATACTCGCTTTTCTCTTTGGATTGAATTGACAATCCAGCACATGACAACTTGAGCTCAAAGTAAGTTTTCGCCGCTCTGAGGGACACTAGGGGTCTTATGACTCATGGTGCAGGAGCACTTGTAATTTATACACCTGCCCTATGAGGACGAAGCCCTGCATCTTCACCCGAGCCTCCTCAAGACTATTGGCATTATTCAGAAGGACCACTTCTAAGCAAGGCAGAACTCTGACTCAGAGGGCAGCGTCGCTCTTGCAGTGGCTGGAATAAATTAAGGTCACTTCCCTCAAAGGTCATCAGTACCATCCAGGAGAGGACATGGGATTACACTCCTTTCAATAAATAAAAGCTTGAAAGGAGGATAATGAACCTTAAGAGACTCTGCTTCACAGAGAAATGTAGTGAAGAATCCAGGGCAGCAAACCCAGCCACTGGTGATGATAAAAGGCTGGGAAATCCAGAACTGTCCAAGCTTGATCTCCAACAGTCCACACCTAAACTCTGTGGCAGAGATGAGTAAGAGTCCCAACAATGGCTCACACACACTTGCTAGTCACCTGGAGCATCAGCTGATGCCCAGTGAATAGGCACAACCCTAGAAAAGCTTACTCGCCCAGCCTTAGCTATAGGGAAATAGTTCAAATATTTTAACTGTACCATCAAAGGTGAGATAGAAATTTTAAGAGAAAAAGTACAATTTATGTAATCTAGAAGGTAGAATTTAGTCTTTATTTACATATATTTAAGAAGTTCTACCTAGGGCTGAGAATGGAGTCACATGCCTTTACTCACTCGGGAGGCAGAGGCAGGCAGATCTCTGAGTTCAAGGCCAGCCTTGTTTACAGAGCAAGTTCCAGGACAGTCAGGACTACATACAGTAAACCTGTTTCAAAAGAAAAATTTTTCTCAACCTAAGAAAATAATTAAACTTTAATTTTTCAACATATTTTACTCACCGCAAGCATTTTCATTAAGAGTTCCTGCTGTTCTTTTACTGCCTGGTTTTTAATGCTCTCCTCATAATCATAACCATTTTTAGCCAAGTAATCAAGGTAATTGTGAAACAGAACCGAATGCCAAAATTGTTCCTGGAAAATGAATAGAAGTACATAAAACTGAACATCTCTTTAATACTGGGCAAGTGTTAGATGTACCTTAAGATACCAGCTTTAAATATTTTCTGAAACCTTCCTTACTATATACAGTTTTACTTTACAATTTGAATCTCAATGTGCTATAATAGCTTAGCTTTATGTTCTAGCCTTTTAAAAAAGGTATTTCTGTGTATATGTATAGCATTCTTATTTCCTATATGACTCGTCCGCAGAGGACTTTGTAAGCCAATGCTGTAGATGGTTTACTTCCTAACTATCATAACTAATTGCACGGTTTCAAACGCCTTTAAAACAACAGGGCTAGGTTAGAGGAGGATGAGTTTATGGTCAGTGTAGAGGGCTTACCGACCCTACCAGGGGAGCTCTGCCCCTGGTGAGGGCCTCCCAGTCAAAGCCATTTCCTCAGCAGAAAGTCCTGAAAGCTGTGACAGCAACCACATGACGTGGCCTTGTGATCAAAAGACCTACTGCATTATTTATTTAATCATAGTGTAGTAATATCCAACACTGATACTGTGATGATCCAAAATCTTCTGTGTAATAGGAATTTAGTTTCAAATGTAGAGGATTAAGGCATCCACATACCTCCATTTGGCCTTTCTCTGTTGAAGTCTGACAGTAAGGAAGCTTAAAAGGTAATATAGCTACAGCAGGTCGTGGAAGGGTGGGAGGAAACCGAGAACCTTTACAAGGGATGCACCTGTCAGTTAATAAAAAAAAAGGCCCACACTAAAGACTTTACAATATCACAAAAACTGCTAAAATAAAACCTTTTCACAAATTAGGAACTATGAATAGTAATACTATTTTAATAGGCCTTTGGGTTTGAAACTGTTTATAAAAACAATCCTAATAATATTAAATGCTCACCAGAGACATTAAAAAGAAGCCACACCCACAAATGCCGTTCACACGATATATGCCCCTTTGTCATGAGATGTGAACCTTTCCTTTATTGTGTGATAATACAATAAAAACACAAGTGTGAGCCAGCTGTGGTGGCAGTCAGAAGGCAGAGGCAGGTGGATCTCTGAGTTTGAAGCCAGTCTGGTCTACAAAGTGAGTTACAGGACAGAGAAACCCTGTCTCAAACAAACAACCAACCAAACAAACAAATTAAAACCTTACCACCACCGAAACACCACAAATATGGTTTCAAAGTTCTAATTTTTTGGAACATACGATCTTATTTTCTTTCTTCTCTTTTATAGTTTTATAGAGACTATGGCACAGAGCATGAATATTGCTCTGTGAAAAAATCTGCTGTGGTAACTGCCACACACTTACTCACAGGCACCTCAATGAGACTTGGTGAATGAACAAGGCAGAATATATGCATTCACAGAGAAAGAACACACAGACGAGCCACTGACAAGCAAGAACACTAGTGTCCGTCTGAGCAGTCTGCCTAGAAAGGATCCAGTCTTTTAACCTTTCCCAGCTCAAATACTTTATGAATGTTTAAACTATTTGGAGTAGAAAATGTGAAAGGGTGAACCATATTACTAAGGAGGCAAAGTTACTTCAATTGTCTTTCAAACTGATCACAAAATTTGTTTTGTAATTAGATTAAATGAAAAGTTGAAAAAAACAAAAACAAAAACAAACTTACTGTCTGCCCTGAATTGGCCAGACTCTCAACTGTCACCCTGATCTACAAACAGAGTTCCAGAACAGCCAGGGTCACATAGTGAGACCCTGTCTCAAAAAAAAAAACAAAAACAAAAACCACACACACACACACACACACACACACACACACACACACACACACACACAAACTTACAAAGTCATTTTGCCTTCCCAGCACTTCTGAGATGGGAACCTTCTGTCCTGAAGTTGAGGAGAATGCACAAAGTCTAAGTCTAAACATGAGCAGCAGGACCTGGCTACACAGCAGGCAGTCTGACTCAGGCACCGAGCTGTGGATCTGACACCTCACCACCTTTCAGAGCAACACAACCCACTCTATCTTTACCACAAACACCAAGAGCAAACAGAAGCCTTCAGAAGTTCTAATGAACTTTTCCGAGCAAGGACAGATTAAGTTTCTTAAACACAACAGTAGACTACTGAAGAAAGTAGTAGGTTTTCTTCCCTGGTCTTCAGCTATGGCTAGCCACACAAAGGAAATCAATCATCTCTACATGTGTGTAAATAAACAGTACAACACAGACAGGCATCGGGTACACAGCTCTTGGGAGGTGGCACACAGTCTCCACACTTGGGAGGCTGAGGCATAAGATCATGAATTTGAAGCCAGCCAGGCTCAAGTCCTCAAGCTCTCAAAAGAAGGAGGGGGAAGAAGCAATGACTAAGTAGCAGTTTCCAACCTCTGAAATAAAAATAACTTTATTTATTTAGAATAAAACTAAGATAAAACTAAGAAAACCATGAAAATACCCTATCTCAATGCACAAAACTAAATACAATTTTATTTTCATCTTCCCTTTCTGTTTTTGAGCCATAGTCACAATGGCCTTGTCATCCCAATTCTCCAATTGTAATGTAAAACTACATTTTCATAAGCAGACTTTTAGTACCCCAACCCCACCCCTCCAGGCCCCAGTTTTTTGAGACAAAGGTTCTCTGTGTAGCCCTGACTGTACTGGAACTCACTCTATAGACCAGGCCAACCTGGACTCAAGAGATAAAGATGTGAGCACCATCTCTACCCGACTTTGTTTGTTTGTTTTTGAGATTTATTCATTTTGTATAGGTAAGTATCATGTGTACCACATCCAAACCTCAAACCCATGAAGTTTAGAAGAGTCCCCTGGAACTGGAGGCTGTGAGCCACTATGCATGCAGTGAGTACTGGGAACGGAATCCAGGTTCTCTGCAAAAGCAACAAGTGCTCTCAAATGCTGAGCCATTTCCACAGACCCCATAAGCAGACTTCTCAGCATCTCAGTGTTTCACATGTGTACTGTATAAGACTACTCTAAATGTGGTAGCCCAAACCTTCAATTCTAGCACTCAGGGAAGTGAAATCAGGAGCTCAAGGCTATTCCTTATAACACAGTTGAGTTTAGCCCAGATACAGAAGACTCAATTTTAATAAATAATTTTTAAATTAAAAAAGTTATCTTTAACCTGAGTGTGGATCTGTACAAGTTTGTAAGGTGCCCAAGGTGGCTAGAAACCTGCACTGGATCCCCGAAGCTAGGGTCAGAGTTGTGAAGTGGCAACTTTACCACTAGTACTTGGAGGGCAAAACAGGTGGATCTCTGAGTTTGAGGGCATCCTGGTTTACATATTACAGTCTCAAATAATAAGATAAAACATTTAATAACAAAGAGAGTCATCTTGAGTAAGCACTTGAGAAGGTTCATGGGATCAAACTATAACCCACTGTTGATGTAATAGGAATTCTCTTGTTCAAACTAGTAATTAACTAGATTTCCAGGATTAGAAATAAAAGACATAAAGACATTTCTAAAGACAGCTAGGCATCCTAACACTGATTAAGAAGCTAACTAGTTTAGTCTCAAAAAACAAACGAAATCAAACCCAGGGTCTCATTACATAATCCTGGCTGACCCACAACTTGCTTTAAAGACTACAGTGACCTCAAACACAGAGACCCACTAACTTCTGCCCACTGAGTGCTGTGCCGCCACTCACAGAAGGTTTTTCTTTAAAAAATAAAAGCAATGCTTTTCTCTGTACTGTAGAAGGAATTCAGGACTGCCTGCATGTTAAACAAGCACTACTATATCCCCAGCCAACTAATATAGTTTATAATACCAAATATATTAACAATGGAATTCTACAGATTCTATACAGGCAAACATGGAAATAAGCATTAAAGCCTTTATGGCTTTTTACTAAATTCAATTTTGCACTGTCTAAAAAAAGACTATTTTCTCTCCTCAAATCCCTATAATGCCAACTACCACCTCCCCAACATTCTTGCTGTAGCCTTAAATCTACCTAGAGACGCCTAGAATACAGGAATCTCTGTTGCCTTACTTGGTCGCTAGACACCCATTCTGGATAAGTGGAATCATACAATATGCCGTCCTTTGATTTCTTCTACTAGTGTAATGTTTCAAGATTCATTTGCTTTATAAGCAAGCAATTTACACCTTTCCACAGCCCAATAATACAGATAGACCACACTTTAGTTTTCCCTTCACCAGTTGGCAGAAAATGAAAAGCAAATAAATAAAGGTATAGAGTCTCATATAAAAAGGAAGTTGCAGCCAGGCACACTGGTACAAGATCTTATCTCAACCTCTAACCATAAATTAATCAACTTTGTACCCTCTGTGATGGCCCACCTTAGCTGCTGGGGGTTTTCATGGATACCAACCACCCAGTAGTGATCAGACTTTCCTTTGCAGTGCTCTCTCATGTTACATACAGGAGTCCATGTATTCCCAAGCCCTCTGTTAAGCATTCGAACACAGCCTTCGGAATCCACGTAACACGGAGTACCTAAACACCGAGAACAAAGCCGTCAACCGACAAGGTTCTATTAAATAAACCTTTCAAAAATACATACCAAGGATTCTTTAATTTCAAAAGCTAAAGTTGGGGAAGATAATTCAGAGTTGCTTTCTGTAAAATTCATTTCCACAGAGACCCAAATAAAGAAAAACTCTGAATCTGTCTTAAATTTACTAAAAGGAAGCACGCGCACACACACACACACACACACACACACACACACACACACACACACACACACACACACTAACCTCCACTAGTTATGTCCTCTGCTGGAATATAACAGCAATTTTTAAAGAGCCTATTTAACTTTTTAAAAAAGTTTAAAAATATACACAAATGTACCTTTTAATCTCATTGTAGTACTTTTTAACAAGAAATTTTAGCATTTAATCCAATATAGCCAAAATATTATGACTTAAACATCAGATTCTTTTTATATTCTTTTTTTCAATACCGTCTTTCAAATTCAGCATTCTATATTCATAGCATAATCTCAATTCAAACTGGCCACATTTCAAGTGTTCAAGAGCCAATCACACATAGATTGAGCACAACTTTACAAACATCTTAATATGTATAAAATTAATGGGAAAAGACAAACTTATTAATGATTTGTATCTCTTCATTGCTATATAATAAAAAAACATTAGAAAAATATATTTTCTAGGGCTGGAGAATTGGCTCAGTGGTTAAGAGCACTTGCTATTCTTACAGAGGACTACAGTTTAGTTTCCAAACCCAGAGGTGGCTCACAACCACCTGTTAACTACAACCCCAGGGGACCCAATGTCCTCTTCTGGACACTTGGGCACATACATATACATAATTAAATAAAAAATAATAAAAATATAATTTTATATTATATTATATAATTTTCACCAGAATTCTCATGAATAGTGAAACAATCATGATTCTGCCAAACAACTAAAGTTTTGATCCATATTAAAATGGAAAATTTAAATATAGGGTATTTTTAAATTAATTAAGACTCAAGATAAGGAAATTATTTTCTTAAAATATGTCCTTAATATAAAGAAAGAAAATGATCTTGCCTTCAGCAGAGAACCCTAGCCACGTGAGGTAGGATTTCCGTGTGAGAGGAAGAGGGTCGCCATGTAAAACCTGTTTTTTCTTCCGCCCCAGCTCTAGTAGCTGAACTCCAAGGCACTGATCTCCATCAAGCCCTGTACCTAGAGAAATGCACATATGTATCAGGCACCAGGGTTACTCAGCCACAATCAAGTCTAAATTATTTTCTGTGAATTAACTTTGTGACACTTTTTGGGAGGTGGGGGGGTGTATCTTGAGACAGAGTTTCTCTAAGTTGCCCTGTCTTTCCTAGAACTCACCTGTAGACCAGGGATCTCAGAGATCCACCTGCTTCTGTTTCCCAAGTGCCAGGATTAAAGTCATGTGGTACCACAGCCCATGACACATTGTTAAAACAGCCCCATTTTCACGGCTAACCCATATGAGCAATCTTTCTGATACATTAGAAGCAGAAGAATATATTACACTGAACATCCGTGGAGACCACAGCCGGTACCATTACCCTGTTATACTGGTCTAAAGAAAACTGAGCAACGTGTGCCCATCACTTTCTGCTTCTCGATTGTGACTGGAATAATGACCAGCTAGTTTAATAAGCCCGATTGCCTCACATCCCCACCACAAGGGACTGTGCCAGAATAAACCATTTACCCTCCAGTTGGCTATATCAGGTGCTATGGAGACAGGGTTTCTCTGCATAGCCTTGGCTGTCCTGGGACTCTCTCTGTAGACCAAACTGGTTCTGAACAATGTCTCCTGAGTGTTGGGTTTAAAGGCTAGTGCTGCCACCACCTGGCTCAGTACATCACAGCAGAAAGAGAAACTAAAGCAGGGCCATTCAGAAATGGTTGAACACTCTGACGTAATCCCAAACCAAAATTCATTAACCATTTTTTATGAGACTAAAATAGCAAGTTTTACCATCAAGCATCTTGACACAGTTCAATCCCTATTTGATTCTTACTTGCTGAGGAATGATGTAGGAAAATAGTGTCTGTTTTCAATAATTAAACCATTATGTTTCTAGAAGAGTAGAAAACTTCCCGTGTACAGTAAATACACTGCATTCATAACACATACATTTTAGTCAAGCCGCTTCAGGTGGCTCTTTGGTGCTCAGTGGTGGAATGGCAGGCACTGTTCCAAGTGTGCATTTGGACATTCAGAACTCAGGCTGCAATGAAGTCACACCAACAGAGACAAACACTGCTACAAACACCTATTTTAAATTAATTTATGGTTGCATTTAGAAGGCTTTCACTGTTGCTAATTTTTGTTTGTGACCCATATAAACTCTCATGGACTTATGTTTCAAAAGATGGACGCCATGAAAGAGGAACAGCTAGCAGAAAGGTCCTAAGATAGAAATAAGGATAAGTGTTCACAGGACAGAGTGGCCAATGGTAAGAGACAATAGTAAGGCATGGAGATGACGAAGTTCAGATCCTGTTGGACCAGCAAAACACCTTCTTATAGCATGTAGCTTAATTGTTATCATAAAAATGAAGTTAGAGAAATTTCAGCAGAAAAGAGAGATGATCTAGCTTTTAAAAGATCATCCAGGAAAAAAAAAAAAGGGCTGGTAAGATGGCTCAGTGGGTAAGAGCACCTGACTGTTCTTCCAAAGGTGCAGAGTTCAGATCCCAGCAACCACATGGTGGCTCACAACCATCCTTAACAAGATTTGACTCCCTCTTCTGGAGTGTCTGAAGACAGCTACAGTGTACTTACATATATAATAAATAAATAAATCTTAAAAAAAAAAAAAAAAAATCATTCAAGCAACTATGCACAGAACAGACTGTAACACACCTAGCAGAGCCTACTGTGACCAGCACTGCAACATGACATGGCTGGGGGTTAGTTTATGAAATGAGATGAGGCAGCCTTGGAATGGGCTACTCACAGAACAAAACATGTTCTGACTATACTGATGAGTTCATGTGTTTATAGTTGTATGGCTGAGCATCTGTAAATATGAACTGTTAATAGACTAATTACTGAGGTGACCAAACTAAGCATAAACATTTGGGAAAAAATGTAAATGAGTTCAAAAGGCCAGTTAAAGCCTTTTGAACTACACAGATTTCAAGTGAGTAGTAACTGAATATGAAAATACAGAGACATGCTTATGAGATAGGGCTGGTATGCCAATTTAGAAAACACAGACATACATATTTAAAACCACATTTTAAAATAAAATCCCCTAAAGAAGTTTCTCAAATTGTTTTTGGGTGTTTATTTTTGTTTGTTCTGAGACAGTTATAGTTCCGACTGACCTGAGACTTTTCTGTAGACTAGGGTGGCCTTGAAAGCAGGAGATCTACCTGTCTCTCCTTCTCAAGTGCTGGGACTAAAGGTGTGCATCCCCACACATGGCTTTCAGACCGTATATTTGACATGAGTCATGATTATCAATTTGGAGTTGCAAGCAACATTTTCAAAGGTGAAATAAAAGAGTACACATTGTCCATGACACCTTTGTTTCAGTTACACTTGCAGATATGTACAAAACAGCAATGAAAAAAAAATCTATTTTTTATTGTAGCTATGCTGTCAGCAGACTGCAAGTTCCGACCTTTGGAGAGTACCAGGGAAGACAAGGCTAACTACAACTAAAGGCAAGCACAGGAGGAACCGAAGGAGAAAGAGTTGTTAGCAAGCGAAACAGTTGGACAAGAATGTCACATAAGGCAAGAGAGGACAGTACTTCCACCAGAGTGCTTAAAATAAAACAACCAACCAACCTTGATCACTGACCTTGCTACAGTCTGTGTTAACAGACGGGTGGGGAATGAAGACAGAAAGCAAGGAAAGGGAGGTCCCAACGTCTGAAAGTCACTCCTAGCTGTTTTGGTCTTTTGCACTAGAAGTTGTAGGTTATTTCTGAGGTATTTAAACTGAACAATGTACTTGCCAAAAGATAAACTTTACACAAGCAAATAACCGAATTTTACCTTTGAATTCCCTCAGTAGTAATCTATACAGTGCAGCATCCTTATGTTTCTTGCTTAGCAATATCACAACATTTTCTAAAGTCAAAGACTACAATGATGAAAATACTTAGTAAATGCAAAAGAAGGTATTCAATCCAAAACAAAATGAGATATAACAACAACAAAAATTCAAGTAGTTTCATCTTACCAAAGTTAACTTAAGGTATGTTAAGGTACCATACCATATAAGACAAGGAAAGCCTACCTCTATGATAAACAATGCAAAGCTGTTCTCCGTGTCCTGCCATTGAGACCACAGGTCCAGGAAGGCAGAAGACTTCTTTCTGAACACCTCCAATAGTGAACAGTCGAAGGAGCAAGGCAGTGGTAGCGGCAGCGGCCCAGCCTAGGCCAAGGCATATGGCTTCGATGTCCTCATTCTGAGGCATATCTACTATCCACTCTTTGCTTGAATCCCAAGAACTGAAGTGCAAGCAGTGAAGCTTGCTAAAAAAAAATAAGACAAAACAGAAACGGCCACGTTTTCATGTGATCTTTTTTCCCTTCCCTGAAACAGGGTTCCTCTGTGTAACCCTGGCTTTGTAAAGTAGGCTGACCTAGAACTCATAGAGAGCCAACTGTCTCTGATCCTGAGTGCTGGGATTAAAGGGGTGTGCCCCTTAATATTTGTGATATTTTTATATATAATTAATCACAAATAGCAAGGTTTATTTTTCTATTTTACTATAACTGGGGGGTTTTTTGTTTTGTTTTTTCGAGACAGGGTCTCTCTGTGTAGCCCTGGCTGTCCTGGAACTCACTCTGTAGACCAGGTTGGCTTCGAACTCAGAAATCCGCCTGCCTCTGCCTCCCAAGTGCTGGGATCAAAGGTGTGCACCACCACACCTGGCTATAACTGTTTTTAAAGAAAATAATTATGAAATTCATTTGGGATGTGCATGTCTAGTACCAGGGACACAACCATTGCCTTGAAGATGATAACCAAAAACTATGACATCCCAAGCCCAAGAAATACATTTAAAATGATCTACATTGAGACTGTTAACTCATATTTTTAAAGAGTATTTGAAGATATAAGAACATGTCCATAAGATAATATTAAATGGAAAACTGGAGGTAAAGTCTATAAAGTGTTTCCATACCATAAGTGCACACAACATAACCAAGACTTTAAAAAGATACAAAGTATCAAAACCTTAAGCAACAATTCTCATTTAAAGAAAAAAAAAAAAGAATAAACATGAAAGACCAAAAAGGAGAGAAAGAAAAAGCAATCATTCTAAGGAAAACAAAAAGGATAACCATCATCAAACCATATAAACTAGTCCACAATCCACTAAGCAAAAAGAAAAACTTGACAAATATTACACTTTCAGGTTATCTTCCTTTGAAAATTTTCTTTTTCAAGAAAGATTTCAAATCTAACATATGGCAAACAAAAAACAAAACCCAACAAACAAATAAACAAACCAAGCCTGAGGCCAGCAGTTAACCAAAACTAGAACTGAATTAATTATAAAAAAATATAAAAATTTTTCAGATGATAAAATATATTCTATACTTTGTAGTATTTACAAATCTGTCACCTCATCAACCTGAAGTGTGGTTACATTTTATTGTATATAAATTATACTACAATAAACTAAATTTAAAGGAGGATTCATAGAGACAGATGTCAAGAAGGATACATATCAAACTATTAATTCTGTTTGTTTGTTTGCTTGTTTGTTTGAAATAGAGGGTTTCCTTGTAGCCCTGGGTATCCTGGAACTCTCACTTTGTACAGAGATGGCTTTGAACTCACAGATATCCTCCTGCTCTGCCTTTCAGGTGTTGGGATTAAAGGAGAGCATCACCACTGCCTGGCTCAAACTATTAATTCTAAAAGTATTCTAAAGGGGATTTTCTCTAGGGAATGAAGGGAACTTTCATTTTCTGAGTACTCTATGAATGTTACTATTATAATAGTAATAACTGTTACGATATGAAATGTAATTGCATCTCTTTTGTGTTATAAATTATATCCTATCATTTTCATGTGCAGAAGATGCAATGAGGAGACCACTAGAGCAAAACATATTGTGAGGTGTACAGGTGTTTACAGCCAATTCTAGTTTCTGGTACTCCATACTATAAATAATACAATTTGACCTAACAGTTCAACAATGCCAGATTCTCCCTATTTACCTTGCTAATTCATCAGCACTTTCACATGCCAACAAAATAGCTTCATGAGAAAGAGTTCCCATTGTGTAATTGAAAGCATTCGATAGATGTGTTGCATGATGGATGGAGGTATCATGGAACTCCACGTCTATGGCACTGTCTTGATCGTCATTATAGCAGCGAATAATCCCAACAGAGTTCCACACCTACAAGTATGTAAGATCAAGTAAGAAAAACAGAAACTCCTAAGACTATATATACTTTATATACTACAAGACACAGACTCACGCACTATAACTCAGTCTGTACCTAGAGTTACCATATTCTATCTAATTCAGCATAGCTTCAGAAAGCTGTAGTAATAGTGAATTTCAATGACTAATTATTCTTTCCTTTACAAAAAAAAAAAAATCACATAAATAATTAGCAAGTGGAGTGTTTAACATTTTAAAAATTACATTAGTAATATAACTAATAAAGCCAGCCGTGTGTGGTGGCACACGCCTTTAATCCCAGCACTTGGGAGGCAGAGGCAGACGGATTTTTGAGTTCGAGGCCAGCCTGGTCTACAGAGTGAGTTCCAGGACAGCCAGGGCTGCATAGAGAAACCCTGTCTCAAAAAACCAAAAAAACAAAAACAAAACAAACAAACAAACAAATCTATCTAATAAAGCACTTATAATTGGCCTTTCAATAACTAAAACCTTAAATTCTTCCAAATACCTCAAACTGTTAAGATTCTACACAAATAGAGATGTAAATGACAACAGCTTTATTTCTGTTTAGATAACTGGTTTGTCAGAGAATAAATATATAAATTGTAAAACAACGTTAGTAACATTTGGCAAGTTTAATTTTCACTGATACACACTACAGGCTCACTTGATTCTTGTCTGTGTATCTGCCTGTCTGTTTGCCTGCCTGCCTTCTTTCCTTTCTTTTCAATGTGTATGTCATTTTGCCTGTATATATGTATGTATATGCACCACGTGCACATCTGGTGCCCACCAACAGCAAGGGCCCAACGTTAAACATAACTATAAATATAATAGTGACACTTAGATGTATTACATTACTTGATGAAGATTCTTAACAATAAAGTTATTATGAAACACCACTCTTCATATTTTATGCCAGGACTATGTCTTCAATAAAAACATCTAACAAAATTTGCAGAATGAAAAACATAAAATAACTAGCAAATAACATACTAAATTTTGCAAGCTCTCAAACTTGAAGCAAAAGCTAATATTCATCAATTTAAGAAACATACTTAGGGCTGGAGAGATGGCTCAGCAGTTAAGAGCACCAACTGCTCTTCTGAAGGTCCTGAGTTAAAATCCCAGCAACTACATGGTGGCTCACAACCATCTGTAAAAAGAGATCTGATGCCCTCTTCTGGTTTGTCTGAAGACAGATACAGTGTACTTACATATAACAATAAACAAAATTAAAAAAATAATAATAATAATAAAAGAAACATACACAACACCTACAGTGTTGTGCCTTGTTTAAAACACTAAGATATTAGGTTTTCGTTTTTGCTTTAAAAGTTTTTTAGTTTAAAGTGTGTGGGTGTTTTATCTGCATGTAATGTCTGTGTACCACTGTGGAGGCCAGAAGAGGACATCTGATTCTCTGGGACTGGAATAACAGTTGTGAGCTGCCATGTGGGTGTTGCGAACTGAATATAGCTAGTGCTTAAAACTGCTAAGCCCCTAAGAGACTAGTTCTTTAAAAAAGAACAACCTCTGTTTTAATGGACCTTACACTCCTGGAGGCGGTTTAAAGAGCTCTTCTTTTTTATAGTACTCACCACATCTTCTTATGTTTTAAAATCCAAATAGTATTTTATATTAAAAAAAAGAGCCAAGTATGAGGGTACATTATCTATAATACCATCACTCAGGAGGCAGGGGCAAAAAGGTGTCACAAATCTGAGGTCAATCTGGTCTACATAGTGAGTTCTAGGCTACTTAGTGAGATTCTGAGAAATAAGGCTGAGAATATGCCAAGTATTACAAGATATAGTCATATTCTTATATTATTTCATTTTACAAAACAGAAATGACAAATTTTTCAATAATAACATTGAAAGATTAAAAAGTTTAGCTCACCATGAAATAAACCTACCATAAAATTATGATCAACTAAATGTTCTAACCCACTTAAGCAACTTTTTTTTGTTTTTTGGTTTTTCCGAGACAGGGTTTCTCTGTGTAGCCCTGGCTGTCCTGGAACTCAGTTTGTAGACCGGGCTGGCCTCAAACTCAGAAATCTGCCTGCCTCTGCCTCCCAAGTGCTGGGACTAAAGGCATGTGCCACCACGCCCGGTTCTTAAGCAAGGTTTTTAAAATTATTTTTTAATCTATCCAATAAACTGTAGGGAAGAAAGAGTGCTGAAGTATTTTTTAAAAGGTGGGTGTAGATGAAGGCTCACCATGAATCTGTGAGAGAGATGCAAGGGCGTAGAACTTGACTGGAACGGCTTCTGTCGTGGGGTTGGCATGGGCCCATCATAAAATGGCCTTTGAGGTTTTATAAGGGGGAGGTTGTGAATACTTCTTGCCTGATCATCATCCCTTTCCTCTTTGTGAGAAAGATCAGCTTTTAGCATTGTAACATCTACAACACAACAGATTGTAAGACAATCATAAAATTAACAACCTAGAAAAGGAAAAGCATTATGGAGTTCTACAGTGATGCTCCTCCCTGGTCTTAGCTGGCACACTACTCGCCTCTTCCACCAGGGCCTCCATGATCAAAAAATGTAGGGAAGATGCACAAGTCCTGAGAGGGGGAACAGATGGTGCCTTACACTAATGTAGGCAACGACACTGGGCTTTATTAGTAGTCACTGCATTGTTAGTTACCACCCACTTACAGTAAAACACTCGTCTTACCAATCTTGACTTTTATAAAGATTGTTTTGTTTTTTGTTTTGTTTTTTTTTTAAAGTTCTGAGTGGACCAGTGAAGAGACTCAGCAATGAAGGCTTTGCCAACCTGATAACCTGAATTTGGTCCTCAGAATCCATGTAGAGCTGGACAGAGAAAGCTAACTCCATGTATGCTGCATACATGTGTGCCTGGTGTGTGATGCAACTGTACATGTACACACGCACGCACGCATGCACACACAAATCACAATTTCCATAAAGATGTGGGCTGTGGAGATGGCCTGGATGGTAAAAGTGTCTGTTGTGTACCTGTGGGTCCCTGACACTGAACTCCAGTTGTCAGATTTAATGGCAGACACTTACCTAACAAACCATGTCAGTTTTTTTGTTTTAAATTTAGTTTTGTGCATCTTGGAGTGCGGATGTGCACATCGTATGGCACATGTGAGGGGGTCAGAGAATAACCCAGAAAGTGAGTTCTCTTTCTACCTTGTGGGATCTGGGACTCAAATAGGATAGAGCACCTCTATCCTAGCCCTCTAACTTTTCCATTGCTGATTTAATTGAGCTAATCTCTACTTTCTTTTGTTTGGGGTATAGCTTCTTTTATAGTTTGTTAAAGAGGCTTAGATTGTTGATTTCAATTTTTTTTTTTAAAGATTTATTTATTTATTATAAGTAAGTACACTGTAGTTGTCTTCAGACACTCCAGAAGAGGGAGTCAGATCTTGTTAAGGATGGTTGTGAGCCATCATGTGGTTGCTGGGATTTGAACTCTGCACCTTTGGAAGAGCAGTCGGGTGCTCTTACCAACTAAGCCATCACACCAGCCCAAGATTTCAATTTTTTTTAACATAGGGTTTAGAATGTACCTTTAGATGCTAATTAAGCCATCTATGAGTTTTTAATAACATCTGAAAAACTAATCAGCAAGGGGACTCTCAGATGCACTAAGTCAAGGTCATACCAACTGAATTTTCATCGTCTCCCAAGTCATGATCTGCAGCCATGAGGTCATCATTATCATCATCCTCATTTATAATGCCTTTTGAAAAAGAAGGGATCTCAACCGCATTGTCGTTTAGAAAATCGCCAGCACTACTTGTATCATCTCCATCAAAAAGATCATTGTAATCCTTTTCCACTCTACTAGATACCTTGAAAAATTAAATTACAATGTATTAGTAAATCACTTAGAAAAAAAACAATTAGGCAAAAAGCTGCTCTTTTTCTGTTGCTGTGAATGTAGTGCTGGAGATAAACCTTGTACTTTGCACATAAATGTACAGCCTTGATCCCCAAAGACAAACATTTTACATTTTTGGTTTTTTGAAACACTGTCTCAAATGTCCCTTATTGGCCTCAAACTTACTATTACCAAGGCTGACCTAAAATTTCTGATCCTTCTGCCCACCTACCAAGTGCTGGGATTACAGTCAGCCACAACCCATCCAGATCCCGAAAGACATGTATAAACTCCGCCAAATAAGCACATACCTATGACTTAAGAATGATTAACAAGTACATTTATTTTAAATGCTTTGTACTCTGGGGACAGGTCAGGATTAGGGAGAAAGACACGTAAATGAACACCGCACACAAGCAGCTACTTAAGGTGCTATCACTATGCAGCCCTGCTAAGTCTGTCTGCTCTTTTGATAAAAAATAAATAAATGTAACTCTTCACCTCCTTTTCTGATACTGGCTAAAAGACTAGGTGACCTTTCCCTGACACTCTGGACTGTCTCAGTTTCTCAGGAAGCACCCCTTCTCCTGGCACCCCCACACTTTTTTTTTTACAGCTGCTTGCTGACCTCCGTGCCTAATTTAAAGACACAACTCTTTTCCTCCTCTCAGCAACTAGTGGGAATTTCAGCTTGCCTCTATTGTTTTCCCCCTTAAAGTCTAATAAAATAGTTCTCAAGCTTCCTTCTACATCCATTTTAAATTCTTTTATTAAGACTTAGAACCCACAAAAGGGAACCCCAATTTTCACGATAACGTGTAGTGACTATGAAGGGACACTATAGACACCCCTACACTGCCATTACCTTATTGCTCAACACTTTTCCACTGAGGTCACAAACATTTTCCAGGACTCCAAGGTTTCCTTCCACATCGGTATAACATATCCGACTACAAGTGGGATGCCAGGCCAGGCCACAAACTGCATAACCTTTCTCGTGCTTTACCCTAAAAATTAAAAAGTAGAAGCGTTTCAAGATATGAACTAGAGAATGTGACTCGGTAACAAATATTCATATATTCAATCCTTAGCACCATCCATAAACAAATAAAAACTGCTTTTTCTTTACTTTCTAGGGAAATTTCAACTTGCAAAGATTGCAGGATATCAGGGAGATGGTTCAATGTGTAATGCTTGTCACTGAGCCTGAGCTTGATCTCTAGAACCCTCACAATGGGAGGAAAGAACTCACTCATGCAATGTCCTGTGATTTCTACAGTACATTATGGTATGCATGCCTCTGCAGTGTACACATATATACTAACGGTAAACAGGTAACTATTTTAAAAGTCAATGGCTTTCATAATCTAGAAACTATTTTCATTTTGAATAACAGTCAGAATGTACAGAAACAATAAATTGTACCTTTCCATGCAGTCTTTGGTTTCCACATTCCAAACTACAATTAAGCCATTAATAGCACCTGCAGCCAAATACTGCCCACAGGGAGACCAGGTTACTATATTGAGTGTCTATAAAAAAACAGTTAATAATAATGTTGTACATTTTGAAACTACTCACTTTATTACCCCAAATAGTTTAAGTCTCTACTCTGAGTTATTCTAGTTACATTTGATATATAAAACACAATAAAGTATATTTATTTTTAACCTTTTTCAATAAAATTCAACTATTAGCATATATCATATCATTTTGTTAGCCAAGAGAAAATTAATACCTGGCTAATTTAAAAAATGAAATATAAAACATTGTTATCATCCTGTAAAGAAAAACAAATAAACAAACAAAACAACTTCAAGGAATCCTCCTAACATTCACCAACAAATGAAGACAGCCAATAAGTGAGGTGAACCTTAGCACGTCACTGTTCACACTCCAAGCCTTTAGCTGAAAAAACATGCATGATGGAGATATGAGAGCTACAGACAGAATAGGAAAAACAAGGTGCCAGGGAGGTGGCTCAGCACTTAGGAGCATTGGCTGCTTTTACTAAGGACCTGGGTTCAGTTCCCAGCACCCACATGGCAGCTGACAACCATTCAGAACTCCAGTTCCAGGGGATCCAGAGCCCCCTTCTAGCCTCAAACACCAGGCACATACATGGTCCTATTACACACACACACACACACACACACACACACACACACACACACACACACACACACCTCATACACTTAAAAGAATAAATCTAGCTAGGCATAGTGGCACATATCTTTACTCCCAGTGAGGCTAAGGCAGGTGGATCTTTATGAGTTCAAGACCAGCCTGGTCTACCTAGGGAGTCCCACACCAGTTAGGGCTTTGTCTGAAAAACCTTTCAGACCCTGTCTGAAAAACAAACAAACAAAATCTTTAAAAAATAAAATAAAAATTAAACTTTTTTTTTCTATTAAAGTTTTGAAGACTAGATCACAAGTCTTACTGAAAAGATAAAATTCAAGAATAATTCACTCTAATATCAAGCTAAGGGTAATTTTATTTTTGGTTTTACAAGACAGGGTTTTTCTGTATAGCCCTAGCTGTCTTGGAACTCTGTAGACCAGGCTGGCCTCCAAGTCAGAGATCCATCTGCTTCTGAGTGCTGGGATTAAAGGCCTGTGTCTCCAGTACTTGGCACTAAGAGTAATTTTACTTCCTATAAGCTTATCTTTTATTGACTTATTTTTATGTGAATAGGTGTTTTGCCTGCATGTGTGCCTGTATACCATCTGCACATATTACTGTGGAAGCCAAAAAGATCATCATATCCTATGAAACTGAGGTTACAGATGGTTGTTAGCATGTAGGTGCTGAGAATCAAACCTGGGTTCTCTGGAAGAGCAACCAGTACCCTTAACCACTGAGCCATCTCTGCAGCCCACACATTTTCTATCTGACAACAGTGTTCAGTGAAGTTTGCATTAAATCTTCTCTTTAGTTACTACTCTCGGTGTCACTTACAAAACCTACCTGGGAAATGGAACTATCTGAAAGATCGAATGGATTACTCCAGGTTTCTCTTCTGTACAGCTTAACAGATTTTTCCACAGGAACTGCTAGTAACTATTGGGAAAGACAATGTTACATAAATTCATCTTGCAGAGCAAAACTAATTTAGCTAACTTACAAAATATAAGAGCACATTTCAATTTCAATCACTACTTACAAAATTCAAAAAAAAACTTGACTTGAAATTTTGGTAAGAAAAAACTGAGTGACTATCATTCTATTACTTTCAATGAAAAACCCAGGAGTAGTAAAGTAGCTAGTGCATATAGTAAATGTTGTGTATGCCTATGTGAGACAGCAAGCATGCTTCAGTCATACAGAGGTCGGAGGACAACCTGTGGAAGTCTGCTCTCTCCTTCTGCCTTGTTGGCTTCTGTGGCTCAGACTCAGGTTTGAGTCACAGATATCTAAGCACATAAAAATTAATTAAAAATCTAATACTTTTAAGATAGCATATAAGGGATTATATAACATTATAGAATATTTGAAAAAACATATAGAATGCTTCATGAATTTAAATGTCATCCTTGTACAGGTACAAAGCTATATGCTACCAAAGCGAATACCCCAGCTGTCCTATAACTTGTTCTGTAGACCAAGAATGGCCTTGAACTCAGAGATCTGCCTGCTTCTTCCTTCGGAGTGCCTGGATTAAAGGCGTGCACCACCACTACTAGGACAGTCTGTACTCTTCATCCCTACAATCCCAGGGTTTAGAAAGAGGCAAGAGAATTCTGACTTCCAAGCAGCCTGGGCTGTTGACATAGCTAGTCCTGTGTCAAAGAGAAAATATTCATTCACAAGATATAAGAAGGGTCAGTTCTGGAAGTCTCTCCAAATCAAAACTAGTTCTACTCATAATGGTATATATATAAGCAGACTATAAAAGTACAAATTCAAGCAGGGTGTCTGTGAGCCTGTAATCTTAGCACTCAGATGCAGAAGCTGCGTAGCAAGTTTGAACATGAACACCTTCTCAAAGTACAACAACAAAGAATGCATAAGCACACATGTATGTTTAAATATTCATGTATAGAAGTATCTCTTTATTAATAAGCATTATCATCCTATCTATTCCTACTATTTTGTAGATTGATGGTTTGTACTTAATATAAAGTCTACTTCACGAGGACATAAAAGATATTCCTCATTCTACTACCAACATTTATTTAACCAGTTCCGTATACATGAGCACCTGAAACATCTGCAATCTCATAGAATGGTATATTTTTTGTCATACATACATTGTAGTGCACATGTATAAATATATTTATAGGATATACCTAAAAGTAGCACTGAGTCATTTATTCTGAGTATGACTTCCAAATCTCTGGAACACTGCATATAATCCTGTTTCAGATTTGTTCCATTAAGCATTAATGAAAAGAAAAATATAAAACTAATTCTGTAAAACACACAATTTGAAAAGATTCATCCTTTCACTTCGATGAAAGTTCAAGGGTACATTTATACTGTCTTGGCAAGTGGCATTAACCCCATAGAACCATCTTGCCAGCTCACATCTCACCTTATGGCTGAAAACTAAGCACTACTTACCTTCCCGGTCTTGGGCTGCCATGCGAGTCTGCAGATGGACTTTGCGTTCACCACATCATTGCTCTTTTGCAGTATTGGCCAACTAACAGCACAAGTCTGATTTCAAAACATGAAAATTGACTTCTCTTTATCAAAAATTCCTCTCAAAATAGATACAAAGCTGAGATTTAACAGGTGGTTCTTCCACTTGTTATGTCTTGAGCAAAAGCAACTTAATACACTTTAACTGTCACACCTAGTTAGCCTATATTGTTTTTAAGTCTTTCAGGTACAAGAGTACTTTTTTGGGGGGCGGGGGGTTCGAGACAGGGTTTCTCTGTATAGCCCAGGCTACCCTGGAACTCACTTTGTAGACCAGGCTGGCCTGAACTCAGAAATCCGCCTGCCTCTGCCTCCCAAGTGCTGGGATTAAAGGCGTGTACCACATGCCCAGCTAAGAGTACAAATTTTATAAAAGAGTATGTTCTGTGCACATTAAGCAAACATGACTTTCACAAACTAAAAAGATCTTCAATAAATTAAAATACCCATGTCAACAAAAATAAATAAATCTTGAGAGGTCTGCCCTAAAATGTTAAGAGGTCGAAGCTATCAAAGCCAGAAGTAATTCGAGAGTGCAGGGAAGGCACAGTAGCTACTAAGGCTATTCCTTACTAGTCACAGTATCTCCATGAATGACAGACCCACCGATCACCTCCTCAGAGACCTGATCGTTCCCGGTGCCCATCTGGAGAACTTTTTTTTTTTCCATTTTGTCTTTGAAACCTATACCAAGCTAGGTTCAAGTTCTATGTGACTCTGCAAATAAAATGTGGTCTCTTGTCTTACTTATTTCTCTACTAGCAATATCTAATACAAGCTCAAAACAGGGTAGTTATATCCTAAATATGATTAAATTGTCCCCTTTAATTTATTAAGCTTAAAAGTTAAATACTATTTATAGTTCCTCCTGTGAGTTGGTATAAAAACAATTACTATTCAACAAGTTTATGTTTACGTCAGACTACTTTGGAATAATTAAAGTAATAGTTAATGTTATTCTAAGAAACAGATTAAAAAGATAAATAACTAATTTAGATCAATAATATGTAATGCTCAAAAGTCCTATAAATGGGCAAAAGGTTTTAAATTCGAATTTATTTATTTACCTGATCAGATATATTCCATACTCTGACAGTTCCATCACAACTAGCTGATGCCTGCAAAAATAAACAAATTATTTCTCTATAGTTATCGCTATTAAGTGTGTATAATTGTATATAATTATTATAACTATAATATCACATAGAAATTGGTTCAACTGGTTTAAAAAGGTTTTTAACATAGGGTAAATTTTTCTCCCATAGCTTTAAACACATCCAACAAAACATAAAAGGAATGAAAGAATTACCAGAAAGATATCCTTAGGATCAAAAGACAGACTTAAAACAGGGGCATCATGTCCTCGAAATGTTTGCTGCTGGCCGTTATCCATCACATCCACGACTTTGACCAGAAAATCACTATAAACAGTTAAGAGGAATCACATGAACAAATGCCAATACAAAAGCCTCTTCTAAAGCCAGGTTTAAATATTTCAAAACCAAGAGTGAATGCTACAATTCTTTTTAAACCTACTTGTAAACTGTCACCCAAATTAAATAACTTGTTTAATTTTTTTCAATAAAAATTCTGAAAATATACATCAAAACTTCTTATCTTGATAAAATATAAGCACCGTCTATACGGCTTCTCTGGACACTTCTAAGCTTCTCCTGGTAATCTAATTGTTACAACCATTCTAGAAAGTTCTGTCCATCACACCCCACCTCAGCATTCAGTGAGCTCATTTTTTTTCTTATAAGGAGGATTAAGAGATTCTGCAGGAGCTGGAGCTGGTGGTGCAAATTTTTAAACCCAGCACTCAGGAGGCTACACAGAGAAACACTATCTCAAAAACAAAATAAAACAAATGTGGGCGGGGGGGGGGAGGAGTAGAGAGAGGGGGAGAGGAAGAGAGAGAAGGGGAGGGAGGGAGAGGAATAGAGAAGAAGAGAGAGAGGGGGAGAGGAAGAAAGAGGAAGGGAGAGAAGGAGGGATGGAGGGAGGGAGGGAGAGAGAGAGAGAGAAAGAAAGAAAGATTCTATAGAAATCCTGATGTTGGTTCTACCTACATTAGTTTTTAAAATTTGTAACAAGTTATCCCCTTTCTCTGATCTTTTTCAGCACAAAAGCTATATATAAAAGGACAATAAAGGTGGATAGTCTTCTAAGTTCTAAAACTGTCACTCTTCTAACACTATGTGGAGCTGAGCTCACCTTGACCCAGCAGCAATTTTGTTGCCGCCCCCATTGAAAACCACATGGTTTGCATTTGTAGTGAAGCGTGTTAATATGCCATCAGGAACTCCTTCAGGGAATGTATAGACTTGGACGGTATTATTAGAAACTGCAGTGACCAATTTTCCATTCTTAAAGAAAAATAATAAATGTTAGACATGCTGACACAACAAATCTAAATCAGTTAACAGTATCTCTAGAATGAAAAATCCTGTTAAAACCACAAAGCCTTATAAATATAGTTCATGTAGAGAGAACTTTTAGGTATACAATTTTCCAAAACACTAGTGAGAAAATTTTCCTAGCTTTATAAAAACTTAATTCTACCTCCACAAGCCAATCTTTAGCCTGTAGTTTTTCTTTCACTTCTGGTAAGAAAAATAGTTACAGGTTTCTCTGTAAAGCCCTGGCTGTCCGTCCTGGAACTCACTTTGTAGACCAGGCTGGCCTTGAACTCAGAAATCCACCTGCCTCTGCCTCCCAAGTGCTGGGATTAAAGGCATGCGCCACCACGCCCGGCAAAAATAGTTATATTTTCAAGGATGCCAAGTATCATAAACATGAGGAGACTAGAGGCTATCAAAGAAAGAAAACAGTTTTGATGTAGAAGACATCAAAAGAGCCACTACAGCACAGCCCTGCTTCCACAACACAAGTATGCCCTTTGGAACAGCGTAAAGACTAAGAGCAGAATTCACTGCTGAGATGGAGTGATAGGCAGACAAGAAACATTATCCCTCAGAGACCAACCAGCAAGAGTCAACTTTATTGCCACCTTAAATCTCGGACTTTTCCCCTCCTGGGTTTTGAAGCAATAGAGTTGTAGTGCAGCAAGGAGAAATTTATATTTTATATAATTTTTCCACCTAAGCATAAAAGACACATGCCCATCATTTCTTCACAGCAACTGAAATAAGTACCTTCAAAGCACACGAAAATGCCTTTTCTCCAACATTCACGGACTTAGGATCATCGTCGTCCAAGTCTTCCCACATCCTCACATCACCATCACTTCCACAAGTCACAATATAACTGTGAAGGACACATACATTTTAAATGTCACCCAGTTTCAGGAACTCTTCAGGAAATGCTACTTTTATATATTTTCAAACAAAAATCAAGACATTAGTGAATATTTTTTCATATAAACATCAATAACAGACTCTTAACTTCCTATTCTATAAATTGGAGATTTGTTTAATGTTCTCTGCAGTTCTTCCTTGGCATAAAATTATTTCTTGGTAATAATGTAAGAGAAAGATGAGCACACGATTTCTGCAACAGCAAGGACTATGTCTGCTTAGTCACCATCATATCCCCAGTACCAGCTCAGGACACACAGAAACTATAACCAATGTTTGAATATATGAGCTTGAGTATCCAAAAATACTTATTAAAACAGCCACATGAATCTGTTATCACTTGTTTTTCAAACTTCTCATCTCCCAAGTGCTTTTGTTCATTCTGTTTATGTCCTATCTGGACACATATAAAACTGCAAATTAAATAAAAACAGTATAGGGCTAATGGCAAAAAAAAAAAAAAAAAATTAAATAAAAAAGGAAGGAAAGAAAAGGAAGGGAAGGAGTGAGGGAAGGAAGGAAGGAATATGAATAAAATAAATGTTTAAAAGAAGAAAAAAAAAGATTAACTCCCAAATGGGAAAACCCAAAGGGGGTCATAGGAAAGTGTTCAGCAGTGCAACAGCACTGACTGTAATCTCAGTGCTTGCAAGGCAGAGGCAGCCTCAGCTACATATCAAGTTGGAGACCAGCCTGTGCTTTATGAGCTCCTCACTAGGACGCCAGCTTCTAGGCAAGAACGGTCCACTTGAGTGGGCATGTGTGACATGGCAGTTATGGGGGTAACTAAGTGCTATTTGGATCTAAGGTCTATTCCACAAAGGGGAACCCATTCTTGTTTGGTAAACCCTTTCAAAAGCCCATAGAAAGGGGAGGTCTCAGGCCCTAGGGGGTACTCTGCACTACTGTTACTACTGCATAGCTAAACTGCATAACCTCAAACTGCCTTCTAAGTATTTATGTACATTACAAATGCTACCCTCAGCCTTTATTAGAGAAGCCTGTATTTCCAGTAAATGGTGCGAATGGCCTCATGACAGCACAAGGTGCTGACAAGAAACGACTTCTCAGTATTGAGCCCTAAACTAGACTTTTACATTATGTCCTCTAGTACACAGGGGACATATGAAAATTCCATCTCCTGGGCAAGACAGTCATTGCCACTTAGAGCAACTGCTGATGCTTAGCTGGCTCATAAAATGCACATGACACCGAATGAGAACGTGAGTGGCGGGAAGGCACTCCTCTGGGCAAAGGATTTTAATTTTCCTAAGGTCCTAGAAATGCCTCGACAGTTCACAGCAAACAAGCCTCAGGACAGAGGCGTCCCTTGTTTATCTCTTCCTCTGTCCCTCCGCATCGGTCACCTTCGACTGACTGTCCATGCCGAGAATGACGGCTAACATCCACGCCGGAACTGTCCTTTGTTTCCAAAGACGCTTACCTTCCAGAATCATCAAAGCAGACTTCGGTGTGTCCTTCCGTATGTCCGTACCTCATGGGCTTCTGTGTGGCCGGCATCTTTCCCTACCTGAGCCGTTTTGTAAGAACTAGGAGGGAGATCGTCCTCTGCGCGCCGTGCAGTCCTGTTTCCCCCTCACCCGAGGAGCCACAGCACGATGCGGCGGAAGGTATGTCACACCCGCCGGGGAGGTGACAAGCTTCCCCCCTCTACAAGCACGGGCAGCGCGGACGAGGAGCAGCCGGGCAAACCGGCGTCTGCACCGATGGAAGCTCAATCCTCCCGGAGCCGCTTCCCGCGCTCTGGCGCGCTCGCCCTGTGCGCATGCGCGGTCCGCCGCCGCCCAGCGCAGGTCCGGCCCGAGGTCGCCGGGTGGTGGCGTCAGAGGCGCGCCGCCTCGAAGCCGAGAGCCGGTGGCTGGGGCCGCTCGGAGAGAAAAAGGTGGGAGCCGAACCCGGAAGTGGCGGCGGTCCCTGGAGACCAGGCGGAGGCCGCGGCAAGTCTGACACTGGGCTGACCGGGGAGCCGGGGCGGGGGCTGACGGCCAGGCCTCCGCCTGGCGGGAGCCGCACGAGGAGCGGGAGTGGCCGGGCCTCCCTGCCGCGCTTGAGCGAGCGCCGGGTGATGGCGGTGGTGATGGCGGCAGGCGCTCGGACAGCTCCGCTTGAGCTGCGCTCGGAGAGGTGAGAGGGGGGAAGGGTGGCGGCGAGGGCTGGGGTTTGTCGCCTGCCCTTTCTCGGGATCTCCTCCCGAGCATCCGGATGCGGCCCCTTGAACCGATGGAGATCCTCGGGACCGGGTTAGGGACAGACCTTGGCAAGCCTTTCTTCTTCACGCCCTTCGTGGCCTCACTTTGTCATTTCTGTGGTAATAAAGGATGGATTGAGCCTTGTTTCTTGCGACTCTAGCTAAATCATGCTTAAGAGCGTTAACTTGGATTTTCTATTTAGTTCCGACCAAAGTTTACCAAACTGCTTTTAGATCGAAGAGAAGAGTTCTAATTTGTATTGTTACAGATTTCTGTTCATCATCGCAGTCGATAACACATCCTCTGCTAAGTCAGGTCTTGGCCCGTTAAGTTTATGCTTTTCTTGTTTCTTCACGTTCTCCATATTAATAAATTGTTCTCTGTTGAAAATTGTGATTTTTTTTTTCGGTGATAATTATTTTAGGGAATTTGACGGCGTTCTGTGGTACACATTGTACAGTTTCAGTTAGTACTTATTTTTATTACCGGAGAACTCTACAGAGGTAGATCTAGATAACTTCTAGAAAAAATTGCAAGCTTAGTTATTCCTCAAACCTTAGTTACTCTTGCTATGGTGGCATTTTTGTAAGGCATTTCTAAGAACTAGGGTTCCGAAAAGACACTCGGATTTGTATATGAATAGAAAGGAAGAGTAGTTGGCTCAAGTAAAGAAAAATACCCTATTGTTAATTTCCCACAAGAATAAAGGCACCTGAGACAATGACTTCTGAGTAACTCACTTTTATTTTGAAATTATTCAGCTTTTAAATGGGCCAATTTTTAACTCTTTTGCCCAGTAACTGGACAATAAAAATGATAGGTAAAGTGTGAGGTTCAAGTTGAGCTGATGATACTCATTTATATATTGAATATGTCGTAATGGGATTTCAAAATAATGCTTTTCAGAGCTCACCCAGAAACTTACAAACGGGAACAAGAGTTATTGCTGTAAGTATACTTTAGACAGTGCCTGTAATACCATTTGATTTTAAAACTATGAAAGATGTCAGCACACCTACCCGCTCTCTCTGCCCTAACAACCAAGCCAGTATTGACAGGTTAAGATAATATTTCTTTTGCTGATTTCCCAGGTATGAATAAGCTTAAGCGTGATGATTAAACAGTTTCGTTTTTTAATTTTAACTCTAACCTGTTGTATGACCTTGAGTGTGAGTGTGTGGCTTTACTTTCCTGAGTGTCAGATTTCTCACCTCCGAAGTGAGGTGATACTTAGTTACACCGAATTATTGAAGTGTATTCCTATACTCATGGATGTCTAAAACTATTAAGGCCTCATGCAGTTAGGCACTTTAGGTATTTAGTAGTTTTGTTTAAAGTGGGGTTAACCTATAAAGCCTTCAAATGCTAAATGCATCCAAAACTGTGGTTGCTGCCTTCAGCAAGTTTATGAGCATGTTGTGGGCAATAAATTTGAAGCAGAATGTACAGGATAATAAAGTAATGGAATTTGCATAACTAAAGTACTGCGTTTGCAAAATTATCAGTTTATATATAATAATGTAACATTTGAAAAATAAGTCAGTGTGCCTGTAATTCTCATATGGATACCAAAATTTCCCAAATGAATTATTTATTATCAGTGCATATCTCATTGGTGTGGGTATCTGAATGAGCTAACTAAAAATAATACCAAGATCAGAGATTCAATTTCACTGAAGTTTAGTTTGCACTGTGTGACCACCTTGAAGTTCACAAAATAGTGTTGGTCTCAAGGACAATAAGTTGAGAAAACATAGATATATTACCATTCTATCAAAGATAAATATTATATATAAATAACGTTATATGATCCTAAACAGTTATCTAAGAGACTATAAAAGTTTTGCCTACAGAAGAGGGTTAGAGGGTTTGTTTTTGGTTTTTTTATGATTTTATTTTTAATTACAAAAATGTGTATGGTAGGGGTTTTTGTGAGTGCAGTACCTACTGAGGCCAGAAGAGGGCATTAAATCCCCTAGAGAGTTACAGGCAATGTGGGGCTGCAAAATGTGGATTCTGGGAGCGGAATTTGGGTCCTTTCCAAGCACAGCAAGTATTTGTGACTACTGAACCATCTCTCCAGCCCAGCCCCTAAATTGTCTTTTTAATAGAATATTTACTTGGTATAAAAATCGTTTTTATTATGGAAGATGAGACTGGAAGAGAATGTAACAATAGATAAGGAGAACCAAGTTTTGAAAAAGATAACTTTTTTTTTTATCTCTCTATGAATGAATTATGAGTGAATGTGAATAGCATATTTATTCTGGGAGTAAATAATACTTGTATGAACCCAGTAAGCTATAAAGGAGATATAGTAAAAGTCCCTCTGCGCTTAGCCACCTAGTTCCTCCAGCTGAAAACAGCTGGTGTCTGCTCATTGTCAGCACTAGATTGACTTTGAGCATAGTGAGACAGAAATTATCAAGTTTTAATGTAATTTCCCACTTTGCATTTTGATCATCTTCACCGTCACGACACTGTACCCCTTAATGCTTCCCAGGCCCACTACTCTGCTTAGTAAGCTACCACTGTCCAATTTGGGTTGCCAGTCTACTCAGGAATATAGGGCCATCCACTGGAACACGGTTGCCTCATCCTTTGAGAAATCCGACTCTTCCTCCCCTAGAAGTATCACCTGTCAGAAGTTTCTCAGAAGTACCTCTCCACTCCATGGTAGAGGGTTAACTGGCTTGATCTTATGCAGGTAGCCACAGCAGCTGAATTCATGGATTTGATGGACCTCTCATGTCTGAAAGACAGTTTCACTCCAGTTCTCCCCAATCTCCGGCTCTTAAGATTTCTCTCTTTAGCCGGGAGGCAGAGGCAGGTGGATTTCTGAGTTCGAGGCCAGCCTGGTCTACAGAGTGAGTTCAGGACAGCCAGGGCTATACAGAGAAACCCTGTCTTGAAAAACAAAACAAAAAAAATTTTCTCTTTAACGTCTACAATGGTCCCTTAGTTTGGGGTGCATGTGATTGGAATGCCCCATTTGTGGCTGAGCACTGCATTGACATTAGTCTTTATACTTTGATGAATGGAAAATGTTTGTTAACCACCATCCACTGTTCAAAGGAACTTCTCTGATAAGTTCTGAGAGATGTACTTATCGTTGGTATAGAGGTAAAAGTGAGAAGGCAATTCCACACTATGCCCATTTAGCAAAATAGTAGTTGTAGTTGAACCCTGGTGCCTTTTAATGGTTTTGCTGTTGTTGTTTTGTCTAACAGTCTCACTTTGTTGCCCAGGCTGGCCAGAACTCAACTAGGTAGACCAGGCTGGCCTTGGACTCAGAGCTCAACCTTTCCATCCTTCCCAAGTGCTATAATTAAAAACATTCCCCACCACACACACCTGGCAATATTCAGGGTATTATAGGTGGACATCTAAAACTCAGAAACGTTCTGATGCGCCAGAGTCACATACCGTCTCTGTCAGACTCCAGCTCTTTCACTTATCCAAAACAGGCTGCTATACTACCTCCAGATAAAGCTCTTGCCATAAAAGTCAGAATTTAATGAAACAGATTATAACAGGTATTGGTCTCAGACTTGTGTAGTCTAAGCTGACCTTAAACTGGATATATTCTATTTCACACTCCTAAATCATGGAATTATAGGCTTGTGCTACCACATATAGCTTTTAAAATTAAAACTTTTAAAAAATTTAAATCTAGATTCATGTTTTACTAGTATTTGGGTGAAATGTGTTACCTACCTTAAATGTAATCATATATGATTATTATAAACTAGTTTTGGGGGGGGGGTTGGTTTTTGGTTTTTGGTTTTTTTTGAGACAGGGTTTCTCTGTGTAGCCCTGGCTGTCCTGGAACTCACTTTGTAGACTAGGCTGTCCTCGAACTCAGAAATCTGCCCGCCTCTGCCTCCCGAGTGCTGGGATTAAAGCCGTGCGCCATAAACTAGTAAAAAAGAATAAGCTATAGCTTTTTTATTTGTATTAAAAAAAAAAAAAAAGCCTAGCATGGTGGCCATACCTTTAATTCCAGCACTCAGGATGTAGACACAGGTGGCTGTCTTTGATCTTTGAGTTTGAGGCCAACCGGGTCTACATACATAGTTCCAGTATAGTCGGGACTATGTAAATAAAGAGACTTTGCCAACCCCTCAAAAACAAACAAACAAAAACCTCTTTTCTAGTTTTTTTTTTTTTTTAAATCTTGATTAAGTTAACTTAAAGGACTATAAATTAGGGAGCAGGCCAGAGAGATGGCTCAGAAGTTAAGAATACTGACTGCTCTTCTAGAGGACTTGGGTTCAATTCCCAGGACAAGGTATGCAAGCTAAACATCCCTACACACACAAGAAAAGAAAATACATTTTTTAAAGAAACTATAAGAATTTTACCATTAAAAATTTATTTTTCACTCAATATTTTTAAGGAATCCTAAACTTTAAAGCTTTGAGGCTGGAGAGATGGCTCAACAACTAAGAGCACTTGCTGTTCTTTTAGAAGACCAGGGTTCAAGTCCCAACACCCACATCTGATGTGAAACCCTCTTCTGGCTTCTAGGAGTACCTGCACACATGTGGTACACATACCAGTCACAGACACATAAGTCTTCAAACAAACAAACAAGAAATCAAGCTTGTTTAAACGAACACATTTAACTAAAGTGTAATGTGCTTTGTGCTTTATGCTATTTAGAAATACTGGAGCCTTCAACTTCAGATTGTTTTTTGTTTTATTACTCATTTTGTTGAATCAGGCTCCCATGTAGTTCAGCTGACCTTGAGCTCCTTATAGCCCTACATCCACCTCCCAGGTGCTAGGATTTCAGGCGTGTACAGCCTTGCCTGTTATATGTCCAGATTTTCACTGTATATTTTTGTGCAGTTTCTAGCCTTAAATATATATAGCCATTGGTGTCTCTTTTTCCTTTTTTTTTTTTTTTTTAACTTTTGCCACTTGTTTGTCTTATTTTTAGAAAAGTCCTCAGTAATATTTATTTTTTTATTAATCTCAATAAATGTTGTTTTCATACTGTGTAAAACTGTCCTGATTTTACAAATGAGAAAATTGGGTTAAATTAGAAGTATACTTTTTGGTGTTTTTGCAGTGTTGGGGATTGAACTTAGAGCCTCATGCATCAGTTCTCTAAATCAGTTCTCTATCAGTGATCTGTACCCCCTTTCTTTTTTGTACCCCCTTTCATAAATTTATTTGAATACTCTATACTATCTTGTAGTTAAAAATTATAAATTCAGAGGAAAATACATGTATTCAATTTATTCCATAAAGTGTTTTAATAGCATACCTTAAATATTCTGTTTCCTAAGATTCTGTTGCCCTTCCTTTGAGGAGGCCCAGGTTTTGCTGGTGGTTAGGGCTGGGGGCCAGGGTTGAGTGTTTCCAGATTCTTGGCCTCTTGGCTTCTTATTCAAGAATTTGAAACCAACGCTCACACAGATTTGTGAAAGTAGCAAGGAAACAGTTTAAACAAAGCCATAGAAAAGATCCTAATGTGCTGTTAGAGAGCAGGGGTCTCAGGAGCCACGGCACTCAGCAGCCCCAGTCACCGCTTAGGGCTTCCTTCCGTGGGTTCAGCAGAAAGAAGAATTTGTTTTAAGGGCTAAAGTGGGGTGATTTCCTGTTTGATTGGAGATTAGTTCATAAATCATTTTTCTACTGTTGTTTCTTTCCATAATGCATCTGATTTTAATAAAATGCACACCCAAGTATGCATAGACACAAGAGAGTAAATAGGAGATTCTATAAAAATTAACTTGACACAGTTTTGCTTTATTACACTTAATCGCTAAAGTCAGTTTACACTGGATCAGAACCAAGATGGTGGGGGAGGGGAGGTAACACAAACCCGGGCAGAGTTGAGGTGTGAACCACCTACTCCCTGGGCTTACCTAGATCGTGTATACTTCCAGCCATTAGTGTTCTGACCTTTATTCTAGACTAGCTGACATCATTTGATAAATGATTTTATCTTTAGTTCATAAGTTCATGGAATGTACATTCATTTTAATGCTTTCAAAATTCTGTTCTATAAAGGTATTTTTGGTAAATACAGGAATCTGTGCCTTAAGCAGATTTCTTTACTGAAGGGCCAGTGAAAAGTTTCATTAATGTGCGTGTCTTTCAGAGGGCTTTGTCAAACTTGTTTAACAAGAAGACCACCACCCTTTTTTCCAGAATAAGTATTTGTGTCAAATTGTTTTATTTTGACAAATACTAATTTTATGTATTTATGGAATACAATGTAACTTTGATGGGCATATACATAATGGTTCATTCAAAACTTAACGTGACTTCTTCGTAGTAAGAAAATTAAAGTTTATCTTAGCATATTTTAAAATATACATTACTATTAACAGTTGTCACCATGCAATAAAGCACTGAAACTTCCTCCTACACAGAATTTTAGAGCTATTGTGGAATCGTTCCAAGCTCTGCTTGGAAAAGAGAGTGAAAGACGTGGGGGAAGGGCGAAGGAGAGGACTGAATGTAATGTTGTGTTTGCTGTTTTCTTTTTTGTTTCTTTGGTTTTTTGATTTTTTGGTTTTTTAAATTATCATCCAGTTCATCCTTGTGAGCCCTAGCTAACTCTTTAAAGGATATACTTTTAAGTGCTTAGTAGAAACATTTTTTTTGGCTAGAAATTAATGATATATATATATATATATATATATATATATATATATATATTCATATCATTCATATATATATATATGATTTGCTAGGGAACAAAACTAGAGATTCACCATCTGATTTTTTTCTTCCTGTACAGACTATTTTTATTTTTTTAATTTTTGATGTAATATTCCAAGGAGTTCCTCTGTAGTCTGCTATCCAGCAAATTCCATTAGTGAAGCCCAAATGTTTATTTGTCATTTAAGTTAAATATCAAGCTATAATCTGAATGTTTTTGTGGAGTTTGGGGCAGGTGGTTGCAGGTAAACTTGGAGTCACACATTTTTTGGAAAGGCCACAAGACTGAATCTCTATCACAATAATAATGTATTTATGAATTATTTATTATGTTGAATTACTCTTTAGATCATCAAATTTATTTTAGGTTAGTACTGGAAATTAGAATTCTAGTCTTAAGTGTATATCAGCATTGTAGGCATAAGTAATTCAATGAATATAACACATAAAACATTCTCTATCATCCTGCAGTATAAAAAATACAAATTAGTTTTCCAGATGTTTAACCCTTTCATTATTTTGTCTTCTGTAAAACTCTTGAATTAAAATTACCTTCCTAGCCTTACTCAATAAAAATATTAGTTAAACCTTTTGTTAGTAAAATTAGCAGGTAGACACTTTTTTCTCATCACTATCATGCCAGTTGAATGTGGAAACTTGCTTTCTTGAAGTGGCACTTACATAAACTTGCTTTTTAAACATTGGCCTCTTGCTCATTAAGAAATAATGGCTTTCTTTTTAAATGTCATTGTTGATTCCCCAGAGCTGGATATAACATGGCTCCATTCATAAAAAATTAATATTGAGTCAGGATCTAAAGCCACTTCTCCCAAAAGGTTCTTTTTCTCTTCTTTAAAAAAAAAAAAAAAAAAAAAAAAAGAGGGGGGATTCTCTACAGCTGTTAACTATTTCCAGTTAACATTTCTCCAAATCCTGCTGTGATTTTCTTTTTTTTACTGCACAAAATTGGTGATAAAGTCTCCCAATCATTCTCTCTCTTCTTCCTATATACAAAGTTTGGTCTAAATACCAAGAATTTGCTTGGGGTAGAGCACTTATCCAACATGCATGAAGCCTTGGGTTCTAACCAGCAGCCTGGTAAGAAGTAATGGTCAGGACAATAGACGAAACTTTGAGAAAAATGAATGACTGGCTATTTGTAGCTGTGTAATCGGTGTTCTCTTGCTGTGAAAAGACACCATGACCATAGCAACTCTCACAAAAGAAAGCTTTTAATTGGCTGGCTTACAGTTTCAGAGGTTTAGTTCATCATTATCGTGGTAGGGAACGTGGCAACATGCAGGCAGACATAGTGCTGGAGAATAACTGAGAGGATCCATTGGCAGGAAGAGAGGAAGTCCACTGGGACCTGGCTTGGACTTTTGAACCCTCAAAGCCCACCCCCAGTGACACACTTCCTCTAACAAGACCACACCTCCTGTATTGGCTGTTTTTGTGTGTCAACTTGACACAAGCTGGAGTTAACCTTGAGGAAATGCCTCCATGAAATCCAGCTGGAAGGCATTTTCTCAATTATGATCAAGTTGGGAGGGCCCATTGTGAGTGCTGCCATCCCTGGACTGGTAGTCTTGGGTTCTATAAGAGAGCAGGCTGAGCAAGCCAGGTGAAGCAAGCCAGTAAGAAACATCCCTCCATGGCCTCTGCANCAGCTCCTGCTTCCTGACCTGCTTGAGTTCCAGTCCTGACTTCCTTTGATGAAGAACAGCAATGTGAAAGTGTAAGCTGAATAAACCCTTTCCTCCCCAACTTTTCTTTGTCATGATGTTTGTTTAGGAATACAAACCCTGACTAAGACACCTCCTAATCATTTTTTTTTTTTTAAATAATGCCACTCTCTACTGACTTAGCATTCAAATATATAAGTTCCTGGGGGCATTCTTATTCAAACCATATTATTGAGAACAGTATGATTGAATTTTTATGTTTTTCAGAGTTAGGAGCTATGGTAATGCTCCTACACTTGGGAGGCAGAGGCAGCAGATCTCTGTGAATTCAGGGCTAACCTGGTCTACATAAAAACTCCACACTAGTCAGAGCTATATAGTGAGAGAGTCTCAAGTATAAATAATTTTAAATGAATTTGGGGTACTAGGGATGTGCCTCATTAAAAGAACATGTGTGAAACCCAGGTTTGATCCCAAACACCCACAAATCTAAAGAGACTTGTGAAAGATATTAGAAAAATTTTTGTTATTGTCTCAACATGATACATTGTTTGCTTTGAGTGTTTGAGGTAGGGCCTAGCAATAGCCCTGGCTGACTTCAGACTTACTCTATATCTAAAGATAAGCTTCAACTCCTGATCCTCCTGTCTCTACCTCCCAAATACTGGGAGTACATTTGTGCCATCATGTGCAGCTCACATGATGACTTGTCTCTCTTTCTATACAGTGGAGGACATTCTGAATACTTTTTGCAGCGTGACCTAGACATCCCAACTATCTTTTTCTTCCACAGCAAAGGACTTTTCTAGTAGTGTACTATGTAAACTATTAAAATTGTCTGCTTAGTAGCTTTGGAGAGTCACTTGTTAGTTCAGTAAAAAATTAAATTAAAACACTTGCCATAGTTTAAAGATTCTTTTACTTCAAATACTACAATCCAAAAATCCATTCCTTCGTCATACAGACCGGGACTGCAGTACAGAGTAAGACATGAAGCAGGCTGACCTGACTCTTCTGCATTTTGGGACTCCTACTTTTCTCTCAAGGGTAGCATCAGGCAAATTTCCAGATAACCAATTTCTTCTATTTTAATTTCTAGGAAACAAAAATTTCAAGGTAAATGTTGCACATTGAAAACTGTAACAGTTGCATGATACTCCGAACCATACATTGATACAACAAAAATCGTTTAATAACGTTAGGATTTCTGAAAATAATAATAATAAATAAATAAGTTAGGATTTCTAGTCTGGCATGCTATAATTTTAGCATTTGAGAAGCAGGAGGATTAAGAAGTAGATACCACCTGGGCTACATAGCAGACAAAAGGTTGGGAGTGTAATTCAGTGGTAGAGAGCCTCCCTTCCGAGATCCAAGCCCTGACTTCAACCCCTAGAACATGAGCGTGACTCCTCAGAGTTGTTGTCTAATCTTGCTCTAACATTCTTTCGGTGACCTTCCCAAACATTGATCTGTTTCCCACAAGATCTCTGACCTGCTTGTGTGTCTTGTGTCTATTGGCTGGCTGCATTCTAGCAGTTTGAACCTCAGCTCGCCCCTATCAAGAGATGTCCTTCTATCTGCTCCTCAGAATTCCTCCTCTCCTGGATGCATGTCTTCTTGATTTAGACTTTACATTCTACTTTTAGAGGACATCCTATCTATTATAAAGTAAAAATATGATAAATATTTAAAGATAAATATGAAATTTTATTTTGTCCTCTAGTATGTGTAGCCAAGGAATGCCCTGTAGAAATTTACCTGCTTATTTTCAAGTGATCAAAAATATAAGAGTATTATGTGAGTAAAATACTTCTAAAAGCTACATAGATTGATAATGATGTAACCACTTACTGAAATTAATTGGCAAAACTTATTTAAGAATATTTAATTGGCATTCCTATTGCTCAGTGGTAATTACTTAAATTCTAAAAACGTTACAACTTAAAATTGTTCTTGTTTGAATCAGTAGAAATGGAAACAAGAGAAGAAACAATACTGGGTATTAGTTCTCAACCACTAGCTCATAGATTTGTAACTATTTCTAATTATAAAGAATTCACTGGCCTGTTGTGAAATAAGAAAAGTAAAGTAAAAGTTGGAGAAAATGACACATGCCTGCAATTATAGCACAGAGTTGGGGTCAGGAGAAATATTGCAAGTTTAAGGCCAGCCTGAGCCACATAGAGATTTCCAGGTTGGCCAAGGCTACATTGCAAGATGCTGTCTCAGGAAACCAATAAGAGAAAAATAAGGGAAGGATAAATAGGCATAAGGTATACTGCAAAGTTAGGAATTAGTTCTATCCAGGCTTGTATTATGGCTAAGAGAGGACACATACTGAGAATTAGCTATGACAAAGAAATCCATTATCCTGCTTCCATGGTACTAGACAGTATGATAAAGCAGAACATTAAGGTGGGAACAAGACACCTGGGGCTGCCTTACAGCGTGGCCAGTATTCTTGCTTATACCAACTAGGCTTTTCATCTTGTGTCCAAGTAAGGCTTAATGTACAATCTAGCATAGGTGAGCAGCTTGCTAATGACTTCCTTTTTTCTTTTTCTTAGATCCACCCAGAAAGTGCCCAGAAGAAACTTCCTCTTAGAAAAGCTGAAAACACAGTATTTATAACACTGGAAATTGTAAAGAATTTGTTTAAAATGGCTGAAAACAATAGTAAAAATGTAGATGTACGGCCTAAAACAAGTCGGAGTCGAAGTGCTGACAGGAAGGATGGCTATGTGTGGAGTGGAAAGAAGTTGTCTTGGTCCAAAAAGAGTGAGAGTTGTTCTGAATCTGAAGCCATGGGTACTGTTGAGAATGTTCAAATTCCTCTAAGGAGCCAAGAAAGGCAGCTTAGCTGTTCGTCCATTGAGTTGGACTTAGATCATTCCTGTGGACATAGATTTTTAGGCCGATCCCTTAAACAGAAACTGCAAGATGCCGTGGGGCAGTGTTTTCCAATAAAGAATTGTAGTGGCCGACACTCTCCAGGGCTTCCATCTAAAAGAAAGATTCATATCAGTGAACTCATGTTAGATAAGTGCCCTTTCCCACCTCGATCAGATTTAGCCTTTAGGTGGCATTTTATTAAACGACACACTGTTCCTATAAGTCCCAATTCAGATGAATGGGTGAGTGCAGACCTATCTGAGAGTAAATTGAGAGATGCTCAGCTGAAACGAAGAAACACAGAAGATGACATACCCTGCTTCTCACATACCAGTGTCCAGCCTTGTGTCATAACTACCAACAGTGCTTCGTGTACAGGTGGTCACATAACTGGTTCTATGATGAACTTGGTCACAAACAACAGCATAGAAGACAGTGATATGGATTCAGAAGATGAAATTATAACACTGTGCACAAGCTCCAGAAAAAGGAACAAGCCCAGGTGGGAAATGGAAGATGAAATCCTGCAGTTGGAGGCACCTCCTAAGTTCCACACCCAGATCGACTACGTCCACTGCCTTGTTCCGGACCTCCTTCAGATCAGTAACAATCCATGCTACTGGGGTGTCATGGATAAATACGCAGCCGAAGCACTGCTGGAAGGAAAGCCAGAGGGCACCTTTTTACTTCGAGATTCAGCACAGGAAGATTATTTATTCTCTGTTAGTTTTAGACGCTATAGTCGTTCTCTTCATGCTAGAATTGAACAATGGAATCATAATTTTAGCTTTGATGCCCATGATCCTTGTGTCTTCCATTCTCCTGATATTACTGGGCTCCTAGAACATTATAAGGACCCAAGTGCCTGTATGTTCTTTGAACCACTTTTGTCCACCCCCTTAATCCGGACTTTCCCCTTTTCCTTGCAGCATATTTGCAGAACGGTTATTTGTAATTGTACGACTTATGATGGCATCGATGCCCTTCCAATTCCTTCGCCTATGAAATTGTATCTGAAGGAATACCACTATAAATCAAAAGTTAGGTTACTCAGGATTGATGTGCCAGAGCAGCAGTGATGCAGAGAGGTTAGAATGTAGACCTGCATACATATTTTCATTTAATATTTTATTTTTCTTATGCCTCTTTGAATTTTTGTACACAGGCAGTTGAATCCAAAATAAAACTGTGCCCTAAGTTTTAATTCCAGATCAATTTATTTTTTTTATGATACACTTGTTATATATTTTTAAGCAGGTGTTTGGTTTTTGTTTTTACCATGTAAATTTACATATGGTCCAGGCATATTTACAATTTCAAGGCATTGCATAACATTTGAATATTCTGTATTTTTTAAATAATCGTTTGCTCTTTCCTATGTGTGAAATATTTTGCTAATCTATGCTATCAGTATTCTTGTATGACAGAATAGTTACCTATTCTCTTTTCATTTTGAAGATTTTCAGTAAAGAGTGTTATAATCAATCCATTATAATGTAACTGACTTTTGTAATTTGCCAGTAGGAGTGTCAAACAACAAAATGATTTAAAATGAAACAATGTATTTTCATTTTAAATATTAACTAAAACAAGATTGTTTGTTTGTTAGTTATTCTAGCCAATGAGAAAAGAGATTGTAGTGTCCTAGAGGTGTATTTGTTCTGCAGTTTGGCAAGATCGTCAGTTAATCCAAATACAGCATCCCCTCAACCTGGAGGTGAATGTAACTTGTGTTCCTTTCTTACTAGAAGCATTACAAAGCAAAATAGCAGTGTTAGAAGCTTGGAGTTGCTAAGGCAACTAGAGTTTTCTCTATTAATTCATAGGCTGTTGCATCTACTTAGCTTTTTTTTAGGAACCCTGGTTCCAGGGGAAAATACATAATTTCTAAACTGCTCCTGTATCCACCAGTAACAAAAAACTGAAGAATTTCTCATTATTTTAAATTGATCTTAAATAATGATGCAAACAAAAACATGGCTCAATATTTAGGAAGCTTAATATTGCTTTTGGTATTTACATTCTAAATAGTCATTTCTGTCCTCCGAACTAACATGAATTTTATGTGGCATGGCAGTAGCTCCATGACATGACGTCACAGGCCTAGAGTAACAAACAGTAGAGGGGCACCCTGTTTCTCTCTTCGGTGACTGACCTTGACAGAGTGCCTAGTTTTCCTTGTGGTGAGCTATCTGCCTCTTTTAAATATTGTACTAATTATTTTACTTATCTTTTTCTGTGTGTGACAGTGTCTCTCCATGCATCCTAGGCTGACCTCAAATTTGAGCTCCTTCAGCCTGAATTTCGGATTACCGGTTTAACCCAGTATGAACAGCTAGTGAAGGATGGATAGAGTTTTCCTTTCTTTCCTTGCTTCCTTCCTCCCTTCCTTCCTTCCTTCCTTTCTCTTTTTCTTTGTTGTTGTTGTTGTTGTTGTTGTTGTTGTTGCTATTTGCTTAGCTTGGTTTGGTTTGGTTGTTTAGTTGGTTGGATTTGGGTTTTTTTGAAAACAGGGTCTCTCTGTATAATCCTGGCTATCCTGTAGCTTGCTGAGTTGACCAGGCTGTCATCAAACCCAGAGAAATACTACTGCCTTTGCCTCCCAAGTACTGTATTAAAGGCATCTGACACCATGCATAGCTAATAATTCCTCCTTCCCTCTCTCTTTCTTTCTTTTTTCTTTTTCTTTCTTTCTTTCTTTTTTTAATGTATTTCTTGATGTTAGTTCAGCTGTATTAGAAGATTTGCTTCAACCTGATTGAAAGAACATTAACTCATACCTTTCTGAGTTAGAACAAATGTTCTTGTTGGCATGGTGATGCATGCCTCTAATCCTAGCACTTGAAAACCAGAGGGATGAGGGTTGCTGCAAGTTTAAGCCAGTCAGAGCTGTGTGCTGAGAATTTGTCTCAAAAAAAAAAAAAGCCTTATTCTTGTTGCATATATGTTAAAGTAGCCTTTCCCAGCCTTGAGGATCTGTTAATGTAAAAACATTCTTCAGCAATAGCTTTCACTGAATATAGCAGTTCATGCCTATATTCCCAAAACTTGGGAGACTGAGGCAGAAGGATAGCCATGAGTTCTGGAATAACCTAGGCTACAGAGTGAGACCCTATCTTAATATCTCTGCCCCCCACCCTGCAAAGAAACTAATAGCTTTAAATTTTTCAGCAATTACAAAGTTAAATGGGAAAGATTTTTACCATTCTCTTCTAGAATTTTTTTTTTCTCAGTGGTCTAAAGGTTGTGTGATCCCTGTGAGAGGTAGCCACTCAAGATGTACCTCTTAGAGTTGTAATGAGGCTCAGGCTGTGAGCACCAGTGTCAGGGTAAGCAAGTGTCTAGACAATGCTGACCGTCCCTGACAGTAGACAGTCCGACTACCTCATTTTGTTGTGGCACTTTTGTAGTTACTGAGATGCTCATCTTATTAACCAGTGGAACATTTCCTAAGTATCCATCTTTGTTGAAAGAAAATTTATAGTGTGGTAAGACTACTCATAATTACAGCTCTATATCAGAATTTGATAAAACCTTTTGTTTCTGTGAAACAATTATTTTTAACATTTTTCTTTTAAAGGTAACTTTTTATCAGTACAGAACTATCTAAGGGATGACTAGCTTATGAATATTCTGTTAAAAGGTAGTTTTATAAAGAAAAGTGAAATATGTCTTTTATAGTGGTAAAAACCAGTATTTATATGAAAGTCAAAATCAGTAGCTTTTAATATACTTCAGACTGATCGCTTATGATATATTTTCTCTGGCTTTTTATTCTTTTCAATTTTAAGGTATTAACAACTGTTAATATTTTCAAAATACTGCCATATGTGTAGCTTTGAAATATATATTAAATAAGGACAAGAGAGCGACTTGTATACTCTGAAATGCTTTGTATTTTTCCTTTGGTACTTACTACAATAAAAAGAAATTTGGAAAGAAAGATATATAAAGACTTGGGAAGAGAATTAATTAATGTGAAGGAAAGAAAAGAGAGTGACAAAAAATTAGGAATTGGAATGTAGAGAAATTATCCACATTCACTGTGTTCTTGTGATGAACATCAATATTCAAACACTAACTCATAAAAAGTTTAAAATATATTTTAGTTAAATAGCTAAAATTCAACTAATTTATGCTAAAGTAGCATAAATAAATTTTAAGAAGTATGCAAGGAAGTCTAAATTAAATGAAAATGTTAAAACTCTTAAGTTGAATTTTGGAACATTTGAATAGTATTAATTCCAGATGAAAGACTGTCTAGTGCAGGCCTTGATGCCCACAACTTTAATCCCAGCACTGGAGAGACAGAGGCAGCCGGGTCCCTCAGAGTTGAATGCCAACCTGGTCTTCTACATAGTGAGTTTCAGGCCAGCCAGGGCCACATAGTGAGACCTATCTCAAAACATAAACAAAAGAAGGAAGAAAGAAAAGGAATAGAAAGAAAAGCAGTTGGTATGAGGGAAACGTGCAGTTTATTTGTGAGAGAGGATGGAGATAGAAGAATCAAGATAAAATATTAAAATTAAGAATTTAGGCATTACCTCAGGGACAAGGCCTTGACAACGAAAGGGAACCACTTTATCGCTAATAGCTTGTCTGGAGCAGACGCCAGCTGCTCTGGGAGCCATCCAGCACAACCAGGAAGTGAACTTGACTTTTCCATTTCTCTTGAGGCTTTTTAGGACAGACCCTTCTGCTCTTTGTTAGACCTACATCTTGAGTCATGCTACGATTACTAAAATATGCTGAATGGATTATTTTTTAAAGTTTCTTTGGGTGTTTTTTCTATGAAGAGTTATCTGTGATTTTTCTAATATATAACTGTGTCAGTGGTCTAAATAATGAATGGAGGGGATATGTTAATTTAAAGGGGATCTGATAGGAACATTAAAGGAAGCTTTTAGTCAGCCTGTGGCTAGATTTATTGATTTGGTAAGCAAACCTGTATTCTTTGCTGACTTTCAGCTAATGGCTAACTCTGGTCAAAGAATGGCTTTCGCTTAAGGTTTTGACTTATTATAAATAAGATTAAGAATGTCTTAGTAATTAGGAATCCTTTAAAACATAGAACAAATGTGCAAATAAGACTCATCTTTTTATAAGAAAAACACATAAGCCTTTATCACTTATTCATGAGCTAAAGCCATTAAGATAAATCAAATTATCAACTTTCAATCTCTGAACTTTGGATCGTTTTATAGATCCATATAATAGAGTACTTCATTCCTGTGAATCTGATGCTTTGAGATAGATCTCTTACCCTCTTTTCATTAAAAGTATTTGTCATTTTTAACTATAGTCACAATCCAGTAGGCAACTATATTTTTATTTTGGCAGAGCAAATTTCAGAATCCATACTTAATTATAAGACAATCCTGAAGACAAAACAATGTTTAAAATAGCCTACTTAGTCAGGTGTAGTGACACAGCCTCTAGTCCCATCACTTGGGTGGCAGAAGCAGGTGGATTTCTATGAGTTCCAGGCCAGTGTTACATCCTGTCTTGAGAAAAGAAGAAGACGAAGAAATGTAAAGTAATGGCTATCCCATGGAAAAGGCTTTAGGACAAAACTAACTTCAAGACAGTGTGTCTATTTTGTAATTTTGAATGGATTGCTTAATCCTAAATACTCCTTTGTCTTAATTTCCTGTGGTACTGTCCCTTGGTCTCCTGAATGTTCTTTCAGTAAAAGGTGTCCCTTGGATCATAGTAGAAAATAATTGCTGAGTAGCTATTCAGTACTAGTAGAGAATGACACATTTTTAAAATAGCACCTTTGTGGGCATACAAAACCATATTCACTGTCTGTAATAAGCTTTCTTGACTTGCTCTGGTAATGGAGATAACAGAACAGTTTGGGTTTAGGGTTTAAACCCTGCAATTGGATAAGTGGAGTTTCCCCCTGCCTTTCAGAAGATCTGTGTAAACTGATGTTTGCCTTATTTGGAAAGATGATTACATTTGCAGGAAATAAAGATCATTTTGGCATGGTTATAAATCAAATCTAAGCTATCAGACTTAGGAGTCATGGTGTAAAACTCAAGAAAGTTTATTTAAATTATGCTGGCTTTGCTAGACTTGGATACATTTGTATGAGCCGAGTATGAACTATATATACACTTGAATACCAGAGTTTAATGATTTCACAAAGCTATGTTGTCACTCATGGTGTGTAACCCATACTGTTTCTTTTCACTTTCTAATCTTGACAAATATTTCTGTGGGTTTAAAATTTTTGATCTGAATAAATTTTCGCTTAATTAAATCTTAATATATGAAATCCAAAGCTTTGTCGTTTTTAAAGATTTCTGTGCATGTGTTAAATTCAGGAGCATACCATGATACACTGGCGAAAGTCAAAGGACAACTTTTTGAGGGCTAATTGTCTTGTGGCTTGACTTTGAAGCTTAGCCTCTCAGCCTCCAACTATAGGCATGCTGGAGTTCCATCTGCTAGCCACAGTGCCTAGGTTTTCACATGGGTTTCAGTGAGCAAACTCAGGTGGTCAGGAGTTTTTGGCAAGGACCTTTACCTGCTAATCCAAAACCTTAGCCCCAGCCTTGTGGTTTTGTTTTTCAGTTCTTAGTATTGGGAGCTGGAGGGTGGGGGGGAGGATGGGAATTAACAGGTGTGAGGTCAAAGGGCAATTTGTGGAGTTACTTAATCTTTTACCTTCATTCCAAGGGTCAAACTCTGATTGTCAAACTTGTACAGCAGGCACTTTAACCTGCTGAGCCAGGTTTCAAGCCAGTGGTTTGGTTTTTTTTTTTAAGCTTTCCTTCCTTTGAATGAAAGTGAGGACATGACCACTTTTTGGTATGGTTGAGAAGAGAGGTTTGTTTTACTGTAGATACGAGGGAGAGAACAGCCAGTGGCATCTGCAAGAGTCAGACTGAACAAGGCCATGGCGGGTGGGGCAGAAGAGTGGGCGTGGGGTGGGTGGGGGAGACCAGACAAGGAAGCCGATTAGGAGAGCACTCAGTGAAAATGAAGTCTAGAGGTCAGAGGTTAAGTAGGTTTACTGTAGCCGGTGGGGTGAGAAGTGCTGGGGAAGCCACAGTTACTTGTCCGGGGTTTCTTTGGGACCTGACATACATCAGAAGTCTGGAAAGGAAAAAACTGAAAATTTTCATATCGACTTAGATTTTGCTTTCTGGTATGTCAGTTTTGAGTCTCCCAGAAACAAAGACCTGTCTCAAAAACCAACAACTCTCATCTTAAAGCAGTGGTTTATCAACCTTCCTAATACTGTGACTCTTTAATACCATTCCTCATGTTGTGGTAACCCCCAACCAAAAAATTACTTCATGGCTACTTCATAACTGTATTTTTGCTACTGTTATAAATAATATTGTAAATATCTGATATTCGACCCCTATGAAAGAGTCAATTCCCAAAGTGCTCATAAACCACAGGTTAAGAACCACTATTCTCAATTTAAAACTTAAAGGGAATAAGAGCTTATTCTGGAGCCATTTTTGAATGACAATGGCACCAAAACACAAATTTAGGTTACCTCAAATTCCATGTCCCAACATGGAACCAATATCATGAGGTTTTTAGTTTTGCAGAACAGAGAGAGAGAAATGCTATAAATCAAGGCAAAGTTTAAAACACTGGTGGATGGATACATTGGAGGGTAGGTACATCAAGATAGAGGAAGCTTTTCTATACATCTAAGGCATTATCTGATGACATTCCTAGCTTTTGGATTGGCAGAGGCTAGTTGCCTGTTAATAGATCAAAAAGGTTTTTAATCTTATTGCCACAAGATGTTAGTTTTGACACAGATGTGGCTGCACTAGCCCTGGACCTGCAACATTCCAATCTTTCCACTGAAATTCCAACTTATACACTCAGTCTCTGCATACAGATGCTTTTAAAAGTTTTCATTGGCAAGACCTTTAGAAAGACTTCCCTTTTCCCTCATCTCTTTACCCTCGATTTTAGCCGGACTGACAGCTTGGACCTGTCTACAATAACCCCTGAACACAGAGAATCCAAAATCCGCTTCCAGTCCCTGGGTTGCGGTGAGCATCACCGGCCAAGGGGTTTCCTTTGCGTCTTTTGGACTCAGGAAGCAGGGAACCTTCCCGCGCTCCACCCAGGGGAAACAACCCAGGCTCCAGGAGCCACGCGGGCCTGCCTGCAGTTCCGCGGGCGGCCGGCTGGAGGCGCAGTGCAAGCTGGGCGGGGCGGGCGGAAGTAACGGGCGGCCAGGCCGGCCTCCCCGCTTCCTTTTCCGGTGCCAGGAGGAGCCGTGTCGCTGTCGCCTCGGTCCATCAGGCCTTCAGCGGGTCTCCACTGCCGGTCTCTCTGGACTCACCGCCGCCACTGTGCCGCGCCTAGGACACGGATCCTGCCGGGTGAGTCCGCTCGGGAGCCTGCGGCGGGGCGCGAGACTGGCGGGAGACGATGCGAAGACGCGGGGTCCCGGAGGGCCTGACGGCTCTCGAGCTTTCGATGGGGAGGGTCCCCCGGGAACCAGGCGAGCGAGGGATCTGATGTCGCGCCCGTCGGGTTCCGGGGCGCCCACGTCACGCCAGACTTGGGCGGGGGTGGGGTGGGGGGTTAGGCGGGAGCGGGCGACCCTCCCCCACATCCGCCGGCGTGACCGGCTAGGGGCTGGTTCGCTCCGGTTGATCCCGGATTTCCCTTTGTTCCCTTAACCCTAAAGGGCAGCTTGCTTAGCCTCCCCTTGCCCCCGTGCCCCGCCACCGGTACCCCAGCCACTAATTTGTAATAAAAACGGTAGTGGAGGAGACCCGAATCCTTACAGGAAGGTCTGGCGCCTGATAATTCTGTGTGACAAGCTTCTCGCTGATCGTAATTACCCATTCTTTAAATGACTACGGGGGACAGAAGGTGCCATGGGCTGAGTGACGTTCTCCTTGGAGCTCAGCTAGAACGCTTGAACCATTTTTTCCCTCCCTGCTTGGAAAACTGAAAGTAATGTTTTCACTAATCCTAAAGTTGAAGTATCTAAACCAGACCCCACCGTAGGTGTGTAACAGCCTACTACAGAAGCACACAAGTGTTGCCCCCTCCCCCGTGTGCGAAAGGCCTGCTTGGAAGCCGAACCCTCCTAAGCGGAGTCGCCTTCGGAAGTCTTTGTTAGTGGTGCTTCTTGGGTGGGGAGGAAGGCAGTTTTCTTAGTCGTGCATGCAGCTGCCGAAGTTGGAATGTTCTTTTTGATTCCAGAAGGAGTGGGTATCATCTTCATTCTCCCTACTGAGGTTGAGTGTTGGGGCCAGGAAGCTTAGGAATTCAGCAATCTTGAGATTCTGTGACTGTTAACTATAGAGGAGCCCTAGACTCGGGGACTGTTAATTAGTTATTAATATTTGCACAGGGTGGGCCTGGAGATATGTGCTAGCCTGGCTTGCTACAAGGTCCCAAATTCAAGTCCCAAAACTTTAGAGAAGTTTAAAAAAATCAGCAGTTGTAACTATTCAGACTATAGCTGGGGGTGGATGGAAAATGAAATGGATAAATAATGTCGGGTCAGCTTTTGCCACCAAATAAGTTTGTGCAGTTCTTAGGAGATCGCGTTTTGTTTTGTTTTTTAATTGCTCTCTGCTTTGAAAAATAGACAAAGGTTTGTGGCCATATTGTATCGGTTGTAAAAGCTAACATTTGTTGAGTCTTTGCTCGGTACCAGGCAGTGACTTAAGAGATTTATTTACAGATTTGTATAAGCCTCAGAAAATCTCTGGAAAATACCCATTTACTGCCATCTATGAGACTGAGAGAACTGGATTTAATCATGGGCCAGACAGGCAGTCTACACTGGTGGCTTTTTTGTTCTGTGTTTAAGTGAGAAGGAGAAGATGGGGCTGCAGTGTGGAGAGAGATAGCTCAGGTTGAACGCGTGCACTGTTCTTGCAGAGGACTGGAGCTCTGTCCCAGCATTCACAGCCACCTCTAACCCCAGGAAATTCAGCACTTCTGGCCTTCTGGGGAACCTCCATGGAAGTGAACAAACCCGTGTATACTTTTTAAAATGTTAAGAATGGCAGGAAGAGAGAATTGGACATTTTGTTGCTATTTTCCAGTTTTAGTCACTGGGTCAGATGAAGTCCTGTTTAGTTCCCATGTAGCATGACAGCCCATTCTAACTTCATGAAGAAACTGAAGTTGACTCAGTCAAGTAAGCTATAAAGCTATTTAGCACTCTTGTCCAAAACCCTCTGCTAAAACTTGTTACTGCTTTCTGGTATTGCAGCCGATTTGAACTGCATCTGCTTTCCCCAGACTGTTCCCCTCTGGTTTATACAAACTCTTCTTACCCCAGAGCCTATCTTTAACCTAATACTCTTACTTTTATTCCAGGCTGCAGAGATACCACTTCTCAGGAATGTCTATGCCATGCCACTAATTACTCTAAAGTTTGGGTTCCAGTAAATAGGAATAAGTTATAAGAGCTCCTACTATGAACTTTAGATGTTCAAAACATTCCAAGCTTTTTTAGTTACCCAGTTATAAAATGGAATATAATCTGATAAACTACCCAGTTCTAATTCAGAATCTGCTTTAAATATAATATATACTAATGTAATACCCAAAATTAACCTGTAAGCCCCACACATCCAAGAACCAGGTAACTTCCTGGAATGCTAAGAGTTGTAGTTCTTGGAAAATAATAAAATCTTGGGGGAAAGTATGGCAGCCAGTGAGTTTTGTCCAGAAAAGCCCCTCCAACATGTGTCTCCAGGCCACGCAGCTGGAGGTCCCAGGGAGTGGTCCTGACCAAAGTCCATCTCTCTCTTGGTCAGTATTTAATATCTAATAAAGCTTCCTTCAGATTTGGCCTAAAATGGTGGAATTGGATTTTCTCTGGTAAATCACAGAATCAACACTCACACTCACCTATACAAAAATTACAAAAGTCCTGATTTTCCTTGATTTCTCTGAATTTATTTATCTATGTGGTCTCACTGTCAGTGTCTTTAGATTCTTGAGCTTCAGCTGGTGGTGAGGTATCAAGGAAGCACCGCTTTTACAAGATTGCTAAGAACCTTGCTTCTGTCAAGAAGGTTTAATGTTCGAGTTTAAATATGGTCTCCTGTCAAAGTTCGATGGCCTTTCCCTCTCAAGTATTGCTTGCCAGTTGTCATTAATAACTCAGTGGATAGTTAGCTTTCTTAAACTTGGGATGAGGATGATTTCGTTAAAAACCATGAAATCTACTGACATGTTGTACTTTTCTCTTCTAGTGACTAGCTAAAGAAATTTACATGTGTTTTCTATTTTTACTCTAAAGAAATAAGTATTTTACCGGGCGTAGTGGTGCACGCCTTTAATCCCAGCACTCGGGAGGCAGAGGCAGG
>NC_034597.1:38124945-38132631 GCF_900095145.1 Mus pahari
CTCGAAAAACCAAAAAAATATATATATATATATTTTTCACTCTGAAAACAGTTGATACCCTATCTAAAAAGGGAAAGAAGCTAGAGGAGTAGAGGAAATAAATATCAGTGTATGCTTTCCATTTTCCTTGAATAAGATCTTATATTTTAAATAGTAATGGAAAGTTGTTTAAAGTTTGTAATTGTGCAAAAAGAAAAACAGGTGTGTGTGTTTGAGCCTAAGTTATGTAACATGCAGGGTAGCCTCAAGTTCTCAGTCCTGCCTCAGTACCAAGGCCTCCAGAAGATTATATATGTATACCGTCTCAACCAACATTAAAAGAACTCTTGACCAAGAGTTACACCCACCTCGTCGTAGTGCCATTGGGTGTTTTATGTGGCTTTTGAGAAAATATAGGTATTGTAGCATTCTGCAGTCTAGCTCAAGCCTCCTCATGATGATAGCTAACATCAGTATTGTTTACTGCTCTAGAGGGTGGGACCTGGGAGGATGGAGCCTGCTAATAAATGAGCTGCACTACAGTCTTATGTAATGACCCGCTTTATTCAGAGCATCAGACAGTATATGCTCTTGAGGGTTAAGGGGAGCCACATGAATACAATGTACAACATAAGGGCAGGTCTGTGCTCAACAGAAATGTTTTTCCATAGCGGCATATAAACAAGTAACAAGTGTGATGAAGTAAACTCATTCCTACCTGATAAATCTAGGAGGGGCACAAAAACGGATTCCTAGAACAGTTAAACTGTGGGCACGTGTCTTGGTTTCCTAGGATTTTCTCATAAGAACTCAGAAATCTCCTCAAATCTCAAATGACTCCATTCTCACACTCTAGTTTGACATCCTTCCCCTTTTGATTTTGTTTGTTTTTTGTTTATTTTTCGAGATAGGGTTTTTCTGTTTTTCCCTGGCTGTACTGGAGCTCACTCTGTAGACCAGGCTGGCCTCAAACAGAAATCTGGCTGCCTCTGCCTCCCAAGTGCTGGGATTAAAGGCTTGCGCCACCACTGCCCAGCTTGATTTTTTTTTTTTTTAACACAAGATGTCCAGAGTGGTTTTGTTTAAATCTAATTATCATTTGATGCATGAATATCCTGTAAGTCAACATGATAAATACAGTAACTTTAGGACAGTGAAAGTATTGTGTGTAATACTCTGCCACTAAGATCAGGGATCCAAATTATGTCCAGCACTATTGGTTACATTATGTTGATTAGGAAAATCTAGAGAACAGCTTGAAAAGAGACTCATAATTAGTAGTTCTGGTGTCCTCCTACCTTTAGTAGGCATCTGAATGTTATATGCTGTGCTATGCAAATAGAAAGTGATTCAGATCCCAAGGAAAAGTTAAATGCAGTCCCTTCTTCAGATGAATGAATGAGTCTGTTATGGCCCCAAGGTCCAGGTACAAACATGGATTTATTAGTTAAAAGTCACTTCTTCCTTGGTATATGGGGCCATAGCTTGGCCCCGGTTGGGCAGCCGTGACGTCTGATGATAAGGTTGGTATCGTCCTTTGCCCTTTAGTTGGACTTTTCAGTCTTTCTGGTAACTTGCACTGTCTGTCTCCTTGCCCTCTCATTGACCTTAACAGTGAGAACCTGAAGAAGAATCCATTTCAGTGTGTCCATACACAGTGACAGATGTATACCCTTCACAATTTTCTTCTGGAAAAGTAAAAATAGGGCAGATAAATGCATCAGCTTGCTTATTTCCTTCTGTAGTAAAACCAGTGAGGTTAGGTAGAGTATGAGTGAGTATGGTTAAGAAAGAATGTGTGCAGGATTTTAACCAGATTATCGTTCTTGTGGTAACGGAAGCATAACAACATGAAGACAAAGGTAAAGCAATTTTGATGTCCATCAACAGAAAATCCTACAACATAAGCAGGATCTGAAACAATATGGATTCATGAGTTCACCGTAGTGGATGAATCAGAAGAGCCATTTCCACCTGTTAGGCTGAGGGAAAGAAGTATTAATAGATTGAATATCTAGACCACGAGTCCTTCCTATACCCTTAGGTGAGCCATCAACAAAATAAGTGTCTGCCTGTGGAATGTGAGAAGGTTGGACAGTTTTTTAAATCACAAATTCCGTTTGTATGAGAAAATCCCATATTTTACCAGCTGCATAATGATTTATTACTATGGAAGGAGTTCCATAGTAATAACTAAATTTGAAAACCTATAGAGTTCTGTAATGCTCTTAAAAACTGATAGTTAAGGGTAATATAATACAGCAAGGATCAAACCCATATAATTGTTGACATCAGGTCCTCCTCTGATTTACTAATTGAGCAAGAAGGGTAAGGTGAGCAGTTAGCATTTTATGGCCTTTGAGGTATAAGTGAATCCATTCCAAAGGTTTATCCTCTGGTGCTATATAACACCTGTAGGAAACCATTTAGGAAGGAGAATGAGTAGGATTAAAGGCAGTGAAGAACCCTCGGGATTAAAAAAAAAAAAAATGCTTTTTTTGATGCAGGATTCAAATAGCTAAAGTTCTTTTGTTGCCTTTAGAGATACTATGTGAGGACTGTACAGTACCAACTCTCCCCTTTTAGATAGATCGGTTGGTGCATATAAACATTTTTATTTTGTTGAAATTGCGTTAGAAATACCAAGCATAGCATATGAGACTGGGTAGGAGTTGGTAAATGACTTCTGTCCCCTTGCCTTGTCCTAGCTTGCCTAGGTTATAAACTTAGCGGTTCCACAGGTTCTCCTAAGTCCATATAAGGTTAGATTAATTATCAGACTCCTCGCCCCATGCTTCAGGGTCGTATTCAGGCAATGGAGGTAGATACATAGCTAAAGGACAGTCCAGTAGGGAGGCAGAGCTATCGGTGACACTGTTCTTACTGCAGATTGTACCTGAACAGAAAAAAATGTCATTTCTTGCCTCCTTTACCAATTTTAAGGTTTCATCATCTAGTTTATATTAATTCAAGGAGCTAGCCATCTCTTAAACATTTGGATCGCAGTCTGAATTAATGCCCAAAGTGACCCAAAATTGAACAAGTCCCTTTTCTGGGCGCCACTTGTCACTGCTAAAGAGGCAGTGGGTCCTAGAAGAATGGAGCAGATAAATGAGGTAGGCCACAGCCTAGTCAGAGCTCGGGGAATCCGAGGAAGATGGGGAGGAAGGATTGGAGGAGCCAGAGGGATCAAGGACACCAAAAAAACATGGCCCACAGAATCAACCAATCAGGGAGCCTGCATGGGTCTGAGCCAGGTCCTCTGCATGTATGTTATTGTTGTGTGGGAGCAGGGGCTAACTGACACTTTGGCCCGCTTTGGGAACGCTTTTCCTCCTATTGGGTTGCTTGTTCCACCTTGACGTGAGAGCATGTGCCTAGTCTTACTGTAACTTTCTGCACCGTGTAAATCCCCAGGAGGCCTGCTCTTTTCTGAAAGGGGAGGAGTGGATGTGGGGAAGAGAGGAGATGGAGAGGAGGGAAGGGAAACTGATTGGAGTGTAATATATGAGAAAAGAAGAAATGAATGAGTCTCATGCAACAATCCACCTATCAGCACCTCAGACAATTTATACTCTGAGACTTAAGGGATTCATGTGAGTAAGTGTCCAGTCACAAGGGCAAGCTCCTTAGAGCGTACTCCAAAAACTTGTCTGTTTTTGTTTTGCTTTTGTCTCCAAATCTCAAACTAAAAACAATGATCATGCTTAAACATCAGAAACATTTTCAGGAGTGTTAATAACAAGATCCATGTATTACCATCACTGTTTAACCTTTTGTTACTTGAGTCCTAGCTGATGCAGAAGAGAAAGGATTTGTTGGTATTGGGAAAATATGATAAAAACGTTGCCTGGAAACTATAGCATCAACTGGAAAAACTTTTTCAGGAAAGAAAATAATCCAGTAATGTCATAGCTTGCAAAAGTTATATTCTACTCAGATATGAGTAACCAGTTAGAGAAATGGCTCAAGGGACCTATTTACATCCGCATGAAAAGGAGCTAGAAACCTCTTTGAAAAGAAAGGTACAGCAAGGTGGGTGTAGTGGTTCATGCGTCTGGGAACAATGACACCATATCTAAGAAGGAAAGCACATGTCAGTATCTGCCTGTACCTTGTTCTGGGTGAGATATGTTTTAAACACATCTGCCATCTCCTAAACTCATCAATGTTCCCACCAGAACATTGGGTGCTTTGTTCTTACTTACCAAAACAAAACCCTGGGAAAAGTAACCATGACATTCAGGAATACTTGAAGAAACCACAAGGTAGCTAGCACAACTCTTTTTAAGCCGCAAAGGGATCCTAGCTTTATGTGAGTACTTCCTGCAGGTGGGCAGGGGGAGAGTCCTCTATACCTGTGAGGATAATTGGATCTACTGCCTGCTCAGCTGGGGTCAGGCTGTACCTGTGTTTGAACCTCTGCTCTGCTTAAACACATTGACCTTTGTTTCCTGCACCTGTAGGCTGGGGTGGTAATAACGTTTGCATCATAGAAAATACCCCTGTCTGCAGTAAACATTGAGTAAATACTATTGCCAGTGGCGGCAGGAGTTTTTTTTTTTTTAAGATTTATTTATTTATTATATGTAAGTACACTGTAGCTGTCTTCAGACACTCCAGAAGAGGGAGTCAGATCTTAAGGATGGTTGTGAGCCACCATGTGGTTGCTGGGATTTGAACTCTGGACCTTCGGAAGAGCAGTCGGGTGCTCTTACCCGCTGAGCCATCTCACCAGCCCGGCGGCAGGTGTTTTAAAGGTAACATGTTCCATTGAGAAGGACTAAGTTATTAATTACTACTTAGAAGAATTGTGAAATGGTAAACATGTTAAACCACAAGCATACTCTAGAAGTGGTTCTCTTTGTTAAGCACAAAATTGAGTTCACAAGTAGAAACAGATTAATAAGCTACAAAAGATTAAAATTTGTAATAACAAAAGAAATACCATTTAAGAATGTTAAAAGGACCTTTGCAGAAAGTTCTTGTCTCATAAAACAGCTAGAGTTCTTTCCATGTAACAAAATGGTGTAGATGGAATGATGTGTTATTACCAATTGTTAAATGATGAAGGGTGGGAAAGAGTGCTTGCTGTCTTATTCTGGTCTTATAAGTCAATGACCATTAAAACAGGTGAAAAAAATGACAGCATGGGTCAGGTGACTAAAAAGGAATGGACATCTTCTAGGATGGCAGAAGTATATCTTGTTAGAGTGTCCAGAGCTGAAGGTGAGCACTTAATCTTTGTACTTTATCCAGTGTTGATTACACTTCAACTTGAGAATTGGTAAGGGATGGGGCACCACATAAACCAGGCGTTGTAGCAGGTGGATCAGAAAGTCAAGGACATCCTCTGCTACATAACAAGTTCAAGTATAGTCTGGTCTACACAAGATCCTGTCTCAAAAAAAAAAACAAAAACAAAAAAAAAAAGATTGATTAGGGCACTTGACTAGCACAAACAAGGCCCTCGCTTCCATCTCTGGTACTGCGGTTGATCAGTGAAGTAATGCACGTGCTCCATCATCCAGTGATGGCAGAATAGTCACAGGAAGTGAATATAATTGGGGCCAGAGTTTATCAAGGTTAGTTTGAAGGTCACAGCATAGGTTTGCATAAGTTGTGCCAGGTGGGCTTTAGGTGAGTTTGCATGTTTGACTCGAGTCCGCTCCGGGTGCTTTTTCCTGATTATACATAATTAGATTTGAGGGAAAGTAAGTGTACATTTGCTGTGCCAGTGTGCCATTATAAAGATTGAGCAGATTATAGTTAGGAGTGTGTGTGTGTGTGTGTGTGTGTGTGTGTGTATGTGTGTATACATATACTCACACATGTGTAACAATTTTTAAAAGTGGACATGAATTTGAAAAAGCAAGCAGGGGTATATGGGAAAATTTGGAGGAAGGGGGAAAAGGGAAATGATCTAGTTATGATCTCAAGAATAAAATTTTTTTAAAAGCTGAGCAAGCCACTAAACAGCATTTGTTTGTGGCCTTTGCTTCAGTTTATAACACTGGGTTCCTGCCTGATTTTTCCTCAGTAATGAACTATGATCTGGAAGTTGTAAAATAAATACACCCTGCCCTGGTGCCCTCCTCCCCACCAGAAAGAAGGAAGGAGAGAGAAATGAGTCCATTGTGGGTCTGGCTGAACTGTTGTATACAGGCCATGTGGAAGGTTGAAGGAGTTTCTACCAAGGGTCTTGGTCCTGCAGGGTCCCTTGAACCCAGGACTTTGAGATTGTCCTGGGCAGTGAGAGCCTACTGGTAGATAATATACAATCATGGGAAGAAAGAAATTGGTGTGGTTATCTTAATTTTAGTAGAAACTTTTTCCTATATAAAAGAAAAACAATTCTAGCAGTCCGGAGGCAGAAGCAGGGGGAAATATTTGAGTTCAAGGCCAGCCTGGTCTAAGAGAAAGTTTCAGGACAGCTAGGGCTACCCTAGAGAAACCCCATCTTAATCCATCAGCAGGAAATAAGAAATATTTCATGTAAGTAAAATGTATACACCAAAAACAATCCTTCTAAAATGTATAAGAAAATATAAAAACTAATTTTGACTTTTTTTTTTTTTTTTTTTTTTTTTAGGAAAATGTCAGATGAATTTTCGGTAAGTTGAACCTTGCTTGGTTTTTTGGTTTTTGGGGTTTTTTTTATGAAAAACATAGTCCTGGCAAGAAATGTGGTGCACGCTTGTAATGTCAGCCCTGTAAAGGTTGGCATAGGAAGAGTGTGAGTCTCAAGCAAGCCTGACTGCAGTGAGGCTCTCTCCTGATAAATAGAGGAAAGACTTTGAAATATGGTTTAACTGTAAAGTATCTAAGTCTTTTTTTCTTAAAAAGATAAATGCTTGGACTTTTAAAGCATGACTTTGTTTATTTGAGAGTTATTTTTTGTATTGTGTGTTAGTATGTGCCATGTGTGTGCAGGCGACCTTAGAGGGAGGAGATGTTGGAGCCCATGAAACTGGAATTACAAGTAGTTGTGCTGAAACTATCCCTCTAGCCTCTAGACATGACGCCTTGACAAAAGTGTGTGCGCGTGCGCACATTCACACATACACTTACTCAGATTAATGATTGTAAAGTGTCTAGGCATGGTTATAAAGTCTTTAATGAAATTTTTTGTTACGTTTCTCTTTGATCTGGCAGTAATATTACAATCCCAACATTTATTGAGAGGTATTGGCCAGACATAGTGGTATTGTACAGCACTTGAGAGATAGAGGCTGCAGAATTACAAATTTAAGGCTGGAACTGCAGAGGTGGCTCGGGGGCTAAGAGTACTTAGTGCTCTTGCAGGGAATCTGAGTTTGGGTTCCACTGTACATCAGGAGGCTCATAACCACCTGTAACTCCAGATCCAGGAGACCTAACACCCTTTGGCCTCTGCCAGCACCAGCCATGCATGTGATGTGTCTAAACTCATGAAGGCACAGTTAGAGTTTGCTTTCTGTTTCCATGATGAAGAGCATGGCCAAAGCAAAGGAGGGGTTGGTTTCATCCTCCAGCCTGAAGTCCATCATAAAGCAAAGCCAGGACAGGGCCTGGAGAGGCAGGGACAGAAGCCTTGGAGGGACAGTTAGCTTCCTTTGTTACATCTCCCAGGGCTACCTTTCCAGTCATCATACCTCCTCCTGCAGTGGACATTAATCAAGAAAAGACCCAGGGTTTCCCTGCAGGCCAGTCTTGTAGAAGCATTTT
>NC_034597.1:38132675-38147708 GCF_900095145.1 Mus pahari
TGGCTGTCCTGGAACTCACTCGGTAGACCAGGCTGGCCTCGAACTCAGAAATCCGCCTGCCTCTGCCTCCCAAGTGCTGGGATTAAAGGCGTGCACCACCACGCCTGGCGAAGCATTTTCTTAATTGGAGTTAACTCTTCCCAGATGAATCCAGCTTATGACAAGTTGGCAAAACAGACCAACCACCATGCAAACATACGTAAATAAAAATAAGTTGTTTCCAAAGTTGAGGGTCAGCCTGGGCTACATGAAATCTTGTCTGAAAAAGAACATAATTTGTTTTAAACTATTTATATACATTGCCTCATGTAATGATGAACTTAACCCTAAAACTAAAAAGTAAAGGCGGAGACTCCTGTTGAGATCCTATCCTATTTACCACATTGCATTCTCTTCATGGTTCAGAAATGAAGAGTCTTAGAACTTACTGTCCTTAAACAACAGTTGAGCTTTGGAGAATTTGCACTGTAGAGTTAATGTTGAAGGTAACATCTCAAGTTCTTTAAGAAGCGGTTCTCAGATGAGTAGAGGCTTATAATCCCTGGGTATTGTACATGGTTTGTGTGGGTTATCCTGTGTTTGCTTTGACTCGCCCCTGGGTGAGAGGTAAGATGTACCTATTTTGTATTACAGTTGGCAGATGCACTACCTGAACAGTCCTCTGCCAAACCGCCTGCTGGGACCAATACAAAAGCTGGCCATTCTTCTCAAGGGTGGCCAGGCTCCAGCCCGTGGAGTAATCCAAGTGCTCCACCTGCAATGCCATCTGGACTCCCCCCGAGTAGCGCAGCACCCTCTACTGTGCCTTTTGGACCAGTACCAACGGGAATGTATCCCTCCATGCCTCCAACCGGACCACCCCCAGGACCCCCCGGACCCTTTCCTCCTCCTGGACCATCATGTCCCCCACCTGGTGTTCCTTATCCAGCCCCTGCTGTGCCAGGCCCTGGCCCCACAGGGCCATATGCTACGCCAAATATGCCTATGCCAGAGCTGCCTAGGCCATATGGTGCACCCACAGATCCAGCTGCAGCTGGTTCTTTAGGTCCATGGGGATCCATCTCTTCTGGACCTTGGGCACCAGGAATTGCAGGGCAGCATCCTAATATGCCGTATCGATCTCCAGGGCCATATCCCACTGTTCCTCCTCCAGTGTCAGGAGCACCGCCTGTTCCGTGGGGCACTGTGCCACCGGGAGCCTGGGGACCACCAGCACCATATCCTGGCCCTGCAGGATCATACCCCACGCCAGGACCCCATCCTTCTCTGAACAATCCTTACCAAGTGCCTTCAGGACCTGCTGGTGCTCCACCCATGCCTGGTGGCCCCCACGTAAGTGTTCAACTTTATTGCCTGTGTAGTCAGAGTCAAATTGGCACAATTGAAGGTCATTGGGAAATTAGAGACCTTCTAATACAACACTTAATAACATGGTTGTGAAAATGTAAACTGAGTAAATGTGAGGACTTGAGGTTGAGGGGCAGCATTTCAGTGGGCAGTCGAATTCTTCTAAGAATAGAAAGGGAAGAGCCTAAAGACATTGCACTGTGATGAACAGTGTTCCTCAGCATCCTTAGGTGACTAAGGGCCGAGTCGTGGGCTGGTTTACAAGTCCTGGTGTCCTTTTACTGCATCATGCCGAAGTGCACCTTAAGGAGAAGCTCGTTGTCCGTGTTGTTGGAGAGGACATGGGCACACATTGCCCATCTCACATGGTTCTCCCTGGTAAGAGCCTGCCACTGTTGTAAAGCAGTCTGTTACCTCCCATCCCACCAGGTAGCTAAGCAAATCTCCACATTGGTAATGAAATACCTGTCTTAGCAGTGAAGACAAACATTCTTTTTTTTGGGGGGGTGGGGGGGAGGGTTTATTCAGCTTACATTCCCACATTGATGTTCATCACTAAAGGAAGTCTGAAGACAAGCATTCTTACTGAAATGACCTCCGAATCTTTTTTTGGTTTTTCAGACAGGGTTTCTCTGTGTAGCCCTGGATGTCCTGGAACTCACTTTGTAGACCAGGCTGGCCTTGAACTCAGAAATTCTCCTGCCTCTGCCTCCCGAGTGCTAGGATTAAAGGCATGCGCCACCAGGTCCGGTGCCCAAAATTTTATTAGTACAATTTCTTGATATGTACATGTTCTTCCCTCAAAAAAAATTCTTTTGCAAAGTGTGCCACAGTAAATAACCTGACTTGCTGTTTGCATTTATTATATGGTAAGTTTATTTTAAGCCACCGAAAAGAATCAATAGCTGCACGTATTGATTATATATATATGTGGGCGGTATGGCGGTCCTTGTGCTCACAGATGAGCTCTAGTGGAACCAGGAATGTTAAACACACAGGGTTGTCTCCTCTAAGGAGGAGATGTATGGCCTGTTTTCCTCCCAGAAGACTGGGAGGAGATGTGGTTAATTACCTGGTGACCATTGCGCTGTCTGTGTGGCCAAGACCACACTGGACCCTCCTCCAGACACTTACAGTGAACTTGCCAATCTGTAGAATTCATCTTTATGGAAGATGTCATGTGTACTTAACTGAGTTTCAATGTAGTTATGTCCTTAGGTTTATTGTGCTCATAGGATTGAGTTATTTATTGTTAGGAAAAATTTCACCAAATTGTGCTGTGCTTAAATATGCCTAAAATAAATTACTCAGGGTCAGACTCTCAAAGTTTGACCCAAGACTGACTGCTAAGTCATCCTGCTTCCTGCCCTTCTACCTCCATGTATTCTTAATGCTGCTGCTGCCGCTAACATGGCAGCTCTTAGAATCAGTGGCTTACTTCATCAGTTACTGATCCTTTCTGCCTCATCACCTACTGGAATTGCCGGTCAACAAAATAATGGTATAGAAATCTATGCATGACATTTTCCATAATCTATATTTTCTTATTTATAAGAAATTAGACTTAATGATGGGAAAGACACATCTTAAACAACTTAGTGGTAAAAGCCTACAGAAATCATGGTACTGCTAAATAAAATGGACTTTCTATAATAGGCAGGTAATATTAGCATGTTACTCATTATCTTAAAGATCCTCTTTTAAGATTTTGAACAGTCTAAACTCACCATAATCAATCAGCTTGTATTAGATGTTTCTCAGCCATTGAATATTTTAATTGATTCTGCATGTTGTGCTCAAAATGATTCTCTTAGAAACTTAAGACTTAAACCCATCCTGCTACTGTTACAATTATTTATCTCCCTTTAGATGTCTATAGGACAACAAACTCAACACTTTTTAAAAACGTATTCATGCTCATTCTAATTTGCCAGACCTATTAACATCTGCTAGTGCTCAGCCAATGTGCTAGCCACCTCCTTGTCCCTAATACTTTCTTTTCAGGTCATTCAAAGCTCGAATAAGCGTCATCAAAATAAAAATCTTTATAGGGACAATTTTGTACCTCTTGAGCAAGCTCAACAGAGCATTGGAAGCTGCCTTGTTCTTCTGTCACACTCTGCCGCCCACTAATGGAATCTAATCTTTGTCATACCTCAGAATTAGTGCATACTTTTACAATATGTTGATACTCTTTCTATCATAATTGTTGTTTCTGCTCACAGGGGCAAAACAACCTTGGATGCCATTCATTTATTATATACCTTTTCCCTCTCTAGGACTCTCATTATAATTAAAACCTGATAATAGTCCTGCTTATATTAGTATATATGTTAAGAATTTTGGAGTTTATAGAATATTAATCATTTACAAGAATCCCTTACAATCCACAGGGTCAACACCATCAAATATTTAAATGGCAAATGGGTATAAACCCATAAAATAGCCATGCTAATTTGAAAATTTTCATTTTAAAGGATGATGCTTCTACTGCATTTCCAAAGCATTTTGCCCTAAAGGACATACAGCCTAACGTGTATGTTAAGTGAAAGATCTAGAAAGTAATCATTAGAAAGGGCTGATGTTCACCTAACATCAGGGCGAGGTTATGCTTGTGTCTTTCTAGAAAGTGAACGAAGTCCCAGGTGGCTCCCTTTCTGATGAATCTGACCAGGAGAGCTCCCCAGGGTCCACTGGACAGAGGAAGCTTCTGAAGGTAGATGACAAACCCATCAGGAAAAGACGTCCCAAGAGGAAGAGTAAGCCAGTGACTTGGGGAGACATCAAGAACTTAACTTACCAAGCAGAGACCTTGGGGAAACAACAAGGATATAATACTAATGACCCAAAAATGATGCTGTTGTGTTTAATAACTATATTACATGTTAATTCTCAGCATGACCATTCAGATCCCAATTGACTTGTTGGAGAGATAAAGGTACACCTGTAATAAATAGTGTAATGTTCTACCATGCTAAGGATTTTTTTTAATCCTTTGGGACCAGTTGTTTGGACAAAGGATGGTATGCAAATATTTCATTGCACATTTTGGTGGGACTTATCTAATTGATCAGTTCACATGCAGTAATAACAGTTTTTAACATAACTAAATACTCTTTTAAAGCTCTGATAGTGGGAATTAGAGTTACATAAAGATTAAAAGAAGAATTTTTTTGTATTGCTTACTAAAGTTGCTATTATTGTACCTACAGTGGAACAACCTGTTGCCAGTGGTTTAGAAAATAACCTCTGGCTTCATGTGCTACATGGCGTCAACAACAGCAATCTATATTCTACTATCGGTATTACAAGAGACACCAATCTATTCCTAAGTTCTTTTTGTCTTAAGACTTATTTATTATGTATTCAGTGTTTTGCTTGCATGTGTGCCTAAAAGTCAGAAACGGGCATCAGATCCCATTACAGATGGTTGTGTGTCACCATGTGGGTGCTGGGAATTGAACTCAGGACCTCTGGAAGAGCAGCCACTGCTCTTAATGTCTGAGCCATCTCTCCAGCCCCTATTCCTGGACTCTTGTCAATGGTATTCTGGTATGTGGTGCTTTAATGTGCCAGGCTTTTCTCATACTATCTATGGTCAAATTAATGATATGGATAAAGAGAGAAAATCTTGCAGGTACCTTTGAGTGGCGTGGCCATTAAGATCACTTTCCTCTTTCTTTGGTCCTCTGTAAGCTATTTTATAATTCTGCTATGCTTGCCTGCATTAGACTAGCAGTGTGGACAGTGCATTCAACCTTGGCCACAATTTTCTCCTTAAAAAGTAAAAAATCGGGGAGCTATGAGAGCACTAGTAGAACCAGGAATGTTAAACACACAGGGTTGTCTCCTCTAAGGAAGAGATGTATGACCTGCTTTCCTCCCAGAAGACTGGGAGCAGGTGTGATTAATAACCTGGTGACCTTTGTGCTGTCTGTGTGGCCAAGACCACACTGAACTCTTCCCCCAGACACTTACAGTGAACTTGTCAATCTGTAGACTTCACCTTTATGGAAAATGTCATGTGTATTTTTACAAAGTGTTTTTATGTAGTCCTGTCTTAAGCGTCATTGTGCATGTGGGACGGAGTTATTTATTGCCAGGAAATTTTTCACCAAATTGTGCTGTGCTTAAATATGCCTAAACTATTTAGAGTCAGACTCTGAAACCAGCTTCCAAGTCATGTTGAAGTGAGCTGCCTTGCCTCTTGCAGATTGCCACTTGTCACTTCTGCATGGGGCAAACAAGCCATGTGGACTGGATGAGCCACTCACAGAAACAAACATGTTTTTCTATAGAGGCATGTGATTAACAGCAGCTGAAGTAAACGTATCCTATGGGCTATGCCTGGGAGGGGCATAAAAGCACATTCCAAGAACAGTGAAGAAATTTGAAGAAATTGAGGTCACAGGACTTGGTTTCTTGGAGTTTTCTCATAAGCACTCAGAAGTCTCACGTGATTCCATTCTTGCACCCTGGTCTAATATCTTCCCTGTTGTGGTTTTTTATTTTTTTTAAACCCAAGATATCCAGAATAGTTTTGTTTTGAGGTGTTGATAAATCTAATTACCATTTGATGCATGTGTATACTATAAGTAAACAAATGATCAATGCAATAACCTTAGAACAGTGAAAGCATTGTGTGTGATACACTTCCACTAAGATCAGGGATCCAAACTATGTCCAGAACTCTCAATGTCTAGTGTGTTGGAGTCCCTGGATAGGGTCACAGTGGTCAGGACAGGATGCAGAGTAACCGTGAACCACTGCATACTTTATTGAATGTTCTAGAATCTTTTATAGGCAAGCAGAATAAAGATTTCTTGAAGCTTCTAATTCTTAACCGCTTCTGTTTCTCAAGCTGTAGGTAATGTAGGTTCAAGGTGACCCAAACCTCTTTGCAGATTGAGAAGTCTATCAGCAGTCCTACTCTTTTAAGTGTTGCTTAGTTTAATTAAAACGAAAGATTTTTCTCATGAGAACATTGTGAACTTCCTCAGGCAAGCCGCTTACTTGGCAGACATCAGGATTCTCCACTGAGAAAGTATGTATGCTTTCTCAGAGTCCCAGCGTGCTGGGGTTCAGATATCCTTAGTTCACCTAACAGGCTGTAGCACTCACCTCATTCTATTTCTCTACAATTTTTATTTTTTAATTTAACTTCTAAATGTTTTTGCCATAATGTACGTGTTTGTGAAGTGTGTTTACAAAAGCAACACTTGTAAATAGCCAATCCAAAAATGCTAATTAAAACAGTGCTAATAAGTAAAGCAACGCTATCTCCCCCGACCTCATGAGTCACGCTGTATTAGAGTTTTAGGATCTGTGCCAGTTCATCAGCTAGTATTTGAGCAGTATCAGATACGTCATCAGATGAAAATTGTTTTTTGAATGTGTCCAGCACGTGGTATTGTAACTGTTCAATATCCTTTCTAATAGTAGAATTTCCTTTCAAAAATTGTTGGATCTTTTCCAATCTTGACGGCTGGCATTATATTGAAAATTCGTAACCCAAAATGTAGTAGAATTCCATTCACAATTTAACTGCAGCTGTTGTTGCACACTCAGATATTTTTGACCTAACCAAGATACAGATTGCTTTAATGCATCTACTTCTGTCTGCAATCTTGTGTTGATGTCCCTCTGGTAAACCCATAATTCATGAGAGTACTTATGTTTAGTTTGGGAAGAAGTATGCAGAGCCACCCCAGCTTCTGCTGAGGCTATGGACTGGGCAAATAAGGCTTAAAATTCCAGCAACAACAACTCCTAACATAGGCTTTGTTCTTTTTCTATCTCTTCATGAGCTGTTATTAATCCACATGGTTTAAATACTTCTGGTAAAACTTGCAAAACATTTTGAACTCTGCCATGCTAAGTCCTGCAAAAAGAATATCCATATAATGAGAAATATATAAATGAGGATTATCTACATAAATCTGACACATGGTAGGGGAATATAACATTCCTTGTAGGAGTTCTTTCCATTGGTATCTTTAGTGTGGCCCCCTATTTACATAATGTATTGAAAAAGCAAAACCTTTCAATGAACAGGAGTGGTTAAAAACAAAAAACAATCTTGCCAATCAATTAGAATTTATAGGCCAAGAAGAAGGCAACTATAGTAGATGGTTCTATAGTATATAGAAGTAGAAGTAGATGGCTGAAGAGCCCTGGTTGCAAGGTTCCCGTGGGATACATAGTAGAATTAACTCCCCTTCAGTCATTTCCCAGACTTCTTACTCACAAAAATAGGGGGATTCCATGGAGATGTAGATGGTTTGATTTGCCCTTTTTGAAGTTGCTCCTCAACCAAAGGTTGTGCAGCATCCAATTTCTGCTTTGTTAAGGACATTGTTCAGTCCAGAGGGGATATGTTTTTCCCATAGAATTTTTAAAGACTCTGCCTATAGAGCATTAAATGTTAAATGAGCACCCCATTGCTCCAAGACATCTCTTGCAAAAATACTAACAGGTACTTGTAATAAGAAAGGTTTTAAAAAATAGCAGTTTGCCCATCTTCAGTAATCAAAAGCATGAACTAAACACTTTAATAGAGATTAGAGGTTGAGAACCAATAGCTTTTATTTCACAAGGTAATTGTTGTACAGGCCAACTTAAAGGCCAGTCTTTTTCTGTAATCATAGTAATATCAGACCCTGTATCTATCAGACCAATAAAAGATTTATTATTAATAGAAATGTTTATTTGTGGCTGTTGTTTGCCTTTATTCATAGTCCAAAAGACATTTGCCTGATTAGTACTTCCAAAACCCAATATCATCATATTCTGATGACAAATTGCATCAAGACTATCCAATGGGTATATAAGGTAATAGCAATAGTTGAGCTATCTGATCTCCTTTCTTAAATTTGATAATCAATTAATGTAGATATCATTTGAAGTCTTATTAGCATTGGTGTGTAGTAGGTGTTCTCCGGGTTTTCTAAAGAGGTGATTGTTAGGTGAGGGTAATATAATAAATACAGCAAGGATCAAACCCATGTAATTGTTGACATTAGGTCTTCCCCTGATTTAGTAATTGAGCAAGAAGGATAAGGTGAGCAGTTAGCATTTTATGGCCTTGGTGGTATAAGTGAATTGATTCCAAAGGTTTATCTTGTGCTATATAATACCCGGAGCCAACAGTTCAGTGGGGAAAATAAGTTTAAAGGTAGTGAAAGCTCCACACTATACACAAATGTTTTTTTAGTCTGGAATCAGATTTCTGCAGTTCTTCCTTTGCCTCTCAATAGGTGAGCACTGTCCAGTGCCATCTCTCCTTGTAGAATTTTAAATAAATTGTTTAGTGCATAATTAGGTATTCCTAAAGTTAAAGTAGTGCATCGCTGATTATTATCTCCTAATGGTCTTTGAAAGTTGTTTTTAAATTGTCTTGTCTAATGAGTGTTTCTTGTGGTTTAACAGTTCTATTAACTCATTGTTCCAAATATTGCACAGTATGTTCTGTGTACCGTTTCAGGTACAATAAGATGCCCATTTATATGTAGCATACTGCGAGTTGTATCATCCGGGTTGTAGCTCTTCCTTTCTGGAGGTGGCTAATGGCGTTCATGCTTATGAGCCTAAGGGAAAGGCTGCCTCATGGGAACTAAAACCTCTCCTATGCAGTATTGACACATAGCAGGGGATTTGGTCAAGCCTTGAGATAATACAATCTGTTGATAAAAATTAGAGAATTCCCCTTTAATTCCAGCACTTGGGAGGCAGAGGCAGGAACCAGAAAAAAAAAAATTTTAGAGAATTCCAGGAGAAAAAGAATTCTGCATGCCCATTTTCCAGCTGTTCTGAGTGACTGGTGAAGACTGCGTAGCTTTGTAGCTAATTTTGCTCTGTGTCTGTAGGTTCCCACATTTCTATAAAATTTCAGAAAGTCAATAGCATTTCCTTCCTGAGGTGTAATTACTCCCTGGTGATCTTCGTTGGAATTATCAAAAGCCAGTTGTTCGCTAAGAACTTGATCTTGCTCCTCTCTGATCATTGCTCAGGAGCATCTTTCTGGCTTCCCGTGAAATCAGCATAGGCCTCAGAGGGACCTTGTATGCGGTTACAGACTAGACCAAGGGGTCAGATCCCGATGCAGTTTTTATCCAAGCAACTGTAGCTCTGTCCTGAACGTGGAAGGGCTGCTGGAGGTAGATCACGCTACTGATGCTCATTCTGGAAACTAGGAATACTTGCAGGCAACCTAATAGGATTGCAGTACTTGAGCTCTTCCTTTTTAAAGAAAATGGTATACACTCTCTGCATCAGACATGGCCTCCGCTGGCTTCTGCCCCATTATTTATTCTCAGTCACCTATGTGCGTCCCTGACTTCAGATTCCTGTTCTGAGCTCCATGTATCACTCAACTGTCCCAGAACAGTGGCTCCTGGGAAAATGGAATTGATAAATGAGGTGGCTTAAAGTCTCACACAGTCGCCAACTTTGATCGGAGCATCAGACAGTTTATACTCTGGGGCTTAAGAGGATTTATGTAAATGTACAATTACAAGCCTCACGTGGTGGAGCAAGCTGAAGGCAGCAAAAACGTTTCCCATAGAGGCATGTAAAGAAATAATAATAGCCAGTTGTAATGAATAATCTGAAGTAAACTCTATCTGCTACATCTGGGAGGGGCACAAAAGCAGAATCTAAGAACAATTCCATGTGTTTTGAAGAAACAGGTCACAAGACTCTTGTCTTTGTTTCTTGGAGTTTTCTTACAAGCACTCAGAAATCTCTCATGATTCCAATTTTGAGCCCTGTTCTGACAGTTACTCTGCTGGTTCTGGTGTTCACGGAGACCCACAATTATAGAAGTTGATTTTTTTTTTCCCCTTTTTCTGTTGCAGTCTTACCATTAAGTTGACAGTGGATGAAGAGCTGGCGCGTTGCTTTTTGAAGTACATGTGTATGCACGAGAAAGCATATATAATGGCTGGTTTCGCTGTTGGTTGAGGGCATTTGTGAAAGAACTTTGCACCTCAGTTCCTGCTTCATGTTTGGATATGTAGAACATCACGTGGGTACAATCAGATAAATGTAGAAGCGAATCATTCAGTGTGCTTAATGTGATTATGTGTATTGAATAACAGTTGATAATATTTGTTTAAAGCATAGCTATGCCCTCAAAATCTAAAATAACATGGATTATTGTTAGAATCTACATCTTGATTGGCAACATCAAGTACTTTTTATAATCACACCACCACCACCACACCCCACAGAACCAAGAACAATCACTTAATTGAAACATGACTCCTCGACATTTTGAGCTTCTCCTCCCTACACAAACCTGGCCCTCTTACTATATTTATCTATGTAATTGTGCAAGTGTGTGTGTGTGCGCGCGCGAGTGTGTGTGTGTGTGTGTTTAATTCAACCATTGTATCCAGTTCTCTCCTATCAAGATTGCACCGTGATCTAGGGACAGATTCTTGCTCTGACAGAGCTCTAAAGGGATGCTGGCACCAAATGCACCCGGAGATTTAAGACTCACTTCGATAGTCAGACTGCCCATGCTGAGTCCAGCCTCAGGAGGAAATAAGGAAAATGGGCCAGATGAGGAAGGCTGTTGCTGCCTCGGGTCCTCCACCCACCCAGCCATCTGAGTAGCGGGGCCAGCACACCCATGTCACATGCTACATGCCTTCTTAACAATCTAACTTTGGAATTTACAAATCATTGTTTCCTTAAGAAAACAATTAGAAAAGGTGGTTCATTTCTATCATTACATTATTTCTTTGTAAGTTAAACAAGTTACTGGCTGGGCTAGATAAAGCATACATCATTTATGACTTTTTTTAAGTGGGGAAAATGCTCTGAATTTCAAAGGACAATGACTGAACCACAACGCATTTGAGTTGTTGCAGAATTATACACACTTGTAGCGTTTCTTGGCTTCAGGGTACAGGAGAACTGAAGGAGAGAGCTCTTTGGTTGACAAAGCCATGGGACAGACCCTCTTCCTGCACCAGACCAGGCATAGGTAGCAGAGCTTGGCGAGCGGCTCTCAGAAGCAACAAGGCCAGGGAGCAGCTAGTCCCATGTGCCATTAAAACCCTCTCCACCAGACTTACTGGGTTCAAGGAGATCCTAGATTCACTTCCTGCTGTGTTTAGGGCCTTTTTATGAGAAGGTGGTCAGAACCCCAGCAGGGCTCCTGGCTGTGTACTGGAGGTGTGGACTCTGGTTTTTTGATGTGGTCTGCTTCTTGTAGCTTCTCTTCTCACCCTGCCACTCTGGGCCTGAGAGTGTCCAGCTTCCACTCAGATGTAGAGTCTTCACCCTCACAGCAAAGCATGACTCTTGTTTTGGGGTTTTTTGTTGTTGTTGTTTTGTTTTGTTTTTCAAGACAGGGTTTCTCTGTGTAGCCCTGGCTATCCTGGAACTCACTCTGTAGACCAGGCTGGCCTTGAACTCAGAAATCTGCCTGCCTCTGCCTCCCGAGTGCTGGGATTAAAGGCTTGCGCCACCATGCCCGGCTGCAAAGTGTGACTCTTGAGCTTGTTTGGGAGTGCAGGACAATGGGGGCAATGACTGGTGACCCAAAAATATCACTGGTCTTCCTGCCACGTGGGTTAAAACAGATTTATCAAAGATACCTTCCTAATTAAGCCTGGGAACTTTGCTTGAGTGCATTTGATGCCAACTTTTTTTTTCTGGAGCTCTGTCGGCAAGAAATGTGTCCTAGGAGCTCAGTGCCATTTTGAGAGAAACATTTTGTTGTTTCGGGCAGAACTGGGGATAATGGAAGTATGTTGCTGAATATAAAAAGAGGCCCCAGCTGTATAGGTAAAGGAACTCCTTTTACCTCAAGGATTTGTCCTCTAGTGTACGTTTGAGGTTCTTCCATCAGTTTCTATATTGGATGCCATCCTATCAGGCTTTCCTGAAGTAACAACTTCTTTTGGACTCCCACAAAGATTGCTGGTTCTCCCCTGGGAGCTTCTTGGATATGGAGCCCGACCTACCAGCCTGTGCATCGGAGCCCTGGAACATATTGTCACTGCCCTGCCTACCTACATAACTCTAAGCCAATAATTATCAGTTGCCATGTTCATCAGTCAGTGTGGGGTTTTGTTGTTCTTTTACGGTCATTGGTGTTCTTGTTAGTAAAACTTAACAGCCCACCCTGTGTGGTGTGCTCTCAATGGTACTTCCATTAAACCCTGGTTTTTTAGGGCTTTACAACTGAATAATTGGGAGTTACTGGGCGTATCATTAGTTAATGTAAGAGTGGAAATCAGAGGGATAGCAGGTTTTCTTGTTTTGTTTTCAGAACATGTCTCTTGTTGCCTTAAGGGTAGGATGTTTCTGGGTTCAGGGAAGAATCAAGAAAAGCTAAAATAAAATGAATAACCAGTAGCCAAATGAGGAAAATAATCTGGAAAGATTTTCTGTTTTGTTTTAACCTAAAAACAATCCTGCTTTCAGAACAAACAGTGTAGGCCATGAAAAGACAGATTGTCACTAAGTGTTTGGTCTTAAAGGAGTCAATTATAGAATTTGTTGACATGGCCTCACAATAATTCTTAAATAAGTACAGTAAAGNTAGTTGAGATGTGTACAAGGATAGTTTTTGTGAAGTTGAAGTTTTTGGCTTTGCAATGTTCAGTTCTTTACAAAGCCTCCCTCCCGCCTTTGTTGGTCTTACTGTCTGTCAGTAGTGGTTAACAGTCTGTCTGTTTCTCATGACACACCTCACGGGTGGCCTCACCTAGACAGCTTTTGGAAGCTGTGGATTGGAGATAGCCACACTCTGTTTCTGGTAAGATACTGCCTCATTCTCAGTGGTTGCCTACACTTATCAACTGGTGCCATGTATTCCTCCTCAAATGCCAAGATTACAAACTGCAGGTTTCATGGGCCTTTGAATCCTTCCAGCGTTTAGAGAAGCAGGCGCCTAACTGAACCAGCTGCTGGAGAGCAGTGGATGCTTTCAGGCAAAACTGATCATAATTTCGGATTTCTGCCAACGGAAACAACAATGGATGATGGCAATTGGGACTGAGATTTCCTGCTTGCTTCTAGCTGCAGAGCCCGTCTGAGGACTTGGCCTGTCTCATGTGCACATCCGGGATGGAGCTCTGGTCCCTGTGCTCAAGGAGCTTCCTGGTGGGGCACACCGTTACAGCACCTAGATGAAAAGTGATTAGTGATAGCTCTCAGTGAGGAGAGCAGACTTGTCTTGGGCATTTTTTATATAGTTGAAGAACTCACAAAAAAACTTCCTGTCTCTGTCTCCCAAATTCTGAGATGAAAGGCATGTGGCTGGCTTAGTAAACTGGTTGTGTGTGTATATGTGTAAATGAATATCTTTCACGAGCCAACTGTGGTGTCTCGTGCCTTTGGTATCCCAGCACTTGGGAGGCAGAGGCAGTCAGATAAGTTCAAGGACAGCTTGGTCTACAGAGAATTACAGGGCAACCAGGGTTATACAGGGAAATGTCTCAAAAAAAACATCATTCCAAGATTGTAGTGTTCATCAGTGCAACTATTCAAGTGTACAATGTAACAGGATTATTTCCCACTCCTTGGGTAGAGGCCCAGCTGCCCCTGGTTGACACTGAAGTCCTGAAGTAGACACTANTTTTTATATGTGCTCTGTAAGAGGTCTTGTAATACTTTTTGAGATTATGATTTTTTCACTTATTGAATAATGTCAAATTTGATGTATTTTACAGTCTATGCATTTTAAGTTAAGCTGCCTGAAGTGTGGTTTGAGACATGTATGTTTATACTGTAAGCAATGGAAGATACTAGGTTTCGTCACCTGCTGCTGTATTTGGAAACAAAGACAAATGTTGCCTGAAGGAGTAATTAATTAGAAGTAGGTTATTGATGTGATCATTGATATTTTTAAGGTAAACTTGTTTGCTTTTGTGTGTAATACCTGAAAGCTTTTTTAAGAAAATGTATTTTCGTGATTTCATGGTTTCTTTGTGTATTTTATTACTTGGGCCCAATTCTAGGCTTCCCTAAACAAGTTCAGAGCCCTCTTAGTTTCCTGTTTGTAGTAATAAAGAAAACAAGGGTTGCAGTACCTGTTTGTATGTGACCTGCATTCTCTAAGGAGCTCTACCAGGCAAAAAACTTCAGCACGGGATGCCAGCCAGTACCTACGGTTAGGACTGCCCCCAAGGCGAGGCCACCCGGGTTCTCTATGTAAAGTCAAGGAACTATGCCTCTCCCTTCCACCACCACCACGTTCTCTTACAAACAGTGACTCCTTTTTCTTTGTCACACATACAGTAGAGTCAGTCACATTAAGCCCAGTATACTTGGTCCTGTCTTAGCCAGCCTCACAGCTTGTGTGCAAATGGGCTAAGAGGGAAAGTTTTGACCTTTTAAAATAAACTTGGGGTGTGTATGATATTCTGTGTGCCTGAAAGTCCCACCTAAAATAGACCAAGAAGAAGAAGTCCACCCTGAAGCTGGGTCCAGTTGGTTGGATTGACTTTCTCATTGTGAAATGGGTCTTATTTACCATCATAAAACTGAAACCTAACATGACTGCATTTATTCAGATAGCATGCGAGTGCACACACACACACACACACACACACACGAATCTAATGCCAGGAGAGCTATGTGACTCATCCAGTAAAACTTATTTCTGTGGTACTTAAATGTTTCCTTTTTTGGTTTTTCGAGACAGGGTTTCTCTGTGTAGCCCTGGCT
>NC_034597.1:38148293-38150224 GCF_900095145.1 Mus pahari
TGGTTATGAGCCACCATGTGGTTGCTGGGATTTGAACTCTGGACCTTTGGAAGAGCAGTCGGGTGCTCTTACCCACTGAGCCATCTCACCAGCCCATATATGTTTTCTTAATTGGACAAGTTCCTTCTGATACCATTGCAGTGCTCTGGAGTTTAGGAGATGTGGTAGAAAGAGTGGTTTCTTGACACTGCCACTAGGAGAGACCCACTTCACCTTTTTCAAGTACTTAGCCATAAGTTGTTTACAGTAGAGCAAAGATTTCCCATTTGTTATGGGAACTGGTATTGTACATTACTGCACTGACTCCTGGTTGAAGTTTGCCTGAATCCTAATTGCAGGTTCTAGGAATAGTGTGAGCGAGTCTTAGACTGTCCATCCAGACTGCTGGCCCTACTGAAGTCTTGACTTTTCATAAGCCAAGAGGAAGCTAAGGGGAGAGACTACTTCAGGGTGGACAGATACGGACACCTGAGGTTTCCTCGAGCATCTACATGTACATCATAACACACATGAATGCGTGTACACAAAAATAGGGCATTGAAACTACTGTGTATTGCCTAGTAAGCCACTTTTTATGTAACAGTTACTTGTTACATGGTTAGGAATAATAAGGAGGAGCCAATCTTCCTTAAAGATGGTTTAAGGTACTTTTAAAAGGTAGCTTTTGGGGAGGTGGAGGTGACTCAGGAGTCATACGAGTCCTGGCTTCTCATCTAGCAGCTCTGGTTTGTCTTCCAGCACCTGTGTAGCAGCTCGCCATCTGTAACTCATCTCGAGGGTCTGATGCTGGTCTTCTGACACCTGGGCACCAAGCACAAACATAAAGATAAAGACATCTGTACCTCCCTAGAAGAAGGGTTAGCGGCTCTTTAGAGCGAACAAGCCAAGTTTAAAAGAAGTTATGTAAGCCAGATGGTGGTTACCCACACTTTTAGTCCCAGCGCTTGGGAGGCAGAGGCAGGCAGATCTCTTGAGTTGGAGGACAGCCTAGAGTTCTGGGTCTATACAGAGACTGTCTCAAAAAGTGAAAGTGGTGTAAAACCCCAAGGCCATCTCTCCTGTTAGTGAGACTGCCTGTCCACTGGGCTGTGCCACATAGCTACTACACTTTCATGTGCTTCCTTCATGGCCAGTCTGGCTAGACCTTTGTCATGAGCCATTTTGTCTTGGTTTTGTCCTCTTAGTGTACCCCGAATAGGTGTCAGAGTTCTGGGGGTGCTTTTCAATAAAAAGACTCATTCAAGAGGCCTTGTATCACCCGACTTCTTGTGCTGCATTTCCTGTGAGCCATTGGTGGCTCTGTCTGCTGTTCATGCCCTCTCTGGTCATTCCAACCCCTGTTAAACTGAAGATGGCATCTCTTGGCTGTTGGGTCCTCAGGAAGAATCAGATGCCTCTGAGTTGTCACATTGGTGTAGTCCTCAGGCTGTTGAACTCCAGTCCCATCACTGCCGTAACCATCTCACAGTTAGGTGGCAGTGCTCTTGTACACTAGGAAATTGGCTTTGTAGGATGGGGCTAACTGTCACAGTTGTCCCTCACACGTACCGTTCACACTCTGCCCATGCCATCTGTAGCATCTACTCGTTGAACATCCCAGAATGGGTAATTCTACACATAGACCTCCCGTGTTGCAAATGACATCTGCCTCACCGTGCAGACTGCATGTGACTGATAAAAGCAGCTCGATGTCAGGTTGCATGGAAATGGCACCTCAGAGTCCTCCAAGCTTGGCTGTCTGTTAGCTGCCAGTGCCTTTCATGGATAGAACTCAGAAATTACACCTTATTCATTAGGAAAAGTCTCAGTCTTACAAGACTTGTATAAAGAAAGGCTTAGCTGAGCAGTGGTAACGCACGCCTTTAATTCCAGCACTTGGGAGGCAGAGTCGGGCGGATTTCTGAGTTTGAGGCCAGCCTGGTCTACAGAGT
>NC_034597.1:38150449-38160215 GCF_900095145.1 Mus pahari
AAGAAAGAAAGAAAGAAAGAAAGAAAGAAAGAAAGAAAGAAAGAAAGAAAGAAAGAAAGAAAGAAAGAAAGAAAGAAAGAAAGAAAGAAAGAAAGAAAGTTTGGCATCAACAGGGAGGGAGGGGTTTGCAGCTGGGGAGGAATACCTGGACTGGAGACTTGATAGGCTTCGGTGTGATACACCATTGAGTGGATCAGTGCTGTACAAAATCAGACATTCAATATGATGCTCGTGTGTGTGCACACTGGCACATTTATGAGGAGCACATGGAGGAGATAGGGATGACTCAGCAGTTAAGAGTGCTTGGATGCTCTCCCAGAGGATCCAAATTGGGTTCTCAGCACAAGTCAGGCAACTCACAACCAGCTGCAACCAGTTTGGGTGGATCTGACGTCTTCTGGTGTTTGTAGGCACTGGGGTCAGAGAGGATACGTTCACACAGGCACAAATACACATAATAAATCTAAAAGGTATATGGAACCTGAACATTTAATTGCTGAAGAGAATCTGTGCAATAGTGCATCTCTGTAATTCTAGCACTTGGGAGGATTCTAAACCCAAGGCCAGCCATTTTTACACAGCAAGAGCCTGTCTCCAATAAATCATACCATAAAGCTCTAGTTTCTCTTGCATAAAAAGGGGCAAATAAACATAACATCAGTGGTAAATGGTTCTTGAACAGGGAGCAGTAGCATGAGGCCATATCTAGCTTTTTTATTCTTTTTAGTTAATTGCCTTAACACAATTTTAAAGAATATGCGCATACAGGGTCTTCTCCCCAGCGATGGGCTCAGCCTGATGTTTGTCTGACACCAAGACATGCTCTTGAGAAAGAACACCAGTGAGTCATGGCCCAGCCTGCCACACCCAGCCCTAGCCACATGAAGAAACCATTGTGAAACACTCTAGCCTGTTAGGCCTGGTGTTGGAGAGAATAAGAGACTGGATGTAGCCCTGCAAACACAGGAGACAGTGGGGTGGTGCTTCTCATTGCGTTACTAAGGGTACGTGGAAGAAAATACTAAGAGCCCATACTCTTCATCCTGGTTGTGTCCTGGTCCCGCTGCTCACTAGATATATCACATTGAGCACTGTCACTTAGCTCAATACTTCCACCATCATTTGTTCAGCTCTCAAACCAAGGTTGCAGTAAACAGCTGACTACATGGAGTTCCGTGAGTTAAGTGAGCCTCATAACCACTGAACCATCAGGTGTCATGCACAAGCTTATCTGGAGGCCTAGCATGTATTTTCTGTCTCAGGCTTGTAAGACTAAAGAATCCAGCCGAGGAAAAGTGAGAACAGAGCCTGTTGTCCAGTGTGATGTCACTGGTGTGGGAAACTAACTCAACAGCGTGAGCTTCACCGCTGCTCGGCTTCTGCTTGTGGCCCTGAATCAAACAGCATCTCCAAATCCCTTCCTCAAGCCCTCACGATGTACACAGAAGGGTGACATTCAGGGTGGACCCCTTCAGGATGGGGGCACCTTAAGCCACTTAGTCCTCACCCATATTTGCTGAATCAAATCCATGCCCTGATGGATAGAAGAGGGAAACATGTCCCGGTGTGGGTTTTAGGGAAATGTGGATGGCAGACAAATGCTCTGTCCGGGGAAGAACAAAGTCTATAGGAGCCATTTGGCCTTGAGTGGGGGCATTCTCCATAGACCTGAGACTGGTTCACTGGCTGCAGATCTCCATGGGGCATCATCCCCATAAAGTCAGTCAGCAGCCAGCCTACAAACACAGCTTGTTGCTTGGCTGCATGCAACTGCACCATCCCTTCCTGCTATGTTTGGAAATACAGAATCTATTCCTCCCAAAGTCTCAGGCCCATTAGGAGTTCTAAACACCTCAAGTCAGGGTGTGAGTCCAGTTCTTACCCCTAGGGAAGCACTCCAAAGGCTGAAGCAGGGCTGTGAGTTCCAGGCCAGGCCCCAGTGTGATAATCCAACAAGATGAATGGAGAGGGAAAGGCAACAGAAAAGAGACTAAAAGAAGAAGGCAGCGTGGTGGCCATGCCTGTCACCTCAGCACGCAGAAGGCAGAGAGGGGGCAGGGGCGATTGTGGGGCAATGGGCTGTGCACAGACAGCTTGGTCTCCAGTTGAGTTGAGGTGTGGAACCCCGGTGGACCCTGTGGTGATAATTTTCACCTACATGGGATGGAAGGCGTTCCCTCATGTCTCCTGGACCCCTGGCTCCTGTCGAAGTTACCACCCCCACAGCCCCCACAGGAGAAGCGTGTGACTGACATAGACAATGTCCCAAGCTTCTGACCTTCAGGATAGACTCCTCTCAGTTACCAACAACAGCAAGATAACAAGCCCACTCCTCTCTCTCTCTCTCTCTCTCTCTCTCTCTCTCTCTCTCTCTCTCTCTCTCCATATTTATTTATTTATTGTATATAAGTACACTGTAGCTGTCTTCAGACACACCACAAGAGGGCACTGGATCCCATTACAGATCATTGTGAGCCACCATGTGGTTGCGGGGAATTGAACTCAGGACCTCTGGAAGAGCAGTCAGTGTTCTTAACCACTGAGCCATCTCTCCAGCCTCCAACTCCTCGCTCTCTTAAGCTTTTACTTCCCTTACTCTCCCTCTTACTCTCTAAGCTTTTACCTCTCTCTTTTTAAGCTTTCTTACTCTCTAGCCTTTCTTCTCTCTCTCTCCTTTCCCCACTTCTCCTCTTGGCCATGGCTGGTCTCTCCTCTCTCTCTCTCTCTCTCTCTCTCTCTNTCTCTCTCTCTCTCTCTCTCTCTCTCTTCCTACCTTTTCTCTTTCCCCCTGCCTTTCTACAATGAAGCTCTAAAACCATAGACTGTCTCTGTTCATCAAGGCCTGGACTAAGGACTCTCACCTGCAAGGGACCCTCTCTCCCTCTGCCCTCTTCCCGTATCTCCAGGACCAAGAGTGTCACTCTGGGGCTCCTATTCTGTTCTCAGCTCCTCTGCTGTATCCAGCGTGGGATGCCAGAGACTGAGAACCTGGTACCAGGGACTGCCCCTTGTCCACCCCCACCCCACCCTCCATGTGGGGCCAGTGGCTTCACACAGCCAGATGCCCACCGGGGGCCACGTGGAAAGTGTCCGGCAGTCCTCCCGAGTCCGCCTGCCCACAGCACAGGAACTCTGGCCGGATTCAGGATCTCTCCCTCCCCACCTCTTCCCCTACACCCACAGCCCCGCGGGCAATCACATCATTTAGAGGCCAGACTGTTCAGCAAGCTGGGGATTTGTATAAAACTCAAGAAAGACAAAGGCTGGAGGAATAACTCAGCAGTTAAGAACCAGCACTGCTCCTGCATAGCACCTAAATTTGGTTCCAACACCTGCCCACACACAACCACTGTAACTCCACGTCCAAGAGGTCTGACACCCTCTTTTAGCCTCCACGATGCACTTGGATGCACAAATTCATGTACATACACAATTATGCAGCTAAACTGACCTTAAACTAGAACCTGAGATACTCCTGGCTCAAGCACTGGGATTACAGGCATGCCCCAGCACACCCAGAAGGGTGAGTTTTAATAATGTTAGAAGCCTAATCTATGAGCAAGGTAGTTTTGATCCATACCTAATACCGTATTAAAAGGCAAAATATATATACCTAAAAATAAGACCTCAAGGAGAAAACAGAAAAAAATCTTTGTGACCATAAATTATAATATTAAAACTACAATAAAAATATGATCCATCTGTCAGTGGTGGTGCACACTTGTATCCCAGCACTTGGGAGGCAGAGGCACACAGATCCCTGAGTTTGAGGCCAGCCTGGTCTACAGAGTGAGTTCTAGGATATCCAGGGCTACACAGAGAAACTCTATTTCGAAGAAAGTGGGGGAAAAATACATACATACACACACATACACACACACACACACACACACACACCACATTTCATTTTAAAAAGAAGAAAATCATTAACTCTGGATGCTTTAATATCATTACCCTCATTTATGACCATAAAGTTAATTATAGGCATCTTAGAAACACATAGACTGTGAGAAAAGAGTTAAGAGCAGGTTTGCCTGCTTAGAACTTGCACAAATCTTAGGGATCCATCAGTAAGGCCTTGGCCAAGCGCTGACAGTGCAGCCATTGGGTGGCTTTTGTTAGTGATTGGTGAGGGTTAAAGCAGTTTGTCAGGGTTGCTTCAGAAAGCCAAGGAGTTCATGGTGTATGCCTGGCCTTACCACAGAGTATGCCTATGCGAGCAATCTGCAGAATAGCCTTAAACTGTGATAGATTTCCTCGGGCAAAAGACGGTCCACACCTGTTTCAGTAGAACACTGAAAGAAGTATTTCTGGGTGACTTGCCACAAGGAAGAACTTTGGAAGCCAATGTTGAATCTGTCTGAACCCAATGGATGCCTAACTTTTTTGCCTGATATTTTTGCTCAATAACTGATGGTTTGAAGATGCTTAGCCAGGGAATGGCAATGTTAGGAGGTGTGGCCTTGTTGAAGGAAGTGTGTCATTTCGGGGGTGAGCTTTGAGACCCTCCTCCTACCTGCCTGGAAGATAGTCTTCTCCTGGCTGCCTTTGGATCAAGATATAGAACTTTAGGTTCCTCCAGCCCATATGAGCCTGGATGCTGCCATGCTTTCTACCATGATGGTAATGGACTGAACCTCTAAAACTGTAAGCCAGCCCTACAAATGTTGTCCTTTATAAGACTTGCTTTGGTCATGGTGTGTCTTCACAGCAATGAAAATCCTAAGACAATAGGCAATGCTATAATAAAGTTTAGCAAGGATGTATTCATCTAGATTTCAGGGGGAATGGAAGTCACGTTCCCCAGTTGTGTTACCATTGGCACATTGATCTGCTCAAGCATATAACCCTAACCCATGTTTATGCAGGCAACCCTATTAGATGCAGTGGCATGTGTACACACACACACACACACACACACACCCCAAGGGGGGTGTTGGGAAGTTGGCTCATGAGTAAGAGTACAGAGGGCCTGAGATCCATTGCCAGCCCACATGCCCCACGGCTCACAACCACCTGTAACTCCTGCTCCGGGTTCCTGTGGTTCCTGTTGCTCTACTTGAGCTCCTGTCCTGACTTTCTTTGATGTTGGATGCATGAGCTGAATAAACCCTTCCCTGCACAACTTGCTTTGGTCACAGTGTCTCACCACAGCAATAGTAACTTGAAGAATCCTGCTTCAGGAAACCTCAGCCCTGGGACTAAGGTCTTTGGCTGAGTAAATGAGGCCCACCTTCATTATGGAGGGCAGTCTGCTGGACTCATGGTTCACTGATTTAAAAGTTTCAAATTCTACTCAACTTTACAAAACAATAATCACGCTTGGTTGGCATTTCACGTAAGACTTAGGCAGTGGTCATCAACAATATACAGCTTCAACTGACCTTCTTGTGCAACTGTTCCAGTGAAGAGTTAATCTGCTTTGGCGCCCACAAATCTCCTCTGCACCCACTCAGGAGCTCTGGATTTGTGAATGAAAGACATGCGCGCATGTGCACACACACACACACACACACACACACACACACCAGCTTAATTTTGATATGCCTTCCTAGCTCAATGGCTGGGTACTTCCAAGACTCCCTGTGGCTAGCACACACTCCACCCCATGCTCCCTGCCCCCTGGCCCCCCAACCCCGTATTCCTGGCTTAACACCTTCTAAATCTATATTTTATCTTTGCTGCTCTGTTACCTTCTGGGCAACCCCCCATAGGGCCGCTTTCCTTTTCCACCTATATTAGGGGATGATTTCTCTCCTTCTGCTCTTAAATCTGATCTCTCTACCTCATGGCAATTCTCCTCTCTCTCTTCCTCTCGGTCCCTTGCCCATTCAATCCAAAAGTCCTGCCTCTATCTCCCTGCCCAGCCATTGGCTGTACTGCAATTCTTTATTACCAATCAAAGCCAGCTGGGGGCAGGGCCCCTCAGCATCTGTGAAGCATGGCTTTTGGGAGCCAAATTAAGATAAAACATTAGAACCATTTCCTAACAGTAGACCCCCAAGATGAGGAGTCCACTACAGAAATCTGAGATCCTTATTTGGTGATCTGAACAAGGCAGGCTTAGAGTGAGGGTTGACGGGTCACTTTAAGCATGCTGTTTAGCAACATTTTACAAGCCTACCCTGACTTTCAGGAAATGAAATGCAAATAGCAGAGCTCTCCTTCTGAAGGTCCATTGCCTTTTAGAAAGGGAACCACTGCTCTTCTGATGCCATCTCAGTGATGTCATTTTGAAGGTGATGTCCCTTCCCTCTGGCACACTGGCAAAACCAAATTTAGGAAGTCAGGTTAGTCTCAGTTACTGTTCTATTGTTGTGAAGAGACACTATGGCCAAGGCAACCCTTATAAAAGGTGGCATTTAATTGGAGGATGGCTTACAGTTTCAGAGGCTTAGTCTGTTATCGTCATGGTGGGGAGCATGGTGGCAGGCAGGTGTAGTGGTGAAAAACTGATCTTAATCAGAGAAATCAGAGAGACAGACAGACAGACAGACAGACAGACAGACACTGGTCCTACTGCAGGCTTTCGAAACCTCAAAGCCCGCCACCCACACTTCCTGTAACAAGCCACACCTCCTAATCCTTATCAAATTGTGCCACTTTTTGATGACTAAGCATTTAAATATATGAACCTATGGAGGCCATTCTTATTCAAACTACTACAAATCCAACAGGCTTTAGGGGAGTTGAGGACAAGACACAAATTAATCTGAGTGTTCCCACACCACAAAATGTTTGGGCAGCAGTGGCTCTGTGTGTCATGGGGGAATTCTTTCTGGGAGTCAAGAAGATCTCAAAACTAGCAAGGAAAGACAACTCCCCCACAACCGCCCAGCCCAGCTTAGGAAACACTGTGTGAGTGGCACCTGCCCCCCCTCCACTAAAGAACAGAGAAAGATGGCTGGCTTGGTGGTGCAAGCATTTAATCTCAGAACTCTGGAGGCAGAGGCAGGTGGACTCCTGTGAGTTTGAGGACAGCCTGGTCTCCATAGAAAATTCCAGGACAACCAGAGCTAAAGCTACTTTAGATAGATAGATAGATAGATAGATAGATAGATAGATAGATAGATAGATAGATAGATAGATAGATTGGAACAAGAAAGTGTCCTGCATGCTGACAATATAGCATAGCTTATGGGAAAAATAAAATGAGACCCAACATTTATTTTTTATTAGATATTTTCTTCATTTACATTTCAAATGCTATCCCCTTTCCTAGTTTCCTCTCTGAAAGTCCCCTATACCATCTCCCTGCCCTGCTCCCCAACCCACCCACTCCAGCTTCCTGGCCCTGGCATTCCCCTGTACTGGGGCATATAATCTTCACAAGACCAAGGGCCTCTCCTCCCATTGATGGCTGACTAGGCCATCTTCTGCTACCTATGCAACTATAGACACAGCTCTGGGGTACTGGTTAGTTCATATTGTTGTTCCTCCTATAGGGTTGCAGACCCCTTTAGCTCCTTGATTACTTTCTCTAGCTCCTTTATTGGGGGCCCTGTGTTCCATCCAATAGATGACTGTGAGCATCCCCTCCTGTATTTGCCAGGCACTGACATAGTCTCACAAGAGAGAGCTATATCAGGGTCCTGTCAGCAAAATCTTTCTGGCATATGCAATAGTGTCTGGGTTTGGTGGTTGTTTATGGGATGGATCCCCAGGTGGGGCAGTCTCTGGATGGTCCTTCCTTCCCTCTCAGCTCCGAACTTTGTCTCTGTAACTCCTTCCATGAAACCCAACATTTATATAACACTTGAATTTGAAGATAAATTCAAACTGTATAGGTATCAGAATTACGTACCTATTCAAAATGCACACATTTCACTTGGAGTCTGCAGCACCTTCAGTCCTCTGTGCCTGCTCTGTTAGCATCTATGTGCTGGGCAGGGTCTCTCCCTCCCTTGTCAGCATCAGCTTTGCCCTCTGGGGACAGCTTTGTTCCTTTCTTTGCGGGGGGGGGGGGCATTTGAGGGCTTGGCCTGGGGCTTTGGAGGATGGCTTAAGCAGACAACCTTGAGGATCATAGCTGCACCCGTGTTTCCTGGTCCTCACAGCCTTTAGCATCCTCCTTCTCTAACTTTTCTCTTGTGCAGACAGCCACAGTGTAAGGAGGTAGGCACTGGGCAAAGTGTGCGATGCCTAAGACATTGGCCCCTCAGTGATGTTTCTTGCTGCCTTTTCCCCCCAACAATGGACATTAACACACACAAAACAAACAAACAAAAAGCCCCGTGGCTGAGCATGGTGGGGCATGCTTGCATTTCCCCGTCTGGGGAGAAGGAGGTATGAAAATCAGTTCATACTCATCCTCACCTACTTGGTGTGTCAAACAGCAACAAACATCAGTAAGATCATCTCTTTTTTTTTTTTTTTTTTTTTTNGTTTTTCGAGACAGGGTTTCTCCGTGTAGCCCTGGCTGTCCTGGAACTCACTTTGTAGACCAGGCTGGCCTCGAACTCAGAAATCCACCTGCCTCTGCCTCCCGAGTGCTGGGACTAAAGGCGTGCGCCACCACGCCCAGCTCAGTAAGATCATCTTAATGAATGCTTTTTTTGTTTCAATTCAACTTAAAGTGTGTAGTTACAGTTGAAATTCTTCTTTATCATAAGAAAATGGATCATTTTATTTTATAATAGTTTAATATTGTATGAAAGTGAACGGGAGCCAATTAATTAACTAGTTAATTAAAATATCTTCACAGCAATGGATAGATGTGTTTGATCAAACAACTGGAGGCCGTTGCCTATCCAAGTTGACTCGTTAAATTATCCATCACAGGTTTAACTTTTCTTATTTAAAAAGGAAAGGGCAGAAGGGAAAAAAAAGTGATTTATTCAAGATTGATAATAACTCCAGCATGGGCCTCCCAAAGCGAAAAGCCAGTCCAGTGGGTTGGAAATCCCTGTCACAGCCATGCAAGTGTGACACTGGCCAGAAGAGGGTGCTGTCTCCTGCTGTGTAACAATTCTCTTGGGAACCAACAAGCCAGGAAATGTTGATAATTGCAAATAATTATTGTTTAAAGCTCTTGATTTAGTATATCATATAACCTTTGGTCTTTCATTACGGCACCAAAGCTTGTCATTGGCCATACTGAACCACTGAGTTAACAGTGCACAAAGACGCAGACAGACTTTGCCATGGGACTTTCCAGAGAGATGCAGTTGGTCCATCCAGACAGACCCCAGCCTGCCGGTTTTTCCACACAAGGCAAACTCAGGCTGGTGCTAGAGGGAAGAAGAAGCTTGCCATATTTGCCAACTGAAGGCAAAAATTCCTGAGAGAAATCTTCCAGCCAAGACTTAGGGAATTCCCTCGTGATGCCTGGCAGTACAGCCCGAGTTAGCAGATCAGCCACATCTAATCCGGTTTCTTAGTTAGAAACGGAAACCCACATACGTCTAATGGCCCCTTAGCTTTCGTTGATAATTAAAAGCTTCCACTTTAATGACAGCTCACACTTCTGCTCTGGGCGTGTATGCAGAGTGCTCTTCCGCCACACATCAAGGAGCAAAGGCACTAATTATTACCAGTTGACAACCGAGGAAACACAGAAGGTAAATGGTTTGCTTTGGCTTCCTGTTAGCAAAGCCTGGGAGGCAACCAGAAATCCGGGGCCTGATGCTAACTCTGTTCCTTCCCTTATCAAGAATATACTCAGTTGGGCGTGGTAACACACGCCTTTAATCCCAGCACTTGGGAGGCAGAGGCAGGTGGATTTCTGAGTTCGAGGCCAGCCTGGTCTACAGAGTGAGTTCCAGGA
>NC_034597.1:38160585-38183085 GCF_900095145.1 Mus pahari
TTTTTTTTTTTTTTTTTTTGAGACAGTTTCTCCGGGTAGCCCTGGCTGTCCTTACTCTGTAGGTGAGTCTGGCCTCAAACTCAGATATCCACCTGCTTCTGCCTCCCGAGTGCTGGGGTTGAAAAGCATGCACCACCACACCTAGCTATTTTTGCTTACTTCATCTTTTTCCTTTTATAGATTTATTTCCATGCTATTTTTTTAATGTGTTTGAGTGTTTCGCCTGTGTATACATATGTGTACCACTTGTTTGCCTGGTGCCCCAGGAGGCCAGAAGAAGGCATTGGATTCCCAGGACTGCAGTTGCAGACAGTTGTGAGCTGCCACGTGGGTGCTGGGAATAGAACCCAGGTCCTCTGGCAGAGCAGCCAGGGCTCTTAAGCACTGAGCCATCCCTCCGGTGCCTCGTCTTCCTTTTTTCTTTGTAATTTTTGGTTTCCACCTTCTGTTTAAAGATGGAGTCTCTCACTGAGATTGGAGACTCATCACCTGATGGGCAGGCTGCCCAGAGAACGTCAGAGATCCACCTGCCTCTCCTGCCCACTCTTGAACTGCAGGCACAGGCTACCACAGCCAGCTCTGAATGTGAGTACTCATAATAAAAGATCTAACTCTTCTTGAAAAGGTGCCATGGGGGCCCCTGTCAGGAGGGACGGGGAAAGTGGGATGGCTCAGCAGGTAAAGTCCTTTTACCTGGTGACCGGGTTCCTTCCCAGAATGCACGAAGGAGGGGGAGGGGAGAACCAACTCACAAAGGTGACTTCTGACCCCCACATGCACTACCACGGACACACACACACAATTGTAATAGTAATTATTATTATCTTAAAAACTTATGCCTAACCAGGCCTGGTGCAAGCATGTAATCTCAGCTACTCGGGAGATTAAGGCAGAAGGATTTCAACATCAAGGCCTGCCTGGGTAACATAGTAAGACCTTGCCTTAAAACAAAACACAATGCAACAAAATACAAACAAATGCAGAGGTATAGCTTAGTCTTAGGGCCCGTATATAGTATTTGTAAGGCTCTGGGTTCAATTCCCACTTCCAGCAAGGGGAAGCAGGGGTTCCTGTAAGTCCTTAGCAGACTGACTTCCTTTTCCCAGGTCCTGCTATGCTTTAGCAACTGGGGCTCCTTGTACCACGGCTGGAAAAGGATTACAGGACAAAAGCATATTATGCTGGATTAAGGCCTGGCCTCTCCAACCAGAGGCTGAAACCCTCCACACCCTGAGCTGAAAGAACCATTTCTTCATCCAGTGCACTTTGGCGAAGCTTCTCCGAGCAGAGAAGAGCTTGGGAATCAGACAGGCCCCACAAGCAGAACAAGTTCTGAGGATGCTGACCAACAGTGTCATGTGGATCTCTGGGAGTCTGCAGCCAGCCTGGTCCACAGAGTGAGTTCCAATACAGTTAAGGCAACACAGGAAAAAAAAAACTGTCTGGAAAAAAAACAGACTTTTTTTCTTTTTTTCTATTTTGGAGGCAGAGTCGCACATTGTCCAGACTGCCTTTTCCCCATGTATCTGAGGATGACCTTGAACTCCTGACGTTCCTGCTTGGAGCTCCCTTGGTGTTCCATAACTCAAGCTGCTACTCCTGAGCTGGAGCACAGTTGTTTCATTCATGGTAGAGAAACACAATTTTACCAACTGAGCTAAATCTCCAACCCTATAAAATTAAGAAAGGACTTACCTTTATTATTTAAATCGTGTGTGTGTGTGTGTGTGTAGCTCTGTGTGTGTGTGTGTCTGGAGCTCTGTGTGTGTAGCTGTTTGCGTGTGTGTGTGTGTGTGTGTGTGTGTGTATGTGTCTGGAGCTCTGTGTGTGTGTGTGTGTGTGTGTGTGTCTGGAGCTCTGTGTGTGTGTATCTGGAAATGTGTGTGTGTGTGTGTGTGTGTGTGTAGCTCTGTTTGTGTGTGTCTGGAGCTGTGTGTGTGTGTATGTGTCTGTCTGTCTGTCTGTCTGTAGCTCTGTGTGTGTATGTGTATCTGGAGCTCTGTGTGTGTNTCTCTCTCTCTCTCTCTCTCTCTCTCTCTCTCTCTCTCTCGGGTTTGTTTTTGCTTTTGTGAGACATGTAGCCCAGGATAACTCTGAATTCACAGAAATCCTCCTGCCTACTAGGGTCTGGGGTTACATCCATATACCAGCACACCCAGATCTCCTCTCTCTGAAGCCTTGTTATCCAGGACATCCATGTGATCAGATTTCAGACCCAACACCAGCATCTGCCCGATAAAGAGCATAAACATAAGCCAAGCTAGGCATTCGTACCCAAGGTGAGGCTTGTGACACAGACACAAATAGTTTTGCCTTTTCTGCTTTAAAGGGCTGCTGTAACTTGATCCTTCCTTTCCAATGTACCCCACAAATTCCAAGTTGTGTGTGATAATGGTTAATCATTTCTCTAAGAAAGTGAAGGTTCTATTAATTCTAATTTATAAAGCTAGCTGAAATTGTAAATGTAGAGATTCAAAATCCTGGGTTTGATTCAGTTTGTCTAACCCCAAAAGACACCACCCCCCCCCCACCCCACCCCGCCCCCACACGGCCCCGCCCCGAGAGATTCAAACCTCTGGCAGTGTTTGAGTATTTGAGCAGGTCAGGCTCTAGGCTGCTGTTTCCAGGTTCTCGGCCTCGTATACAAGGAAATAAGGATGCACAATGATTTGCAAAAGTAACATGAGGACTTATGCAGAGAGAAGCGTAAGTTAGAAAAGAATTCCCGTCACGATTGACAGCAGTCATATGACTTCGGATACTCAAGGGCAGAGTTACGTGCTGGAGAGATGGCTCAGCGGTTAAGAGCACTGACTGCTCTTCCAAAGGTCCTGAGTTCAAATCCCAGCAACCACATGGTGGTTCACAGCCATCTGTAATGAGGTCTGATGCCAGCTTCCAGGGTGTCTGAAGACAGCTACAGTGTACTTACTATATACTTATATAAATAAATAAATCTTTAAAAAAAGGGGGGCAGAGTGACAACCTGGGGTTTCTTTTTGTGGCATCTAAAGGAAGGAGGGCTGGTCACTGAGGGTGTGTTTGGAGTGGTTCTCTGTTTTGATTTATATATTAGGTCATATGTTCATTTATTTTTAAAAAAGATTTATTTATTATTATATCTAAGTACACTGTAACTGTCTTCAGACACACCAGAAGAGAGCTGTCAGATCTCATTATGGATGGTTGGGAGCCACCATGTGGTTGCTGAGATTTGAACTCAGGACCTTCAGAAGAGCAATCAGGGCTCTTAACCGATGAGCCATCTCTCTAGCCCTCATATGCTCATTTCTTCTTGTATGTATCACTTCCCATAATGCATCAGATTTCAATCATATGCACACCTGGTTAGACATCAGCATAAACAGAGGTAAAGTCTTACTTGAAAGACACAGTTTGGCTTATTTCACGTGCATCCGATCAGCCCTTCTGTCTTCCTACCATCGGAAATACGCTTGAATATAAACTCCCTGAATTTGATTCTCATTGGGGCAGAGAAACGTATGCTGTTGTTCAGAGAGGGGTATACTTGTAGCCTGACGCAGGTGGGGGCCCACGGGAATTCTGGGGTTGCTAGGTGTATTGTTTACAGAGGTGTGCATGTGTGTGTGTGTGTGTGGTGTGTGGTGTGTGTGGTGTGTGTGGTGTGTGTGGTGTGTGCACGCACACTCGCTAATACATGCGGGTAAAGGAAGTAGGTTGCAGGTGTGTGAATAACTCAAACAAGTAGAGCACCAACCAGGTCAGTAAATTATCCCCTGTCCCTGCCCGCCTCAGTGATACAAACTGATCTTTTCAGAGACAGTATCTCCCACTGAGCCTGATTAGAGATCAGCGTAGCAAGATCTCATCTCAAAAAAGGAAAAGCTGGGTGGGTGGGGAGATGGGCAAAGTGCTTGCCATGCAAGGATGAGGAACTGAGTTTGGGTCCCCAGGGCTCACTTAAAAGCCTGGTCTGGCAGCATACGTCTGTGATCCCAGCACTTCAAAGACAGAGAAAGACAGAACCTGTGGCCCATGGGTCAGCCAGTGTAGTCAGCGTACAGAGCTCCAGGTTCAGAGAGACACCATCAAAACATAAGGTGGGGGATGCTGGAGGGATGGCTCAGTGGTTAGGAACATCGGCTGCTCGTGCTGAGGACCTGGCTTTGGTTCCTAGCACCCACAAGGCAGTTTACAGCTGCCTGTAACTCCAGTCCCAGGGGATATGATGCCCTTTTCTGGTTTCTAAGGTTTACCCACATGCACACATAATTACCCTCGGGCACACATATATACACATATATATAAATGTATTTTGTAATAAGGGGAAGAACAATAAAGGAATATATAGCTGGAGTAAAAAAACTAGTCTTCACATGCAGGTACAGGCATGGGAGTGCTCATGGGTGCACACACACACACTCACACTCACATATATATACTCAAATTATCATAGCGGGTTTTTTTTTGTTTGTTTGTTTGTTTTTTTTGTTTTGTTTTTCAAGACAGGGTTTCTCTGTGTAGCCCTGGCTGTCCTGGAACTCACTCTGCAGACCAGGCTGGCCTCGAACTCAGAAATCCGCCTGTCTCTGCCTCCCAAGTGCTGGGATTAAAGGCGTGTGCCACCACCGCCCGGCTAATCATAGCATTTTTTTTAAAGAAACAAAACACTCCCACCGCCACTACACATGCAAATCCGCAGAGCCTCGAATTGCTAGTGGGAGCCCTACAGTGGCGCGCACACATGGGTGAGTGCGCACACATGAATGCACCTACTTGCACCCTGCACCCTCGTGCCTTGTTGTCCTGGGCTGCAGCTTTGCCTCGGATCTGTTCGTACACTCCTTAAGAGGAAATTTGCTCAGACCGGTCTCCAATCCAGTAGAGTTCACTGAACCGGGCAAACAAGAGGATTCAAGAATGAGACAGATCCCAGGCCAGACAGCTTCTGAGAATCCCAACTGACTGGCTCAGACAGCAGTTCTGGGGACGCAGAAGAGAAGCATAGAAAACAACTGGGCTAGGCAAGGCTGGGAAGTCCACCATAACAAATGAATGAATGAATGAATGAATGAATGAATGAAACGTGTGTGTGTGTGTGTGTGTGTGTGTGTATGTGTGTTTGAACATGTGAATGTAACTAAAATCAAGGTTAAGAACCATTTCTTCTAGATCTAAATGCGACACCCCCAAATTCAGCAGCAGCTCACCTAGTTCATTTTGAAGCTGTTATACTGGAGTTGAAAAAGGTCAGTGTCCCTGGCTGCCTTCTTGTCTTTGTCTCTCGAAGGCTTTTGGATCAGGTTGTGGCCTGGGTAGGAAGCCAATCGTGAGTCTGACATAACTGCCAATAATCTACCCATAGCCAGTGGCCGGTACACTCATTAGGCAGCAGGGGTTGAAACAATCAAGGGAGGAGTTGCTGGGGCTGGACTGGGTCAGGACAGCATTGAGAGGCAACACAATAGGACCAGTGAAGCTGGGCCCCTGACCAATAGAGCCTACATTGCTAGATCCAGGAATTGGAGCAAAATCCTGGAATATGTCTAGCCTGGCATGAAGGATTGCACCTGTTACTTGCTGGCTGATCTTGCTACTGGGCGAAAGCAGCAAGCTCAGGGTGGGGCTGGCACTAGAAGGCCCAAGTCATCTGTAAATCTGTTTAGAAGGCACACAGGCGGATCTGCTGCTGGACCAATGGAAACAAGCCTGCTCACATGGGAGAAAGGTAGAGAGTAAAAGAGGCCCGCCAGAGGAACAGATGATCCCTCCATGAGCAGTATTCCCAGAGCACAGGAGAGGACCAGGAGCGGCCGGGTACCAACCAGGCCTCGCTTGGAACTGTCTCCCTCTCACCAGGCTCTGTGCCTGCCCACTGCTTCCCTGCTAACTGAATCCCACTTGGCTTGGTAAGCAATGCCATCTTGGTTACCCTTTGCTAAAGTGCAAAATCCTGAAAGGAAAGGCACTCCAGTTCCACAAGTCCGTGGAGTTGGTTCAGCGATTTGAGTTGGATGCATTGGGAAATGAGATTCATTCAGGATGACTGAAAAGATTCCGTTAAAACTCCAACTTTGGACTAGGCACCTCTGGTCACCAGAAAGGGAGCTAGAGCTGAGGCAGGAGGATAGCAGAAAGATCTACAACAACAACACTTCCACTAACCCTGGAGGAGCTTTTAGCCTTGTTGCAGGGAAATACACAATGAACAGGCCCAAGCACTGGCAGCGTGGTGCTGGTAGGTCGTGCCTGCCCCCTTCCTTCTCCTTGGTTCAGCGTTAGATTCTAAAAGCCCCTCAAGGTCTATTCCCTTATCTGGCCACTTCCTTGTGTCTGACTAAAACTCCAAGGTCCAGCAATCAAAATTTATTATTTCAATACTCTGGCTAACCTGTTTAATCAAGACTTGTCAACTCAACCCAGCACAGACTCCCCCCCCCCTTCTCCTTAAAACCCACTCCTGCAGAAACACCTGCTGTCTGTCTTTGCCTGATCCAGAGGCGGCCCCCTCCCCCTCCCACCTGTCCCTCTGGGGTACTCTCCTTTGTGCTGAGAATTTGTCGTCTGGGTGTGTGCTGTGTAGCCTCCATGGAGAGGAGAGCTAGGAAGTGTTACTAAGGGCCCCAGAGCTGAGTGTGGCTGTGTCAAAGAGCCCTTTCACACTCTCTCATGGCTGAACCACACTGACTCTTCCATTCAGAGGCCCAGAAAGTCGGCTATTACAACCCCGTGGTTGTCTAAATATGAACAAGGGTGTAACTTCCTGGTTCTGAGGCCTAGCCTTGGTTCCAACCCTCCAGAGTCCTTCCTAGGTTGTATTAAAGGGAGTCATTCATAAGTGTTTGCAGGGTGCTTGGGGGCCCCACCCACCTTTTTTGCTTATTTTCTCCACTCTGTCCACTTGCCAAGTCCTGGTGGTGGGCTGAGTGGTTTCACAGTTGCTAAACTGTCTGTCACAGTAAAGCTCACAAGGCACCCTTGTGAGAATGTCACCAGCCAGCCAGTGGGAAGGGAAGACAGTGACCATCAAATGGAGCCAATTGAGGTGGTTGAGGTGGTGGTCCTCTGTGTTCCCAGCACTCAGGGGAAGGAGCCAAGAGGATCAGATCAAAACCAGATTAGCGAGTTCAAGTTCGAGACCACTGTGGGCTACATGAGGCAATGGGTCAAAACAAGAAAGACAGAAAAAAAGTTAAAAGAGTTAGGCTTGCCGGGCGGTGGTGGTGCATGCCTTTAATCCCAGCACTTGGGAGGCAGAGGCAGGCAGATTTCTAAGTTCGAGGCCAGCCTGGTCTACAAAGTGAGTTCCAGGACAGCCAGGGCTATACAGAGAAACCCTGTCTCGAAAAAAACAAACAAACAAAAAAAAAGAGTTAGGCTTGGGGAATTAGAGAGGAGACCAGGAAGGGTGAAAATAGGGCATGAGGATGAGTGGGAGTTGGGGAGAGGGTGCACGGGACAGGAAAGATGCAAAGGGTCTCAGGAAAGGGTCACAAGGGGGGATAAGAGCAGCAGAGGGGGGGCGAGGGGAGGGGGCACTAAGACACTTAGTATGTAAAATGCTATTCTGATCTCTAATACCTTGTATGCTAGTTTTACATTTTAAAAAGCTTAATGCTTTTGAGACTTATTTACTTCTATTTCATTTGTATGCATGTTTGTCTGAATGGATGTTTGTGTCCAAGAAAGCAAGAGAGATGCATTGGATGCTTTGGGACTAGAGTTACACTTGTGAGCTGCCACGAAAGTGCTGGGAAATGAGTTTGAGTCCTCTGGAAGAACAGCCAGTCTCTCCAGCACACTAACATACATTTGGTTAGTTAGTTAGTTAGTTAGTGTTTTATTTTTCCAGACTGAGTTTTTCTGTGTAACCCTGGCTGTCCTGGAACTCACTCTGCAGACCAGGCTGGCCTTGAAGAACTCAGAGATCAGCCTGCCTCTGCCTCCCGAGTGCTGGGATCAAAGGCTGGATTCCGAATCTGCATAATGTAGATGTGTAGGAATCAAATCAGCATCAGACTTGTGGGTATCAATTCTGCATCAGGCTTCATAATGACACCTGGTTGGGAAGAGCATTCAGAGCTGAACTGCAAACACATCTGGAGAAGCCACAGAAGGGAATTGGAGGACGCGTGATGGGGGCAGTGCTGGAGTTAGGCCTGCTGGCTGGACAGCTACTTCCTATTACAGATCTGTCACAGATACTGGAGCACTGGCTGCCTCTGACTTAGGGTGGTTGAAACACTAAAGAGGCTTTCTGAAAAGAAAGAAAAAACTGAGAATAGCCAGGACCTTAGAAAGCACGTGTGCGCCAGGCGTGGTGGCGCATGCCTTTAATCCCAGCACTCGGGAGGCAGAGGCAGGCGGATTTCTGAGTTCGAGGCCAGCCTGGTCTACAGAGTGAGTTCCAGGACAGCCAGGGCTACACAGAGAAACCCTGTCTCAAAAAACCAAAAAAAAAAAAGCGCGTGTGCTACAGTGGTGAATCTGTGGGATTGCATTCTTGGAATTGTCTTTCACTGTACATACTTTTTTGCCTACAAGAATTCTAGTCATTGAGCTGGAGAGATGGCTCAGAGGTAAAGAGCACTGGCTGTTCTTCCTGAGGTCCTGAGTTCAATTCCCAACAACCACATGGTGGCTCACCATGGGATTCATCATGGCTCATAATGGGATCTGATGCTCTGTTCTGTCATGAAGGCATACATTCAAATATAGCACTAATATGAATAAATAAGTACACTGTAGCTGTCCTCTGATGCACCAGAAGAGGGTGTCAGATCACAATATAGATGGTTGTGAGCCACCATGTGGTTGCTGGGATTTGAACTCAGGACCTTCGGAAGAGCAGTCAGTGCTCTTACCCACTGAGCCATCTCACTAGCCCATAATAAATAAATCTTTTTTTTTTTTTAAAGAAAAGAAGTCTAATCAAGACCTAAAGAGCTGGTTCATTGGTTAAGAGCGCTTGTTGCTCTTCCAGAGGACCTGGGTTCCATTCCTGGCACTCACACGGCAGCTCATTACTGTCTGTAACTCCAGTCCAGCCCTCTCCTGATCTTTGAGGGCACCAGGCCTACACACGGTGAACATATGTTTGTAAAGGCAAACACACTCATACACATAAAATAATAACAAAATAAATCTTACAAAACAAAATAAATCTTATTTTTGTTTTGTTTTTCTTTTTTCTTTTTTTTAAATATGAGTACACTGTCACAGTCAGCTCCCATTACAGATGATTATGAGCCACCACGTGGTTGCTGGGATTTGAACTAAGGACTTCTGGAAGAGCAGTCAATGCTCTTAACCACTGAGCCATCTCTCCAACAAAATGAAACTTACAAAACTTATGAAACCAACTGCCATCAGACTGAATCCTACTTAGTTTTCCTTTCAGCAGAACTAATAGATCAGCAATTCTGACACGCTGTCCTGTGTATTCCTGGGCTTTGGCTTAATGGAGCTATAGGTTCTCACAGTGTTAAGGAAAGATGACACAGGGATATGGAGAGTCTTTGCTGTACTGGAGCAGTATGAATTCCCGTTTCCTAATACATACCCATGCCACAGTGTCTTTTTTTTTTTTTTTAAGATTTATTTATTATTATATCTAAGTACACTGTAGCTGTCCTCAGATGCACCAGGAGAGGGCATCAGATCCTGTTACAGGTAGTTGTGAGCCACCATGTGGTTGCTGGAATTTGAACTCAGGACCTTCGGAAGAGCAGTCGGTGCTCTTAACCACTGAGCCATCTCTCCAGCCCCACAGTGTCTCTTTTGTTGTTGTTTTACTCTTTGTTTCCTGACTTAAGTTCTCTCTTGTACATAGCTCTGGCTGTCCTAGAACTTGCTATGTATTCAAACTCACAGAGATCTACCTGCCTCTGTCTCCTGAGTGCTGGGATTAAAGACTCACACCATACTGCCAGTCTTTGTTTCTGTGTGTATGTGCATGTGCAGATGTGGACACATATGCCTGAGGCTCATAACTCAAGGTCCGAGCCTTCAGGCAGAGACACCAGTAGAAGTAAGTGTAGTTAGCAACCAGGTACCATTTTTTTTCTTCATTTTCTTTTAATTGAAAATATATTTTTCTAGCAATATATTCTGACCATGGCTTCCTTCCCCTCCCTCATTGCCTCCTGGATCTTCCTCATATCCCCCACCCCCATCCAACTCCACACCTCCTCTCTCTCTTTTTATAAACCAAATAGGCAAATGAAAATAAACCAAACAAGACAGAATTAAAAAAAAAAAAAAAAAAAAAAAAAAACATAGGGGCTGGTGAGATGGCTCAGTGGGTAAGAGCACCCGACTGCTCTTCCGAAGGTCCGGAGTTCAAATCCCAGCAACCACATGGTGGCTTACAACCATCTGTAACAAGATCTGACGCCCTCTTCTGGAGTGTCTGAAGACAGCTACAGTGTACTTACATATAATAAATAAATAAATCTTTAAAAAAAAAAAACCATAAAAACATAGAATTGGAAACTGTGTATACATGCAAAAGACTGGTAAGGTTTAAAAAAAAAAAAATGCCCCCAAAAGGCAGTATAAAGCAAAATACCTCCCAAATACCACTGAATTCTTTTTGTGATGGCCATCTACTGCTGGGCATTGGGCCTGCCATGAAGTGGATACACAATGAGAGACTCCATACAAAACTAATTTTTTTCAAGCAGCTGTCAGTTAGAAATAGCTTCTTAGTTAGAAATGGAACCGAATGCCCACCTCCCTCACGCAGCACTGGGGCCACATCTGGCTTAGACCTGTGCAGATGTGTGCTACCACAGTCTCTATGCGGTCATACGCACGTCAGTCCTGTTGTGTCTGGAGGACATTGTTTCCTTGGTGTCTCCCATCCCACCTGGCTCTTACCTCCTAGTCTGCATACTTCCCTGAGTCCCAAGGGGAGGAATTTAATAAAGCCATACCTGTAACCACAGCACCTGTAACCACCGCACCTGTAACCACTACACCTGCAACCACTACACCTGTAACCACCACACCTCCACACCTGTAACCACCGCACCTGTAACCACCACACCTGTAACCACCACACCTGTAACCACCACACCTCCACACCTGTAACCACCACACCTGTAACCACTGGCTATTAGGGAGGCAGAGGCAGCAGAGTCCAAAGTTCAAGGCTGTCTCAGAAAACAAAGGAACAAACAACAACAACAACAAAAAGTAAGTAAATATAAGGACCAAAAGTGTAGCTCAGTGGTTGGGTGCTTGCCTAGTATATGAGAGGCTCCGGATTCATGTTCGTATTCACATATTCTCTGGTGAGGGCTTACATGGGAATTCAAAAGAGAGCTGTACCTTGGAGAGCCCAGCTATTGACCTTGTGCAGGGAGACACTTAGGCCTACCTCGTTGGTCCTGTGCTATGGTTACAATGATGACAAGAACGATGTAGACTTTGCTGTGGGGCTGAGGGTGTGGTTCGTGGTAGTTCTCAGCTGAACTCTGGTCTTCTGAAAGTACAGTGTGTGCTCTTAGCCACTGAGCCAGCCGATGCTCCAGTCTGTACTGGCAATTGCATGAGGCCCTGGGTCTAGCCTCAACACAGAAAAAGAAGAGGGGCAGAGACAGGCGGATTTCTGAGTTCGAGGCCAGCCTGATCTACAAAGTGAGTGCCAGGACAGCCAGGGCTATACAGAGAAACCCTGTCTCGAAAAAAACCAACCCCCCCAAAGCCCCCCCCCCCGCAAAAAAAAAAGAAAGGAAAAAGAAGGAGGGGAAGAGGACTCCACATCTTTTTCTGTCTTTTCTTCCTGTTATCCACAGTTCTGAACAGTTAGATTATCTGGCTGGGGTCAAAGGTCCCTAAGTATATCCCTGTGAGCAGGATGAAGTGTTGGCCATTTACCTGGTTTCAGTGGTTTGTGCATTGCAGTATGGAAACTAAAAGCATTAGTGCAAGTCACATGCTTCCGGGAACCCAGTTCAGCTTTACGATGATTAGAAAATAAAGCTACTAAATTTCCCAAACAGTGCCAGTATTTGAATGTTTATACAAACAATTTCAATTTTTAGTTGTGTGTGTGAGTTCATGTGTGTGAACACAGAGAACTGCAGGTGGGTGGCAGCCACCTGACACCACCGCTGGGGACTGAACTCAGGTCCTCTGCAGGAGCAGTGCATGCCCTTACCCACCAAGCGAACACTGTGGTACACACTGAAAGATAAAATATTGGATCTGGACCCACCAAGACCAAGTTCTCAGCATAAAAGAGGTTTATTTACCCCAGACGGACAAAGGACAGGAGATAAGAGACAAGGACAGGAGACAGAGGATGAGGGAAGAGGGAAAGGGAACAAAGGAGAGAGAGGAGAGGGAGAAGGGACATTTGTCCCTGAGGGGGACAAAGGACTGTTTCTGGATGTAGAGGAGACAGGTGTGGCACATAGGAAAATGATGCCTTAGAAAGGGAAGAGGAGCACCCCGTGTGAAGATGTGTTTAATTTTAATTGGACATGTTAATTAGGTGAGCCAAAGGGGACTTTTGAATGCTGGACTCCAATACTTTGATAGTCCAACTTTGGTAGTCGGCCTCAGGAGGAGGAAGTAGCCAAATAAGGGAATAGGCCTTAGTGGCTAAGTTTAGGAATGTAATCTAAGGGTTTTAGTAAGGCAGAGGGAATGCGAGAGCTGGCCAGAGTCCCTTCATATAGTATTTGGACTTCTCAATATAAGTAAAGTTTTGTATTGAGAGCAACCAATTGGTGTTGGTAGCATTTTATAAGAAAGTAGAGTTCATCTGTTTACTATACATTTTGTATGCAGAGTTGGCCAACATGAAAGTTCTCATTTGGTTTTGTGTGTGTGTGTGTGTGTGTGTGTGTGTGTGTGTATGTATGAATGTATGTGTCTCTGTGGGTGTGTCTGTGTGTATGCATCTGTGTATTTGTGTGATGTATGTCTCTGTGTTCGTGGGCTCATGTGTATGTATATGTGTCAGTATGCCTGTGTGGGTACATGCATGTGTGTGCTTGTGTATACATGTGTGTCTATATGTGCATGTGTATCTGTGTATATACAAGTGTGTGCCTGTATGTGTTTTGTACATGCCTCTGTAGAGAGCACAAGAAAAATCAGGAAGTGTTGTTAACAGTTGAGCTACTTTTCCAGTCCCAGGAAATGCTAATTTTTTAATATTGTTCATTTTCTGTGCTTATTCTCATAAGTTTGTCATCAAAATTTGGAAACTACTTCTTTTTCTTTTTCTTTATTTATTTTGACTCTTCAGCAGAGGAAGCAAGAGAGACCATTTATTGTACATGACTTATACTCGGCCACACATGAGAACAGATTAGTCCAAAGTGGCACAGGTTCATGCGGGGCAGAGAGCCAGGGGGACTGTTTTCATGACAGGAAGGTAATCGGTCTCTCAGGTGGTCTCGGTGAGCTGACAGTGATGTCCCAGATCCGCTGAGACTTATTACAGACAGCAGCGTACAGTCCAACAACTTGATCCAGCATCCCGGCCTTCAGCATCCATTACCTCCGCTGCCCCTTCCTTTGTGGATGCACAGGCTGGTTTACTTGGGCCCCTACCTCATCCTTCTCTTGAGCTTCAGCCTGCAAGTTTGCTTCTCATGACACGGGAGTTTCAAGGAAGATGGTGCTAAGGCCAAGAGAGCTTCCTTTTTATTTTTATAAATTTATTTATTGTATGTGTATAGGTGTTTTGATTGCATGTATGTCTATGTGCCACACGTGTAGCTGGTGCCAAAAGAGGTCAGGAGAGTGTGTCAGGTCCCCTGGAACAATTGTGAGCTACCATATGGGTACTGGGGTTGAATCTGGGTTCTCTGGAAGAGCAGTACTCCTAACCACTGAATGATCTTTCAGCCCAAACTATTAAATTAAAAAAAAAAATCAATGAAATTTCTAGCCAGAGGTAAAAGTGACGGTGGACATGTGATCCCAGCACTCCAGAAACGGATGAAGAAGAATAAGTCCAAGGCTAGCCTAGGCTACACGGGAAGGAGAATCACACCTTTGAGGATAGCCTAGGCTATATAGCAAGATCTTGTTCCCTCCTTCGACCCCCAAAAAAAGATAGGAAGGAAGGAATAAAGGAATGAGGGAATGAAGAATGAAAGGAAAAAAAAAGAAAGTAGATCCAGGGATACAGCTCAGTTGGAAGAGAAGCTGACTGTTGTGTACAAAGCCCTGGGCCAGATGCCAGCCATCTTAAAGACATGAGTGGTGACACACACCTGTGATCTCAGCACGTGGGAAGTGAAAGCAGAGGGACTGGGAACTCACATCCGTCCTTGGCAGCGCATCAAGCTCCCTGCCATCGGGAAGGCTGTGCGCAGACTCTGTATAAGTACCGTGTCATTACCAGGAACTCCAGTCTTCACCTAATTTGCTGCTTGCAGCAAGCCTCAGGCTAATGAGCTCTCTCTCAGGTAGTGCCAACTTAATGAAGTCACCTAAGAGCCGTGTTTTAGTATAGACCAGCATCTAACATCAGATGCTCAGAGAGGGACACATGATTGTCCCTGTGATAGCCCTGCCCAAAAGGCATGTCCTGATTCTACTCATGAGGAAACACAAGGCAAGCCCAAATTCAAAGACACTCTACAAACGACTGACCTATCATCTGAGAAACGTCAGAGTAAGGAAACAAAAGGAGAGTCTTCAGGATAAAACTGTCCCAGAATAAAAGAGCATAAATAGACTTGACAACAAAAGGCTATGTGGTCTTGGAAATCCTAGACTCAGGAGAAAAAACAAAGACAAAAACCCAAGCAGATCACTGGAGCCATCAAAGAAAGAAAGAAGGACCGTGGTTAATTCTGATTGTGCTAACTGCACTGTGGTTGGGCAAAGAACACAGTTCCTAAAAGCTAGATGAAATGGTACACATCTAGCTGTAATCTTAGCATTTAGGAGCTAGAGGCTGAAGGGTGAAAAGTTCAAGGTCAACCCTGGCTACAAGGCAAGTTCAAGGCCAGCCTGAGCTACAGGAGATCATATCACAGAAAACAAAACAAAACAGAATGTCTGTCTTTTCTTGTGTTGGAAAACGCAACACTGAAGTGTTTATGGGTAAACCCCACCCTGTCTCTCCTAACTCTTGAGTGGCTTGAGAAGTTGTGGGGTCTGTAGAAAGTATTTGGGTCACAGACACTTCCTGCTACAGAGTTCCCCTGAGCATGGGTTAGCTGTCACAAGAGGGGACAGCTATAATGTACCCTGTCCCTGCTTTGTTCCCTTTCTTGTCACAAAGAATCTGTTTGCATTTCTGCTTTTCTTTGTGAATTAAACCAGCACAGAGCCCAACTCTCTCTTGAACTTCCTAAATCTATGAGCCCAAATAAACCTTTTTTCTTTATAAATGAATCACTGTCAGGTGCTCTATTGTCACAACAGAAAAGGAACTCAGTGACTGGGAAATTACGTGAGGGTCTGGAGGTTAGGGATGCTGACTGATCTTGCAAAAAGGACCTGAATTTGGTTTCCAGTATCAGGCTGCTCACAACCGTGGCTCTAGTTCCAGGGAATCCAATGCCCTCCGTCTTCTGTGGACATTTGCACAAACATTGTGCACATAAAACTCACACATAACTATAAATGAAAATAATAAACAAACATTGGGCTGGGTAGAGGGCACAGTGCATGCCGAGAAGCAGCAACAGGCAGATCCCTATGTGAGCTTGGAGACAGCCAAGACTACACAATGAGATACTTAAGTGCGAGTCCTTTGTATGGGTCTTTCTTGTCATTTTTTTGAATGACAGAAATTATATAAACTAAAAGTGAAGCAGCCCATGGATGTGGTCAGAAGACAAGCATTCGGGATCGGACCGTTTGAAGGTGTATGCTTCTTGCTGGGGCCAGAGGAAGGGGAAGTAAGGCACTTTGATACCTGTGGGAAGGGACAGGTTGACACTCTTCAAGGTAGGCTTAGTGGCTGGAGCATTTGCTATGCAAATTCTGTCAGCCCTGGATCTGAGGCTAAGAACTCAGTTCCTGGCCGATCCAGGAGGTCTTGCAGCTGTTCTGTATCAAATGATTCAGAGGCTCCACGTAGCAAACAGCAAACAAATGTGTCCTAGGTAAATATGGGGACTGTGTTAGGGTTTCTCGTCTTCCATAAAAGTAACTACTGCCCAGACTTGCTTTGTTACAGCCCATTAATGAATAGAATGATTTGTGTGTGTGTGTGTGTGTGTGTGTGTGTGTGTGTGTGAAGAAACCTGATTTTTTTTTTTTTTTAACTGTGGTCATCTTTGCATAAGAGCACGGCCTGGGAATGTTTCTCTGTTTCGTAGCAGAGACACAAGCTTTCTCTAAGCAGCAGTTTCTCTCCAAGAGGTGAAGGACCTCAGGGCCACCTCTGTGGTCCTTACCTGATGCCAGTTGTCCCCTCTCCATCTCTGTCTTGCCTCAGTCTCTGCATTGCTAGTGATACAATTCCTGCCATGATGTTGCTTTGGGGAGCTGGGGTGGGCTGCAGAGATTGGCCGATGGCTGTGTTGGTTGCATTTATCAACCTGACACAAGCTATAGTCATCTTGCAAGAAGGATCCTTAACAGAGGGGTGACTTCCAACAGCCTGTAAGCAAGACTGTGGGGCATTTTTTTCTTGATAATGATTGGTTTGGGAGGTGTAAGAAAACAGGCTGAAGGACCCTTAGGGAGCACAACCCTTAGAGAGCACGTCAGTGTGCACTGTTTCTTCATGACCTCTGTGAATTCCTACCTCTCAGTTCTTCCTTGAGTTCCTGTCCCAACCTGTTCTGACTTCCCTCCACCACTATGAGCTGTAAGCCAGATAAACCCTTTCCTCTCTAAGTGCATTTGGCCAGTGGTCTGTCACAGTGACAGAAAACAAACCGGGCCAGTGGTCCAAAGCACTCGAGTTACACAGTCATCCTGGTTATTCTGGATCTCCAAGCCCACATGACAAGTTAGGCATGCCAATTCCAAGAGAGGCAGAGGTGCAAAGTTCTCTGAGGCTTGCTGGCTTCCAATTTAGTTGGAAAAAAAAAAAATATTGCCCCAGGTTTAGGGGAAAATTCTGCATGGAAGCGTTAAGCAAGCGACAGAGGAGGATACCAGATTTCCCTCTTCTGGCCTCTACAAGTGTACACAGTGTGTGCAGCCACATCCTGCATGGTGCGTGAACTCACACGGGGACATGAGCACCACAACCAAAAACTCAATTACAAAAAACATTTTGGGTCTCAGTTTGTTGTTTTAACCTGCACGTCCCACACTTTAAAGGACAAGTACGACAAACTTCTTAAAACAAGGACAATTTGAGGACCCTCCGACATGTGAGAGATCTTTTAAGCCAGCCCTCCATCGCTTGACTCCAAACTGTGCCTGGGAGGGGCCTGGAATGAACGAACAGCTGGGAAGGGAACAGAGGCTTGCTTTCCCTTTTGGGCTACTCACTTGGCCTGCGAGGACTGTACCTACCTCAGGATACGGGACAGGACGAGGTGCCTGTCCTTAAAACACCTGGCCAGGTTACTGCCAGTACAGCCACAGGGGGGCATGGAAAAACACCCGTGCCTCTGAGCCATGCTGAGTCATCTGGGCGTAGACACTGCTGGGTTTCATTCTTGCAACATAAAGAGCTAACAGAGTCCAGACAGAATCTAGGCCGGGTTTTGTAACGCTTTTTTTTTTTTTTTTTCCTTTTTTTAATCTTTTAATATTTTTATTTTACGCGTTTGGGTGTTTTGCCTGCATGTATCTGTACGCCATGTGCATGCAGTGCCCATAGAGGCCAGAAGAGGGCGTCAGATTGGCTGGGACTAGAGTTACAGATGGGGCATGTGCTGCCAATCCAACCCAGATCCTGTGGAAGAGCAGCCCATGCTATTACCCACTGAGCTTTCTCAGCAGCCCTGTAACACTTTTTAAAGACAAGTTCAGAACACATTCACTTCATGAACTAAATAGCCTGCTCTAGAGGCTGGGAGAGACAGCAGTACTCAGAAGCAGCTTAGCTCACCTTTGAGGGAAACCGAGTGCTCCGGCAAAGGCAGTATGACGTTTGATCTCTGAAAGGTGATCAAGAAATAGCTGGGTGAGTTCGAGGCCAGCCTGGTCTACAAATGAGTGCCAGGACTGCCAGGGCTATACAGAGAAACCCTGTCTCGAAAAAAAAAAAAAAGTAGCAGCTGGGATTTGCCTCTCTCAGTGAGTCTCTGTCTTAGTCAGGGTTTCTATTCCTGCACAAACATCATGACCAAGAAGCAAGTTGGGGAGGAAAGGGTTTATTCAGCTTACACTTTCCACATTGCTGTTGATCACCAAAGGATGTCAGGACTGGAACTCAACCAGGTCAGGGAGCAGGAGCTGTTGCAGAGGCCATGGAGGGACGTTCCTTACTGGCTTGCCTCTCCTGGCTTGCTCAGCCTGCTCTCTTATAGAACCCAAGACTACCAGCCCAGAGATGGTCCCACCCACAAGGGGCCTCTCCCCCTTGATCACTAATTGAGAAAATGTCCCACAACTGGATCTCCTGGTGGCATTTCCCCAACTAAAGCTCCTTTCTCTGTGATAACTCCAGCTGTGTCAAGTTGACACAAAACTAGCCAGTACAGTCTCCAAACCTCCGATCTCTTTGGCTTTAACCACTATTGGTCTTGGGCTTCTCCCTGGACAGAATTTTATAGACTAAATGTCCCCTCCATCTTCCTTCCCCAGACCGGAAGTCTTAGAGTAGAGATCTGTGTAGTCCAGGGCAATGTTGCTTCAGATGTCTGACTTCAGAACTACAGTTTACAGGAGATAACCCGGAAGGCAGGTGGGCTAGCACTTGACCACCACAGACAAGCCTCGTGGCCTCATTTCTTTTCCTCACAGCTCCAAAGCATTGCCTTCAGGCAGAGACCCGAGGCAGGGATGGTACCTGGCCCTGCAGCCACAGTCCTGCTGACCCTGAGGAGAATGCTCTGGAAGATCAGCCGGGAGAGTCCAGAGTCTATCCTCCACCGCGGTGCTGCGGCCACACCCAATCCCAGAGTCCACCTCACCTCTCACATGGGCTTCACAATTTGTCATTTAATTCATCACAAGACATTTGCTTTCCCTGGGGAGAGGGAAGACTTGGGAAGCAGGCACCTGCTGCCTTTGCCCTTCCCGATTTTCCTTCTGCCCCCTGAGCTGGGCAGAGAGAGGTCATTTTGAAGGAAGTGGGTAAAGAGCCTGATATGGTGGTGACAGAAACCATTCTTTCCAGGCAACAAGTGAGTGTCCTGACCCTGGCGTGTGGAGCCAGAGGTGGCATGGTTGGTGGGCCACACTACCACACGCGGATGTCTAAGACCTGAGTATCTGTGTCTCAGGGTATGTACTAGCATGTGAATTACGCTAGAGCCTTCTTGCCTAAGAAAATTTTACACAGTTCAGGGCACATAACTATATATAAATGTGTATAGAAGGCAAATTGAATGATAATACATTGCAAAAAATATTATTTTTTAAAAAGTCTTTTAAATTTAAAAATTTATATTTATTGTGTATATATATGTATGATGATGTTGGTGTTGTTGTTGTTGGTGGTGGTGTGTGTGTGTTTAGATATATACCCACTATATGTATGTATGTATGTATGTATGTATGTATGTAAAGGTCACAGGACAACTTTCAAAAGTCAATTCTTGCCTCCTAATATGTATTCCCCAAGTTTCCCTTTTACAAACCTGAATCAATTTAAGGAATAAACAGATAGCAAGGTAAGATGCTTAAAAAAATATTTACCAAGCTGGTGCACACCTTTGATCCCAGCATTTGGGAGGCAGAGGCAAGCAGGTCTCTGAATACAAGCCCAGTCAGGTCCATAGACAGTTCCAGGAAATCCAGAGTTCTATAGGAAAACCCTGTTTCAAAACAAAATAAAACAACAGTAACAAAACAAGGGGAAAGAAAGAAAAGACAAACAATAAATAAATGAAATATTCACTTTTTGCAACTAAAATTGGTATTTTTCTTTTGCCAAGGCTGTGGTTGGATCTAGGACCCCATAGTTGCTGGTCAATCACCCTTTCTCTCTCTCTCTCTCTCTCTCTCTCTCTCTCTCTCTCTCTCTCTCTTTCTTTCTTTTACATATGTGAATACACTGTCACTCTCTTCCAACACACCAGAAACCATTTTCCAGTCTGTACTGTGGTTAGGGTCTTTCAGATCCGTCTCCCCGTCCTCCTTGGGCCCCTCTGTCCTCCACAGAGCTGCTCTTGCTCTTCTCCCTGTCCCCGCCGCCACTTCTCACTTCTTCTTCTTTTTTTTTTCGAGACAGGGTTTCTTTGTGTAGCCTTGGCTGTCCTGGAACTCACTCTATAGACCAGGCTGGCCTTGAACTCAGAAATCCACCTGCCTCTGCCTCCCAAGTGCTGTGATTAAAGGCGTGCGCTACCATGCCCGGCCACTTCTCACTTCTAAAGTTTTCCCTCTGTCCACAGGTCACTCCACATCCTGTGCAGTGTGCCTCCAGAATGTCACCACCCACTTCTGAATACTGGGTCGCTCCTCCGTCCAATTTCAGACATGGTAGACGCTCTCCGCAGAGCCAGCCACTATCCCAGGACATACATACTCATCTCCCAGACTAATCACCAGCATGCCCCTTGGTCCTTGTGTGTCTCACAGGACTCTGCAGCTGCCTCAGTTGATTGGCCTGAGGCTCACCAGCTGCTCCAGCTGCTCCAGTTGCTCCAGCTGCTCCTGTCTCTCAACAGGTAGCTTCCTGACTCATTCCCTCAAGTGCAGGCCTTCTTCAGCTTGATTTCAGAAAATGGTGTCTGAGCATAGTCTAGTAATCTTGGTGTGGTTTAAGAGAATGAAAAAAAATGCAGCAGACACACACACACACACACACAAAGGGGGCTTTGTTTTTGAGACAGTGTCTCACTATCTGTATTCCCAGCTGGCCTTAAATCTATGGCAATCTTGTCTTCTATTCCCAAGGTCTGTGATTATAGGTATGGACCACCACACTTGGCTAGAAGTGACTATTTATTTACTTATTTATTTATTCATTTATTTATTTATTGTATATGCTTGTATACCTGTGCATTTAGGTGCACTGTGGGCTTGTTTATTGATTGATTGATTGATTGATTGATTATGCTTCTATACCTGTGAGTTTAGGTGCACTGTGGGTATGCAGATGGCCTCAGAGGTCAAAGGGTTTGGGATCTCCTGGAAAGCGGAGTGACATGCAATGTCACAAACCCAATGTCCATCCTGGAAACCAAACGGGGGTCTTCTGGAAGAGCAGCCACATTCCAGCCTGTAGAAATGGTGTTAAAACCAGTGGTTTCTCTCTCAGCCTTCTCTGTGGATGTCATCTTAGGCTGGGCCCTAACTGGCCTGGATGACGACAGTTTGGGGCCTCTCTGTCAGCCTTCTGTGCTGCCTCTCCCGTTAGCTTCTCCCAACCCTTCCCCCTCACACCAGCTTCTCCCAACCCTTCCCCCTCACACCAGCTTCTCCCAACCCTTCCCCCTCACACCAGCTTCTCCCAACCCTTCCCCCTCACATCAGCTTCTCCCAACCCTTCCCCCTCACATCAGCTTCTCCCAACCCTTCCCATGGCAGAGGCAACAGCATTTTCCCGAGAACCCACACGACTTCATCACACTGACTAATTCTTCCTTCTCCCTGAATCTCATTCAACAAGGGCCCCAAACTGAGTCTCCTCCACCAATGGAATCTCTCACCCGTCCTCCCCTGCCTACAGCTTCTCCTTGAGTCCTCAGCCTCCTCTGAACCCTCATCCATCCTTTTCCCAATTAAACCTCCCTAAAGCAAAGGTTCTCACATTTTCTTGACTGTGATCCGCAATAAGAAATAGACTATAAAGCCGGGTGGCGATGGTGCAAGCTTTTAATCCCAGCATCGAGGAGACAAGGCAGGCAGAGTTTGAGGCCAGCCTGGTCTATAGAGCGAGTTCTGGAATAGCCAGTGTTACACAGAGAAAGACTGTTTTGCACAAACTAAAAATAGACTATATTTTATTTTACAACCCAGCACCCACCTACACACACACACACACACACACACCAAAAAAACTATGCACAAAAAATACTGCACTCTGATTCTTAGAAATTTGTGGATTTCCTGGTTTAGTTTTTGTGAACTTGACACATCTAGAGTTATCTGGGAAGAGGAACCTCAACTGAGAAAACGCCTCTGTCTCAGTTGCCCTTAGACAAATCTGTAGACAAATCATTTCTGGGTTAGTGATTGATGTGGAAGGAGCCAGCCCACTAACGATGGTGTCACCCCTGGGCCGGAAGCCCTGGGCATATGTGAGCACAGGCTGAGCACGCCACAGAGAACAGGCCAACAAGCAGTACCTCTTCATCCATGTCTGCCTACATTACCTCTGGCCTCCAGGTTCCTACCCTGGGTTCCTGCCGTGACTTTCCTCAGTGCACTGTGACCTGGGCTATATAAGCCAAATAAACTCCTTCCTCCTCAAGTTGCTTTTGGTCATGCTCTTTCTCATAGCAACAGAGGAGTAAC
>NC_034597.1:38188085-38195786 GCF_900095145.1 Mus pahari
CAGTGTTTCAAAAGAGAACGTAAGTAAACAACTCAAATCTCAAATAGCAATTTTTATGGGTTTTTTGTTTGTTTGTTTTTGTTTTTATGTTGTTGTTGCTGTTTTGGGGTGGTTTTTTTTGTTTTTTTTTTTTTGTTGTTTTGTTTTGTTTTTTTGGTTTTTCGAGACAGGGTTTCTCTAGATAGCCCTGGCTGTCCTGGAACTCACTTTGTAGACCAGGCTGGCCTCGAACTCAGAAATCTGCCTGCCTCTGCCTCCCGAGTGCTGGGATTAAAGGCGTGTGTCACCATGCCCGGCTTATGTTTCTTTCTTTCTTTTTTTTTTTTAAAGATCTTATTTATCTATAGCTGTCTTCAAACATACCAGAATGGGGCGTCGGATCCCATTACAGATGGTTGCTAGCCACCATGTGGTTGCTGGGAATTGAACTTAGGACCTCTGGAAGAGCAGTCAGGGCTCTTAACCACTGATCCATCTCTCTAGTCCACAATTTTTAAAATCAAATGTCCTGACACCATGCAGTAATCTGATACTTACATGCTTAATAATGACAGAAATATTAAAAGTCTTTGCTTCCTAAAAGTAAACCACTATGTTTTTCTAAGAGCAAAAGGTCTCCTACAGCAGAAACACTGCTACTCACAATGCAGAAGCATCGGAATCTGAGCCATGGTGTATTGATCAGACAGCACGCACAGTGCAAAGTGTACGCTGTGTGTCCTGAACCAAGTCTGTGTTGAGATCCTGCATACGAGATGGGTGAAGACTGCCAGAAGCCCCGCAGATTTGATACCTGCTTGATTTGGAATTAATCTGGTAGCTCTATGTCTGTAAAGCCTTCAGTGTTATCGCCCTCTGAATATGTTCCACATTTATTGACCCACAGTCCAAGAAGCTGAGTCTTGGAATACCAGAAATAGGCCAAAACTTCTATGTATCCCAAGAAGAGTAGAGTCCTCTACCTTCTGACTCCCTCCCCTCCACCATTAAGACCTTGCATTATCCCTCCAAAACAGTGGTTCTCAACCCGTGGGTCGAGACCCCTTGGGGGGGGGGTTGAACGCCCTTTTTATAAGGGGTCACCTCAGACCATCTGCATATCAGATATTACATTCTGATTTGTGGTAGTAACAAAATTACACTTATGAAGTTGCAATGAAAATAATTTTATGGTTATGGTGTCACCTCAGCATGAGCAACTGTATTAAAGGGGGTTGCAGGATTGGGAAGGTTGAGAGCTACTGCAAAAGGACCTTCACTCTCTGATCCACACACACCATAGTCCTGTGGCTCACGGTACAGACCCAATGTCTCCCTGCCCTGTCTCAACCCCTACGTCAGCTACTCACTACCTGTGCAACCTCGATCGATTTATGTAACTCCCTGTGCCTCTATTTCCTCATCATACAAGTGGAAATAGTTATTACTCACTGACAGGCTACTGTGAGGATTGCATGGGTTAAAGGACAAAAAATGCCTAGCTCCTGCCATGTAATAAACCCAAGGGCAATGTTCATTCACGTTGCTACCACGCCTGGAACCCTTCTCCCCCTTGGCTTTGCTCAGAGTGTTCCACTGGTCCTGCCCTGCCTTCCTCCACTCCCAGTAGGAGTAAATTGTTCCTCTCTCTGCACGCCAACTGCGTGTGTCACATGCTTCCACTCCGGCAGGTACAGGAGCAGGCAGTAATTACTACCTATGTGCGCATGAGACCCAGGGTTTGGGTACTCCTTAAAGGCAGGGATCTGCTTTGCCGGCTTTTGTGTCGGAGGAGAGTAGCCCTGACGGTGATAAGGAATGAATGAACTGCCCAAAGAGGCAGAATGACTGTTGAAGTTGCTATTTATCCCCCTTGCAGGTTCCTCCTTGCTTCCGGGAGTACCGCATCAACGTCCGCTACGCATCGCTGGGAATCACTTGGCTAGCTCTGACTTGTTTGAGCCTGGGAGGGGGGTTGTGACCTTCAGAGCTATGCTGCTCATTCTCATCATCGTAGATTGCATTTTTCATAGTCTAATTTCCTCCACCACTCCAGTTCCACTCTAGATAAAGAACAAACAGGAGTTCCTCTCTCTACTCCAAGACTCTTGACTCTCTCTCTCTCTCTCTCTCTCTCTCTCTCTCTCTCTCTCTCTCTCTCTCTCTCTCGGAGACACGATCTCACTATCTGACTATCTGGCTAGCCTAGAACTTACAGAGCTCCACCTGTCTCAGCCTCTCAAGTATTAAAGGCATTAAAGACTGGGATTAAAAGCGGTTGCTGCCGTGCCCAGCTTGACGTTCGTTCATTCTTGCTGAGACCGTGGACTCTTGAGGTCTTCATGATTGTGAATATCATTGCTGCAAGTGATGGCAAGGTTTTTGGAGAACTTCGAGATACAATTAGTTAAAGGAATTAGCACCTTCTGAACTCCACCTACCAGCCGGGCCTGGTGGCGCAGGCCTTTAATCCCAGCACTCGGGAGGCAGAGGCAGGCGGATTTCTGAGTTCGAGGCCAGCCTGGTCTACAAAGTGAGTTCCAGGACAGCCAGAGCTATACAGAGAAACCCTGTCTCAAAAAAACCAAAAAAAAAAAAAAAAAAAAAAAAAAAAAAAAAAAAAAGAAAGAAATCCACCTACCAGAGTTTGTTGCCTGAACCGAAGATGTGATAGTCTAGCACTATGCTTCTTTGGATTCCCTGAGAAATTTGCAAGCTTGATCGTTATCCTTGTGGTTTCACAACCCATGATAGTCCCTTCAAAAGTACAGAGAGGGGCTGGAGAGGCACTGGCTGCTCCTTCAGAGAACCCAAGTTCAGTTCCCAACACCAACGTGGCTGCTCACAGTTAACTCCAATTCCAGGGGATCCAAGCCCTCTTCTGGCCTCTATGAGCCCCCCCAGACACACATGTGGCGCAGAGATATACTAGTAGGCATTTACATATATGTATAAGATAAAAATAATTTTTTGTAAGTATAGAGAGGGCTAGGGCGTTGGCTTAGTGGGCAGGAACACTTGCTGAGCAAGCCTGAGACTTGAGTTCGGATATTAGTGCCCACATAAAAAGCCAGGAGTGGTCACACGCACCTATAACTCTAGTGCCTTTGAGGAGCAAGTGTGAGAGACTCACCCGGGCTTGCTGGTCACCAGCCTAGCTCCAAGTTCACTGAGAGACCCTGTCTCAAAGGCATAAGGTGGAGATCAATAGATCAAGACTTGGGGCATCTTCCTCCTTTAGTGTACACACAGGTGCACCGCCCCACCCGTACAACAAAACAACTGAAAACAGGAAAAAAGACAAAAGCCCGGAAAGCCAGCCTGGTGGTACGTGCCTGGAGTCCCAAGTACCAGGAGGTAAAGTTAGAGCAATCAACTCATTCCTGAGTATTTATGCAGTTCACAGCCGGCCCCAGCTACGTGAGACCTTGTCTCAAACAAGTAAATAAAACACAGAGAGCAAAAAACCATGGAGGCATGGTTTTCTGGTTTTCTGCCCAAATCAGTTCTCCCCATCTCGTTGCAAAGATTTCGATGGTTGCCAGCCAGGAAACGTGTTGAAAATATGCCAGTGGGTTGCCAGCCAACAAGATTCAAAGCCTGTCTGCCCTGTTTCCCACACCCTGTGCTGCAGCTCTGGCAAGCCCCACAGTTCTGTTTGCAGTGTGAGCACTTTTATGTCAGGGGAGTGATTCTTATCAGTAGCGTCCCATGTACTCACCCACCAGTTGCCTGGCACGTCCCACCAGCTGCCCCACATGTCCCACCAGCTGCCCTTGTCCGTTGGCTCTATGTAATGCTCTCTCCCAGAGAGGGCTGTTGGTACTGTTTTGTTTGAGACAGTCTGGCCTGGAGCTCACTCTGCAAACTCGCCAGCCTCAAACTCACACCAATCCTTCTGCTACAGGCTCCCACATGGTGGGATTTCAGGCTCCAGACACGACCACTACTCCCCGCTCTCATTTTGACTCTCATTTTGTTTGTTTGTTTGTTTTGTTTTGTTTTTAGCTTTGGAGGAGCAACTTATTAAGCAAGCCTATGCCTTCCTGGGGGAGAAGAGCCTAACTCGGGAGTAGAGAAGAGGCCTGAGTGTGCTGACAGGAAGTGTGATGAGAGTCCTGAAGTTTGCAACAATGTGACAGGGAGAACTGATAAGAACCGGTCAGGGAAGACAGTGGAGGGTCTGCGCTAGCTCAAGCCCTAGCTCTGGGGCTACCTTGAAGGGCCACCCTAACAGCAAGTTCCCAGAAAGATATGCCTCAGAAAAGTTGGGTGGCTGGTTTGGGCTTCATGGGGGAAATCCTGGAGTTTCGTAGCCATGGTAACGTGCATGGTAACCAGAGCTTTCTGGCTCATGCCTGATCCAACACACTGAGCTCTGCACAGCCAGCAGGGTTAGGGAGCCTGGGCTCTGCCCTAGTTAGAATGCCTTTATAGCAGGTGAGAGAAACCAGCTTTAGCCAGTCTAAGCTTTAGAAAAATGAGGCTTAAGAAGGGTCCCTGGCAGGGTGGTCAATTGTGGGTTGCACAGTCTAAATGCAGACATGAGATTGTGTATTTAAATATTTCAGAACCCCACCCAAGTATCATTCCTTCCTCTGTCACAGCCTCCTCTCTCTCCCCTTTCCCTTCTCTCCTCTTCTTTTCCTTTCTTCTTATTTTCTTTCAATGAGGCTCTTGCTAGGTAGCACAGGCTCAGATCAAACTCCCAATGCTCCTGCCTCAGCCAAGTTTCATCAAGCTTCCTTGTCTTTGTTTTATTTTTTAAGTAAAAAACTTAAGTTACGGTAAAACGGAATTTTTAAACCATTTATTTATTTACTTACGTATTTCTAAATGCATTTATTATTGTGTATGTGACTGAATATATGGTAGACGTGTGAGCCTGTGTGTGTGTCACTGCCTGGAAGTGGAGGTCAGAGGACAAGCTGTAGGAGCTAGTTCTCCTTTTCCACATGTGAGGCTCTTGGCCCCAAAGGACTGGGTTTCATAAGGTTTTTTGTTTTTTTTTNTTTTTTTTTTTTTTGTCATATGTTTGAGTCATTGTACTTCCCTCTGGTCACCACTCCTTCCTGCCGCCCCCTATGCTCCAAACCTCTTTACCTCAGACCATGTCTCTCCACCCTTCATGTCTAGAAACTAACACTGCACAGGGACAGCCTCCATACCACTTGCCTGGTGTTTCTCAGGGCCCAGACTCACACTCCAGTGGGAAAACCCAAACTTGTGCCTGTGAAGGCAGTTCGTCTCTGATGCTACCAACTATAACATGTCAAGAAGCTCCAACAGGGCCGGGGCCACCCTTTCAAACGTGGCAGGAAGGTCATTCAGAGTGAGATGAGAAGCCACCCAGTGTGTCATCTGTCCTGTCTCCCTGTTCAACTAAGTATCCTTGCTGCCCGCTTCCTCCAGTCTTCCCAGGTGTCCTTCTCAGTCCTTAGGTCTCGGCCCAGCTATCACCCACTACAGTGCCAGCAACCACTTTAGCTAACAGGACAATTGTCCTATTTGATAGGCTGAGCTGTGCCCTCCTTCATTCATGCTGAAGACCTAATTCTCGGTACCTTTCGATGTGACTGTATTTGGAAGTGGGGGCCTTTAAGGAACTGAGAAGTACACATGGGACCACTGGGGTGAGCCCTGATCCGGTAGTATGACTGTTGGCCTTCCATGAAGAGAGGACTGGGACACGGAGTTGTATAGAGAAAAGACCATATGATGATCTGGACAGAACTCAGTCATTTCCAAGCCAAGGAGAGAGGCCAAAGAAGAAACTAACACTCACATATCTGAGACTGTCAAAGAATAAGAAAGGATATCCCATAAAAAGGAAAGGAAGGAAGAAAGAGAGAGAGAGAGAGACAGAGAGAGAGAGAGAGACAGAGAGAGAGAGAGAAGGAAAGAAAGGAACGAGGAGAGAAAGAAGAGGAGGAGGAGAGAGAGAGGAGGAGGAAGAGGAGGCAGTCATGGTGGAGCACACCTTTGATCCCAGCACTTGAGAGGCAGAGGCAGATGGGTATCTATGAATTTATGGTCGGTCTGGTCTACATAAGAAGTTCTAGGCCAGCCAGGGATACATACAGAGACCCTGTCTCAAAAAGGATGAGGAAGAATAAGAGGAAGAAGAGGAAGAGGAGGGGGAGGAGGAGGAAGGAGGGGGCAGGGGGAGGAAGAACAGGAGGATATGAGGCTTTGGCCAGTCTGGTCTACATAGGAAGTTCTAGACCAGCCAGGATACATAGAGAGACCCTGCTCAAAAAAGAGGAATAATAATAATAATTAATAGGAGGAGGAGGAGGAGAAAATAACTCTGTTTTTGAACTTGTGGCCTACACATTTGCAAGCAAGTGAGTGTGTCTCACTACAGTGCTCCACCACAGCAGCCACGGCAAACCCTTCCACTCCCTTCCTTTGCCTTTCTCTCTGTCTACTCACAGGGGCAGCCGACATGTCAGATGCTCAACCCTGGAATGGGCTCTGTCAGGGGCAGCCATAGGGGCAGCCATAGGGGCAGGTATGTTGAGCTGATGTGCGTGCCAAGGCCCTGAGCTCTCAGGAGGCACTGTTGTAGGTGTGTGGGTTTTGTGGTAGCTGGTACTAAAGGTCACCTTGGGGTTAGGCTTGTGGCAGAAAAAGGACAGAGGTGACTAGAGCCAAGGCAGGCAGGGAGAGGGGCTTTCCCAGCACCTGGGATACCTCTAATTCCCTCATTCTTATTGTTGGCTTCTCTCTACACTAGCTGGTTGGAGCTGCCAGTGCATTCATTCTTGAGGGGGCTTGGAGTACAGCCTGGGCAGGGAGACTGTGTTACTCAGCAATTGGTATTTTACCACTAACCCCATTTTATGTGTTGGCCAGGTTTTGACAAGCTTGTCTACTGACTGAGTTACAAAGAGTGGGCCGGTAAAATGGCTGAGGCATACATGTTGGGTACCTACGAAGTACACCAGAAACGTAGGACCAGCTTCAGACAGCTGAGATGTTAGCAGCGGATGAACGCAGTACCTTGGCTCCAGAACACTGGAAAGTGTTTGTCTTCAAGGCACAAACTGTGTCCCCATGACACAAAGGCTCACCATCTGTCCCGAAGGTTCCAGGCTCCCAACTCAGAAGCCAGCTATGTGCATTACGTGCACCAAATGTCCCCAGGTCAGCTCCTATTCTCGGTTGTCACCTGGATGTGTTGACAGGATGTAGACACAGGCAGAACGGGGAAGCTCTGCAGATCAGATGTGACAGTGACAAGCAGGAAGACCTCGTCCTTTCCTCTTTCCAGATTGTTCTATCTGCTCTCTATGAGAGTTCCTGTCAATGTGGTTCTGTTTATATTTCCCTAGGGCTTCAAGTTTTGTGGGGCATCGCTCCTTATTTGGCACAGCTTAGCTAGTTTCTGGGAAATTTCTCCTTCTGGCTGTATCTCATATTTCTTCATGCTTTAATTTTTATTACATTCAGTTATTGGTACGTGGGAGGACATGTGTCTGCCTCGGTGCATGAATGGAGGTTAGAGGACAACTTGCAGGAGCCGGTTTTCTCTTCCTACTGCGTGGCCCCAGGGGCTTGGTGGGAGACACCTTCCTGCTAAGCCATCTTTAAGCTGTCCCTCAATAGGATGCTCTATGTTCATTATTTTCCTATTCCACTTCCAGCCTTCTGCCCCAATTTTAGTTTTCCTACTTAAAAGGTGACTAATTTAAAAAAAAAAAAAAAAAAAAAAAAAAA
>NC_034597.1:38195906-38207407 GCF_900095145.1 Mus pahari
AATCCCAGCACTCGGGAGGCAGAGGCAGGCAGATTTCTGAGTTCGAGGCCAGCCTGGTCTACAAAGTGAGTTCCAGGACAGCCAGAGCTATACAGAGAAATCCTGTCTCGATAAACAAACAAACAAAAAGGTGACTAATTAATTCGCCCCCTCCCCCCTCAGGTTTCCTTTCTCTGCTTTAGCATTTTTTTCCCCTCTCTCCTGGCTTTCTCTACCTGAAGTTCCTTCCTTCAGATACCTTCCACGGGCTTCTGTCAAGTGTGAGGCTGCTGATGCCCTGCTCACCCCAGCACACGCACACACACACACACACACACACAGGTTGGGGGGGGGGGGGGGCTTTGCCTGACTGTCTGCTCAGTTGTTCATTAAGTCAGAGTCCTAACATCTCTGTATCAGAAGAAACCAGGTGGCCAGTTGCTGACGGTCAAGGTCAGGCTTGCCCCTTATTTCAAAGAGCACAGTCATCGGTCTCTAGACATTCTATGAGATTGTCTTCTACATTTACTTTGAAAGAGTTTATAGAGGCTTTGGGCTGGGTTCTAAAGAGTCATTTACTGCTCCTGTACAGGTTGTAAACTCCGGGCACTCCTTGATGTACCAATACCCTTTCACTAGCTTTACTTGGCAGGAAATTGGCCTAGAAGTGTTCTCTCCGATGGGCAGTGAAGACCTTAGTTTGACCTCATGATTCAGTTCAGCAAAAGTAAGTCTTCTAAATAACAAAGACACAACCATTATTGATCCCTAAAAATGACCAAAGATTATGCACAGGGCAAGAGTGTGTGTGACTCATCCCATATCTCCATGGCAACCTTTTCGGCTGTCCACTTCTAGGTAACTGTAAGAGAGCGTCCTTATGACTCACGGTCTTAAGACTTTAAGTGTTTTCCTAGGAGACTAAAGGCATTCCTCTCGGCCCATCCTGTTCCATGCCCACATGCTAATCATCTACAGATGACTCATTCAAACAAGCTGGTTGCCAAGCTACCTGTGTAGAGGAGAGTTCACGGCCTGCAAATCCTTCTCCAGCCACACCGTGACTTCCCTGTGTGTAAGCTTGGAGAGGCAGCAATGAGCGCATCACCAGCCACAGGCTCTGCCGAGCTTGTAAGTCTATCCTAGGGACTAGAGCAGGCCTCCTGAGTGCCCCTGGTGAAAAGAGAGCTTGCATGCACGTTTCCCTCTGGTTGTGCAAAACTGGCCGAGACTCCTTAGTAACACAGTAATAACTGATTACTTTGAGACTACGGGAAATCTGGAGAGCCAGGTGACAGCTGGACGGCTCCGTGGTTTACATAAGCCAATGGCCACAGTCATTGTTTGGGGTTTTTCATTTTTGTTTTTGAAACTGGGCCTGATTGTGTATCCCTGGTGGCCTCGAATTGCCATACAGATCAGGCTGGCCTTAAACTTGAAGGGATCTGCCCGTTTTCGAATCCCAAGAGCATGCAGATCCCAAGAGATTAATTGCATGAGCCACCACACCTACTACCTACAGTGATTTAAAAAAGCAAACAAACATTCATTTATTTCTAAAATTTTATTTACATGTTTTAATATTTTAAAATGCATTTATGTTTACATATATGCATATGAGCATGTGTATGTGGCTTAAACGACAACATTCAAGAGTGGGTTCTCTCCTTTCCTTGTGAGTTACAGGGATCAAAGTTAGGCCATCAGGCTTTGTAGCAAGCACCCTTACGGGGTTATACTTAACTCTCTATACCCATATTTTCTCATGTCTAAAATGGGATTTGTAAGCAAGGGCTCAGCGACATCACTGAATGAGTAGAAAGAAGATTTTATTGGGGCTCAGACCACTAAGGCAACAAACACTCCCCACCCCCCACCCTGGGGAGAAGTCAGCAGAAGGGGGCTTTGAGCTGTTACAGGCTGTTGGGATTGACCCGGAGGTCGATGCCCTTGCCTGAGGTAGTTGACATTGGGGGCAGACCAAGGGAGATTCCTGGTCAACAGAAACCACCTATAAACTGTTTGTGCAGCCAGAGTCCTTCTGTTTGGGACCAGCACTGGCATTTTGGGGGGCTGCTTTGGACCTAATAGGATTAAAATAATGCCAACTCCATAAATGTATGTAAAGCCCTAGGCACAGAGGGGGGTGCATAAGTGTTTGGTGGACATTAGCTGATGTATCTGAAACTGGGGAAAATTATCTTGAGTATCCTTAACCACATCACTCAAGTTTTTATCTATATAAATGGCTCCAAACTGGTTCTCAGCATTCTTGCAATGGCGGCTGTTCCTTGTAACTAGTTTCATACAGACAGAGCTACACCCTGTCCTCTTGATTTAACTGTCCCTTGCCCGTCCTGTACTCTCCTCTACTCTTTGAGAAAACATCTTCCTAGGAAGCAATTCACCCATTCATACTACTTCATTCATTCATTCATTTGTATTCATTCATTCATTCATTCATCAATCAACAAATACCCACCGAGAACCTACTATGTACCACACTGGGTTTACCCCACCCAACAAAAACCAGAGCAGGAGTGAATGCAAGCAGGGGCACCTCTTACATCTCAGACGTGTCATGGACACCTGTTCCTCCCTCCCCTCACACTCAAAGTCACTGCACATTGCTGGGGAAAGCTTCGGGTGAAGGAAATAGGGGCAGGATGAGACCCTGAAAGGCAGCTTCAGACAAGGGAATTGGGTGAGTCTGAGAGTCTGGGTGCGGTCGGCTAGGGCCCACTGCGGGGCACAGGTGAGGGGCACAGGCTGGCGGGCGTGACCCAATCCACCGTGGGGAAGCTCCCGGGTCCGTGGGGCGCGGTTCAGCCAGGCGCCTGCAGGGCGAGGGATGCTGCCCCGCCCCGGGAGGGCGGGCCCGGGGAAAAGAGTACTAGAAGCGGCCGAGCCACCGCCCAGCTCTAACAGCTAGCGGAGCAGCGGGTGGAGCACTAACCAGGTGAGCTGCGCACAGAGCACTACCCAGGTGAGCGGCGCGGGGCGCGGGGACCGGTGCTTGGTTCAGTGCACCAAGAAAGGGCTGGGCTCCCGGGAGACGGACGGAGGTGATCTTCAGGGTCCCAGGCGCCGATCCACCGCCTTGGCTCTCCAGCGGGTAACTCTCGGAGAAAGTTAGTCACGACCTACATACTAAGTCTCTTTGGGATGGCGGGATGCCAGCGGGCCCTGGGCACTCCTTCGAAGCCCAGCGTTCTAGTGAGCCACAACCCACGGAGATCCACTTTGTAGCTGGCTCCAAGAGGTTAGGTTGCCCCTAGCTTGGCCATAGGAATCAGGTGCCTCTCCTGGCACGTTGGGGGTGGGGGTGGGAGTTTGGGGACTCATCAGACATCGCCCAGGATATCTGACTTGGCCAGCAGGCTCCTTTGGTGCACGTGGAAGCCTTCCACTAGAGATCTTGCTGTGTGGTGCCAGTGAGTTCCACCAGGTTCAGCGGAGGTAGGGGCTACAGCCACCCCCTGCGTGCTTGACCGCACAGGAAAGTGCTGCCCAAGCCCTAGTGCGCATGTGTCGGGATGAAGAACTACTGTAACCTCTAACATTTTTTTGTAAGCCAAGTGACTCATCCGTGACCAGTGTGGATATTTGTGCAATAACCTCTAGATCTGGGTGGAGGAAGTCTTGGGTGTGGCCGTGTTGGTCTCAGAGTGCAGACCCTTAGCTAAAGCCTTTCAAAGGTTGCATTTATTCTGAATTATGTTACTCAAACACTAATACAGGGAATTGGTGATGGGACCGGAATGGGTTGGGAGGGGGGATTGGGGCAGAAGGTTAGGATTCTGGCTAACCCTAGCAGGAAGCAAGCGATTCCTATTTGAAGAAATTGGAATATTTATAAAGAGACCCCTGGGGAGTAGGGTTTCTGGATAGTGAGAACATTTGGACTTAGTGACCTGACTAATTCTGAGGAAAGCAAGAGGAATCACAGTGTGTAAAAACTACCACTTTCTGAAATTCTAAGCTGTTCGCTTCAAGTTTATAGTTCCATATTTTTATTTATTTACTTTTGGGGGCAGGGGGTGTCTTAATTAGGGATTTACTGCTGTGAATAGACACCATGGCCAAGGCAGCTCTTATAAAGGGCAACATTTAATCGTGGAGGGGGTGGCTTACAGGTTCAGAGCTTCAGTCAATAATCCTCAAGGCAAGCACATAGCAACATCCAGGCAGGCATGGTGCAGGAGGAGCTGAGAGTTCTATATCTTCGTTTGAAGGCTGGTAGTGGAAGACTGGCTTCTAGGCAGCTAGGATGAGGGTCTTAAAGCCCACACACACAGTGACACACCTACTCCAACAGGGCCACACCTTCAGTTAGTGCCACTCCCTGGCCGAGCATATACAAGCCATCCCAGGGAGGCAGGCAGGACTGGAACCCACTATGTAGCCTAGGCTGGCTTTCAATATTCAGTCCTATCTCAGGCTCCCAAGTGTAGGGGCTAACAGTGTAAACTACCACCCCCAACTATTTCCATAACACTTGAAGTTTAATAACAAAAACCTTGCTTGTCTGCAACAACAGTCTTTTGGGGGTGGGGCAGTGCCCGTCTGAAAGAATTTTTTGTTCAGACAGGGCTTCTTATGTGGTCTAGGCTGGTTTAGAACTTGTGATTTTTCCAGGCCAATAAAACCACACCTAGCAATTGTCTCCTTCATTTTTGCTTTGTTTTGCTTGTTTCTTGAGATAGGGTCTTACAATATAACCTTGGCTGGCTTCCTACTCAGCACAGGGTTCAGGCTGGCCTTGAACCTATGCCACTCTCTACCATGGTTTCCTGAGTACTGGGATTACAGATGTGGACCAACCATCTTTACACTATACTTTTTCCCTGAGATAGTCATATTTATCTTTGATGGAGACTAGCTTCCTAAATTCAGAATGCTTAGGAGTTTGGTTTGAAATCTGTACTTATTCCATCTTCTGGGGAGGACATGGATGAGGTCTTTCAGGCTTAAGCTAAGAAGTGTTTAATGGATGGCCCACTACATTGTGCACAAAGCAGAAGAGGTAGAGAATAGCTTGAGGGTTGACTGGAAAATTTGATCATTTTTCTGTAGAATGAGTCTATTCAAGGGTTCTCAATTAATGAGATAGTTCACCGGGTCAAAAGCATTTGTTCATCATTTTTCGAGATGGGGTCTCACAGGTAGCCCTGGCTGGAACTCCATACATTAGGCAGGCCTGGGGCTGTGACACCCACCTGCCTCTGCCTCCTGAATATGCACAGATGCTTTCCAAAGATCTGTTCCCTAGGTGGGTTCAGGGGTAAGTGCCTGTCATTCCAACATTCAGGGGGTAGAGCCCAGGGAACCCCAAGATCAAGGCCAGCATAGGCTACATTTAGAATTCCAAGCCAAACTGGGCCAAAGAATAAGACATATCTTAAAATATATAAACAAACTTCTTACTTCTTGCCGGTGAGCTCAAGTGTCCGAGGTCAGTCTTATTCATGATTCAGGTGCCTATTTGCCTAGCTCCCTCATAGCCAAAGTCTAAATCTTCACTACAATAGACACATACACATTCACAGCACACACACACACACACACACACACACACACACACACACAAACATACCCACACAGACATACCTCAATTTTTAAAAAAATCTAGGGTTATAGAGATGGCTCAGTGATTAGGAGCACTGAGTGCTCTTCCAGAGGTCCTGAGTTCAAATCCCAGCAACCACACGGTGGCTCACAACCATTTGTAATGGAATCTGATGCCCTCTTCTTGTGTGTTTGAAGAAAGCTACAGTGTACTCATATACATAAAATAAATAAATAAATCTTTTAAAAAATCTATGTTTAAGAAGTAAATACAAAGCTGGGCGTGGTGGCGCACGCCTTTAATCCCAGCACTCGGGAGGCAGAGGCAGGTGGATTTCTGAGTTCGAGGCCAGCCTGGTCTACAGAGTGAGTTCCAGGACAGCCAGGACTATACAGAGAAACCCTGTCTCAAAAAAAAAAAAAAAAAGAAAGAAAGAAAGAAGTAAGTACAATAAAAAAAAAGGCAACAACATCTAATAACAATGAATACTTTTTTTGGAAAAACACAATTTATTGGTTAAAATGTGGTTTTTCTTAACAATGTGACTGTGCACAAAAGCATTCTGTACTCAGCAGCCTGTGTGTTGAATGATTCACCGAGTTAGTGTTCTGGCCAAAGCTGTATTTTATTTTTAAATCTGTTTACTATTTCAGCATGCTATGTAGTTCTGGATGAACAAACCAGAGAATTTTTCAGGGAAGTAACTAAAAATTTCAAAGGATACTATTTTAAAACATCAAAAATGTACTCTTTTAAACTAGTCTAAGACAAACTTGAATTAGGAGACAGGAAACTTGGGCCCTTGTCCCCAACATGCCAGTGAGATGGCTTCTGGCCACCGAATCAGCTCTCAGATTCCTCACTTCACAGTGGGAATGTTTTCTTCAGCCAGTGTCACCAGATTGCTAACAAAATCAAAAACAGCTCCGTGGAAGTTCTTTGGGAAATGGAAATCAGTCTACAAGTGCTAGGAGGGTGTCACTGTCCCAACATCCTGTGGAATGTGTCACAGAGCTGTCCAAAGTGCCCTCCAAGGCCCACGTGCGTCACAGTGAAGTCTGCTGCCTCTAGGATTTCATTTGGTGAGATTGGAAAGTGGGCCAGTCTCTTAAAACTGTAGCATACTTGGGGGGGGGGGAGGATGTCTGTAGGGGGCTGGTCTGGAACTTGCTCTGTAGATCAGAGCTGGCCTCAAACTCACAGAGATCTGCCTGCCCATGCCTGGGTGCCGCTCTGCCCAGCCTAGGTTTTATTTTCTTAAGGAAATTCTGAAGCCAGGAACTGTGGCTTGTGCCTTTGATCCCAGCCACTTGGAGGCTGAGGAAGGGGGACTGCCATCAGTGCTCAAGGCCAGAATGGGACCCTGGAGCTTTTGTGTGGGTCAGGCTGACCTCAACCTCATGGGAGTTCTCATGCTACAGAATGCTGAGCTCACAGGCATGCCACACTATGCTCACCTAATCATGTTATTTCTTGGGGAAACTGAGTAAAACATCACAGGTGGGCAGATGAAACCAGAAGAGTCTGGTTATTTCCAGGTCCAGGTCATTCTCACGGTAGCAAAATGATGTAGTCATTCTGAGCTCTGATTGAACTCACCCCCCCCCGCCGTCCCCCCCCCCCAGCCAAAGCTACCCTCCCCTGGCTGCTTGTATTACCTAGTGCTAGACTGTTTGCCAAATATGCCAATGCTGTTAATTTAATCCCCAGCACCCTAAGAAAGAAAAGTTTCCAAACCAAAGCTGCTCTCTGCTACACTCTGAGGGATCTGTTGAAAAGTGGGGCAGGTTCCAAGCATCTTGTGGTTTTATAGGTGTGGCACGGGAGCAAGAGCCGGAGGAAACAGGGTATGTCTGCAAACCAGTCCTAAGACAGCTTTGTGTAAGGCAAACCTGTTTGGCAGTATCTTGAATGCAATTGCTTCTGTTCACATTGCCGCCCAACTCACCTTTGCCTGGCTAATTTATTGCTGTTTTATTTGGAATATTGAGTACCTTCAAAAAAAACAACAACAAAAAAAACAGAAAAACAACGCAGGCACCACAACCAACACTTGAGATGCTGAGGCAGGAGGATCATAAGTTCCCAGCTCACCAGCAAGCTCTCAGATTTGAATGTCCTGGCAGAGTCAGACAGTACTGACCATACTCTTGTGCACATGCTCTCGTGTCCCTTGCTGGTCTGTGGGCCCTGTGATGGTGTGGAAAGTGATGGCTCAGAGCAGGCATCAGGTGTGCCAGTGGAGGATAAATAACCAGGCAGCAGCCATGTCATCTGTCTTTGAGATCTCAGTAGGAGCCAACAGATAGTTTTCCTCTCATGTCCCAGAAGCACTATGGCTGGAAAGAGGGCTTTACTACCCATGAATCCTTGCAAGGGTAGAGAAACGCAGGGAAGCAGGTAGCCGAGAGAAGATGTACCTTGTACCATCTTTCACCGAGAGAAGAGGCAGGAAATCCTCAACCTACTCCTTGGCCCTCAAGGTCTTTTACTCTCTGGCTTCAGAACACAAGCTCCTGACTTCAAGGTCTGACTTCACAGCCTACGTGGGTTTGGAATTTAGCTATAATGTACCTGCGCCTGTCCACAAGATGTTTTTCCAGTCCAGCATCATTGACTTAGGCAAAATGATTGTACACTGACTGGAATTGCCCGTGGACTATTTGGGATGTTTAATCTCATGAAGGTTTATAAATTGTTTTAAGCTCAAATACCAATAATCCCCTTTGGCTTTTCTCTCTTAGGAAAATGGCAGACAGCTTTTCGGTAAGTATTTCATGTCTGTTTCCCCATACACACGCGCATGGGTTAAAAGGTTTCATTTCTACCACCGAGCTTCCCCTTTGACCCTCCTCCTGACCCTCTGGCTCACTTGTGCACTCCGGCCTGTTAGGGGCAGGCTTGCTTTTCCAGCAGCAGATTCCAGGGAGAGGCGTGGCCTCCTCAGCAGCGATGTCCCTAGAAGCAGCAGGACCAATGGCATGGTCTGCTCATGCCAACACCTGCAGCTGTTTCTCATGTTGATTAGAAAGCATGTGTTGATAACCAGTCAGTTCCTGGTGTAAGGTAGAAGAGCTTAATTCACCCTGATCTTCGATGATGAGAGGCCAGAATAAAACATGAATCAAGACAGCAGAGGATCAAACTCAAAGCAGCACAATAGGCCAGGGAAGAGTGTGAATCTCCTTCTGTGTCCCAGCTTCTACAAATGCCTGAAGTCCCCTGAGTTCTGTGTAGTGAAGGAAGGAGTCCCATCCTCTAATTGTTTGTCTTTCTTTACAGCTTAACGATGCCTTAGCTGGCTCTGGAAACCCAAATCCTCAAGGATATCCCGGTGCATGGGGGAACCAGCCTGGGGCAGGGGGCTACCCGGGGGCTGCCTATCCTGGGGCCTACCCAGGACAGGCTCCTCCAGGGGCCTACCCAGGACAGGCTCCTCCAGGGGCCTACCCAGGACAGGCTCCTCCTAGTGCCTACCCTGGCCCAACTGCCCCTGGAGCTTATCCTGGCCCAACTGCCCCTGGAGCTTATCCTGGCCCAACTGCCCCTGGAGCCTTCCCAGGGCAACCTGGGGCACCTGGGGCCTACCCCAGTGCTCCTGGAGGCTATCCTGCTGCTGGCCCCTATGGTGTCCCCGCTGGACCACTGGTAAGAAGGAAGTTGTTTCATGGGCTTGCTGTACAAGTGGAGAGGACATTAGAGGGAATTTAAGCCTGCTGCTTAGAGCCATGTCTTAAGGGACAACCACAGGGGTGTAATTGGTCAAGTGAGAAAAGGACTGTGTTCATATTGAGTTTAGTCTGTGACTTGTTATAATAAGACATTGATAAAGGTGCTTTATAATATAAATATAAAGGTGCTTTATAATATAAATCAAGTTAAGATTGTAGTAATGAGTGGTACACACCTTTAGGAAATAGAGGCAGAAGTATCTCTGTAAATATGAGGCCAATCTGGTCTACATAGACATCCTGTTTAAAAAAATAATTACAGGGCTGGAGAGATGGTTTAGCGGTTAAGAGCACCGATTGCTCTTCCAAAGGTCCTGAGTTCAAATCCCAGAAACCACATGGTGGCTCACAACCATCCGTAACAAGATCTGACACCCTCTTCTGGAGTGTCTGAAGACAGCTACAGTGTACTTACATATAATAAATAAATAAATATTAAAAAAAATAATTACACTATGAGGCAAAGTTGTATTATTAATAACTAATTGAGTTCAGTGGTTTATACTTGTAACCCCAGTAAATACTGAGAGCTTTCAAAGCTGCAAAGCTTTAGCTCAAACCAGGGATGCAGAAAAGGAAAATGACAGGGTAGGGGAGACTCCTCCATCTCATACCCATGCAAGGAGCCTTCCAGTTTACCCACCCACTGGGAGCAACTCCAGGAAGTATATACAAGGTCAAATGCGGATCAGAGCGAGAGATAGGAGTTTGGGAGACAGCAGAAACTAGGAGGAAACTTCATAAAGGAGAGACCAGAGGCAGGGACAGCGCTCTGGGGATGTCCACCACACCTTAAGCACTTTGCTTAACACCTGTGGAATGAACTGTAGAAGTGCTCATCCAACACAGACACATGTGCAAAGCGTTCTGCTGGTGACCTGTGAGCACAGAAGCCCCAGGCGACACAAACCTTTCCTCTGGGAGCTGAATTACAATGCTTTATGTCATGTGACAAAGGACCCAGGGACCCCGTGCATGAAAAGATTGTTGGTCAACCGCCTAGCTTAAAATGTTACAAAAATGAGTTCGTATGAATGAATTATGGGTTGAAACAGCCCCAACTGATGGTCCAAGAACATTTGGTCATTAATTTGTTAATTTCTCAATTAACTTTTGTGTACATAGGGGGCACTCTCTGTCTTCCATTTCTTTAGGCCCTGGACAAGGTGGCCTCAGAATCTACACAGGGCTCTCTGTTGGTTACTGCATTGTACCAATGTTTGCAATGTACTTTACATTCCCCAAGAGAGCACAGTGCCTTACTGACCCTGGAATGCTTGTCTGTCCCAGACGGTGCCCTATGACCTGCCCCTGCCTGGAGGAGTCATGCCCCGCATGCTGATCACAATCATGGGCACAGTGAAACCCAACGCAAACAGGTACAAGGGTGACCCCAACAACCCATCTGTTGAATGGTTTTGAAATAAAGACTATCTTAATTAAGAAGGCTTTGTAAACTACACAGTAGAATCCAAGCTGGGCTGTCACATGGACTATCTCATAATCAGTACTTGATCCCATGACACTTTTCTGTTGTGCTGTTACAGAGTGAATGGTAACATCCTCTACTCTGTGTTTTGGTGTGTGTCATATGACTTCATTGACATGAGTGCAGGGAGAGGGCTGTTTGTGGTGGTTTGAATACACTTGGCCCAAGGAGTAGCACTATTAGGAGGTATATATAGCCTTGTTGGAATAGGTATGTCACTGTGGGCATAGGCTTTGATACCTTAGTCCTAGCTGCCTAGATGTCAGTATTCTGATAGCAGTCTTCAGATGAAGTTATAAGACTCTCAGCTCCTCCTGCACCATGCCTGTCTGGATGCTGCCGTGTTTTCAAATTGATGATAATGGACTGAACTTCCGAACCTGTAAGCCAGCCCCAATCAAATGTTGCCCTTTATATGAGTTGCCTTGGTCATGGTGTCTCTTCACAGCAATGGAAACCCTAACTAAGATTATACCATTGCTTCCTCTGTAGACAAATAAAACTGACGCTCAGGTCTTAGGTTTACTGAATGGCAAGCTAGGAAGCCCAGCCTTCTGGGTAGATGTCATTTACTTAAAGGGTTCGAGAAGATTACCATGGCATGGCAACTCTTTTTTTTTTTTTTTTTTTTTTTTTTCTGGTTTTTCGAGACAAGGTTTCTCTGTGTAGCCCTGGCTGTCCTGGAACTCACTCTGTAGACCAGGCTGGCCTCAAACTCAGAAATCTGCCTGCC
>NC_034597.1:38208102-38248748 GCF_900095145.1 Mus pahari
GGATTTGAACTCCGGACCTTCGGAAGAGCAGTCGGGTGCTCTTACCCACTGAGCCATCTCACCAGCCCGTGAGTCTGTTTTTAAGTCTTATGGACCAAAGGTAGACATTCCAGCCAGGTGTACAGGTTTATTCAAGTTTTTTTTTTGTTGTTGTTGTTTTTTTTGTTTTTCGAGACAGGGTTTCTCTGTATAGCCCTGGCTGTCCTGGAACTCACTCTGTAGACCATGGTGGCCTCAAACTCAGAAATCCGCCTGCCTCTGCCTCCCGAGTGCTGAGATTAAAGGCGTGTGCCACCACGCCCGGCTCAAGATTTTTTAAGTACAGGATTGGCTATGGAGGTGGATACCCAACATCCTAGCTTATAGGAGATGGAAACAGAAAGATTCTAAGTTCAAGGACAGCCTGAGCTGTATATAGCATGAGTCTATCTCAAAAAAAAAAACAAACAGAATGAAGCTATGAATTCCTCTGTATCAGTTTGTACTTGGTAAAGGAATGGGAGCCACAGTCTGTCACCAGATGGACACAGCTTTGATAGGTTTACAATCACTCCTCCAGCCAACCTCCCTCCTCTGGTTCTGTGTGGGAAGCACTGTCCCAAGCCACTCTTCTTTCAACACAGCATAGAGAGATGCTCTAAGTTTGGTGGCCCATCACATGGTATAACTTGTCTCACAGTAAATACTCTCATATATGTGTGTGTGTGTGTGTGTGTGTTATATGTGTATTTATTTTCAAAATATACATTTATATAACCTGTTCCAACATAGTGCAGAACTGTAGAGTTAACATTAACAATTGAGGGTTATTGCACTAGATAATTTAGTTCCAGTAACACTTGTAATGTAGCCTATATACTGATAACTCAAAACTGATTCTGGGTCAAATAGTAAACAGGAAAAGAAATGTGTGAACCCACAAACACCCTAACAAATTCATGGGGAAAAAGTGCTTGTGTGACAGAGATGACAATCTCTGTTCACGGGAGAACTAGAGCCAGTGGACCCAAACACTATGGTCACATTCCCCGACTGCTCCTAAGTTATTCAGAATACCCAAAGAATCGCTGTTGGGTCTAGATCACAGATATCAGCTTCTAGTGTTACTGTACAGAGCTCACCTTAAGACACCCAGTAGGGCCAGTCCCTTAACAACAGATTTGAGTTTGCATTAACACACAAGAACAAAAAGGGTCAGAAAGTTCAAGTGGCACTTTAGTCAGTCACACCTCATGTCCTGACTTTACAACAGAGCAACCGGGAAGGAAACATTAGCTACATCCGTGTACCCTGCTGTTCTGAGATTTCCGGTTAACCATGACCAAGTCAGGTACTTGATAGTTCTTAGGTAGCTGGCTTCCTTTGGACAGATATTAAAAGTAGTCTACCAGGGTAGGAAAATAACCATGATTATTACTTATAGCAAGGTACAAAATGCTCTCAGGATGGGTCTAAAGCCTTTGCCTGAGTACACAAGAGTATGTGAAGAGAGAAGCGAGCACTACAGTTAGGAACGACCCCCCAAACAAGACAGCTGGTGACACACACTTAAAATCACAGCTCTCAGGAGGCCAAGGTAGGCGAGAATCACAAGCTGGAGGCCAGCTTGGGCTACATAGTGAGACCCTGTCTCAATGAACAGACAAGGCACATTTGTCCCGCTGGGCTTGACTTTTGACATGATCATACTAATGAGTGGGAGGATATGCCTGTTCTTTTGAGTTGGATCTGATACTGTGGCTTATTTGCCTTCAGAACCGAAAAACAGTTCCAACACATTATGAAAGAGTTTGCATTTTAGCGAGTTAGATGTTCTTGACTTGATACACACTTTAATTATCTTCTGTTTCTGGTTTAAAACAGGATTGCTCTAGATTTCAAGAGAGGGAATGATGTTGCCTTCCACTTTAACCCCCGCTTCAATGAAAACAACAAAAGAGTCATTGTGTGTAACACGAAGCAGGACAATAACTGGGGAAGGGAAGAAAGACAATCAGTTTTCCCCTTCGAGAGCGGCAAACCATTCAAAGTAAGTTGGGGCTGCAGCTGTATGCACACAACGTTCACTTACCAAGGGGAATCACGGGAAAACCTGTCGTGGGCACTTGGCCAATCCTCCTCCCCACCTCAGCAGGCAACCAGCCTCAACAGGCTAGGGCTGAGGCAGGAGTGGCATGTCAGTCAGCTCCTTCAGGAGCCTCCCCATTGCCACGGGCACCTCTCCAAACACTTCCAATAGCGCATCACTGGTCTATATCACAAAACTCCACTTACAGGATTTAAGGATGAATGTTCATTAACTATGGGAAAAAGTATTTCCCGGCCTTCCCAAAACTGGCTATAAATTTGTCATTAAGGGATTCCTTCCTATGTTGCTGTTCTTAACTTTTGGTACTCTAGACCCCCATTAAACTTTTGGGTTGGTTTTTGTTGTTGTTGTTTCTTTCTGTAGCCCTGGCTGTCCTGGTACTCAGATCTGCCTCCTGGGTGTTTCTGATAACTTTGATATCTTTTTATTGTGTTTTAGATGTGACAATGTAGATTCATTTTTGCTATCCAACTACTGCTCTGGGTCATTTTCATTCCAGAAGCAAACGTAAAAATGAAATAATGAACTTCCTGAACTAAGGCTACACGGTTTAAAAATCAATATATATTTCCTTCTTCACATAAAAATTGACAGATGAAAACGAAACATGGCAGACAGTATGTCCTGGGAAACACACATGGTGGAATGCCTACATTGTACTGGTTATTACATGCTTTTGACAGTTTCCCATGTTCGGTTCCTAGATACAAGTCCTGGTTGAAGCTGACCACTTCAAGGTTGCAGTCAACGATGCTCACCTATTGCAGTACAACCATCGGATGAAGAACCTCAGGGAAATCAGCCAGCTGGGGATCAGTGGTGACATAACCCTCACCAGCGCTAACCATGCCATGATCTAAGCCAGAAGGGGCAGCACCAAAACTGGCCCTGTGTGCATTAGGAGTGGAAAACTTTGCATTTCTCTCTCCTTATCATTCTTGTAAGACATCCATTTAATAAACAGTCTCATGCTGAGAGGTACCTTTTGCTTTTGCTTTTTTTTTTTTTTTTTTTTTTTGATACTGGGTGTCAAATCTTAGGATCTTGTGACTGCTAGGCAAGTGTTCTCTCACTGAGCTACACATCCTTAGCCCTTTAAACTTTGTGTGTTGTGTGTCTGTGTACATGGGTACAGGTGCCTGCTCATACAAGAGGCACCAGGCCTCCTGGAGCTAGAGTTACAGGTGGTTGTAGGCTTTGTGACCAGGGAGCTGGGAACCAGACTCAGATCCTCGTGAGAACTGTCTTGAGGGTGGATGACTGACTTGCATCCCTCTTCCAGCGGTGCTGGGACAAGTCAGGTCCACCGATGCCTCCAGCTGCCTGTCTTTATATGCCCTTTGATTTGGTGCAGCGTGAGTATATAAAGGGAAATATGTAATTATCAATAAACCATCCTGATTTTTAAAAAGGAAATACGCTGAACGGCGCCAGCTCACCAGCAGACAGTTACCATGGGCATCTGGGTAGTTGTGTTACGTAGCACTGCTAGGCGATTCCAAGGGAAGATCAAAGGGTGCACTTACACAACCCTAGATAAGGGCCAATCAGGGCACAGGAAAGAACGTGAGGCTGCTGCCAGCGCTGACCCTGCCTGCACACTGTCTTCTGGCATTGTTCTGTACCACACAGACTCTGCTCTGTACGACAGGGAGCAGGTCGCTCACACCAGCATCACTGCAATTATGGGACAATCAGGTATACAGTCCTGAATTATCTGTCGCTGCTGCCAGCGCTGACCCTGCCTGCACACTGTCTTCTGGCATTGTTCTGTACCACACAGACTCTGCTCTGTACGACAGGGAGCAGGTCGCTCACACCAGCATCACTGCAATTATGGGACAATCAGGTATACAGTCCTGAATTATCTGTCGCTGCTGCCAGCGCTGACCCTGCCTGCACACTGTCTTCTGGCATTGTTCTGTACCACACAGACTCTGCTCTGTACGACAGGGAGCAGGTCGCTCACACCAGCATCACTGCAATTATGGGACAATCAGGTATACAGTCCTGAATTATCTGTCGTGGAGGCTGGTCTTAAACCCATTTTTCCTGTAAAGCCCCAGGCTATTGCCTTCAAATGAGTATTCAATACCATTGAAACCGTCTCTTGGTTTACATGTCCATTCTCATATCTGACGCTTTTTATCTTTCCTATTATCAGTAAGCTCAAAGTAGGAAAAGGTCAAAAGTCTGTTCTACGACGTTATCTTCTCGATTAGTTTAAACTGGAGAATGTCACAAGCTGGCGTCCCAGGAAAACAGAAATCAAGAGGTCTGTAAAAGCAAGCACTTGCAATCACAACTGACGGGACAAGAGCATGCAGAGAGCTGGGTCTCTCCTTCCAGCATGCAGGTTCTGGGCGTTGACCTCAGGCTGTCAGGTGTCCTTACCCATCAGGCAATTTCCCCACCCATAACTTTCCGTCATCCATTTGTGGGCGCTCCATGCATCCTTATGTTTTTGTAAGGGATTTTCTATGAACATTCTTCTATGTAAACACCTCATGTAACCTTCCAGTAAGTTGTTTGGGCGTCATGATAAATTCCATCTTTCCCCAGAGCCAAACCCATCTACTTCTGACGTCAAAAATAGACTAAACTTTCTCTTGAAAATGTCTAATCCTAAACCTATAAGGTTCCTATTATGTGTGGAATGACTTCTTCCAAAGTGCAGCTCATACTCAGACCACATTACAGCACAGGGAACACAGGGAACACAGGGTAGGGCTGTTAGCCTTTGCTTCTGTGTGCTGTTTGTAGCACTGAGTTGTCACTTATGTTCTGCTGGATGTATGATGTATGATGTATGATGTATGTATGTGCGTGTGGGGGAAGAGCTGGAAAGTGCCACCACATAAAGGTGGTGTCAGAGGGCACTGCCTTTCCTGAGCCGTCTCCCTCCTGTATCTGGAGTGTTTTACAGTCAGTCATGACGTTAAGGGATTATAAAATAAGGGCTGGAGTGATGGCTCAGCCAAGTGTACACACTGCTCTTCCAGAGGACTGGCTTTCCAGCATCCACGTGAAGCAGCTCATAGCATCCTGAAATTCCAGATTTTTTTTTTTTTTTTTTGGTAAAGTTTCTTCTCTCTCTCAACCTTGTCCATGGCAGTTAGCTCTGTTAAAGGGAAAAGTATCAGAGGCAGCAAGGATTGAACAGAGTAACTATAAGTGGACTTCATGATTCAGGAAACCTTATCTAAAGGAATACAGGAAAACCAAACTATCTGATGTCAACGGATACAGGCGCTCAAATGAAAATCTATAAAATGAGCCCGCAGATGCAAAACTTTATCTCACGTTTAATATTTTAAATAACCTACAGGCTTTTTACAGTCTCATCATTAAAATATGTCTCTACAAACAGGGAAAATTAAAACACTGCAATGCAATATAAACAGACCAAATAGAAGTGGATACCAGTGCATATCTTCACATACGAATGTATCAGAATTAACAATGCGAAGAAAAGAATGTTTGCAGTTATTTTAAATTAAAAGCCCTCCTGGTGTTCTCTTCAGGGTCTTGCAGGTGAGAAGACAATGAGGTCCCCCCCAAAGGAGAACTGTCTGCCACGATCTGGCTGTCTGGGCTCCTCCTGAGTGCAGGCGCTGGTGCAGCTGAGGCCTGGCTAAAGAACACAGCAGAGCAGTCAAGGAATCCACCATCGAGCATGGCCCCAAATAAGCTCTCTACACTCTTAGTTAACTGAGTGCCAAGGAGAAAGTAACTTTCCCTATGTAACAATGAAATTATTAACAGCATAAGACCTAATGTAAAGGGTTTTTAATTTTGTTTATGTGCGCCACCATAGCAGGCAGATCTCAAGCTGCCAGCCTGGTGTACAGAGTGAGTTATAGCACCCAAAGCTACACAAAGAAATCCCATCTCACCTCCTGAGCCCCCAGGAAAGACCCCGCAGCAGAGCACAGCTGGAGTAAAGAATTTCAGGGTGAAGAACACCAAGGAGGACGGCGATGGGGACAGACACCGCCTACCATGCGCTGGCTGCAGCAGAAGCATCAGCTTATGTTGTATTTTATTTTTTGATATACTTTATTATAAAAACTTGTGTCACTTAGAAACATCTACCATAATCCAAGCCATGCATTAGATATTTAAGTTTTCATCCAATGTTTCCAATCAAGTTTGAATAGCAAGATACACGGTCAGGGTTTAAGACTAATTAGATTGTATGACTGTTGAGCCTTTTCTCAATTAAAAACTTTAAAAAATAAATATTTTATGTATATGGGTGTTTTACCCACGGAGGCCAGGAGGGCGTTGAACACCATGGGCCGAGTGGGTGCTGGGAATTAAACCCAGGGGCTCCGAGGCACCCCTCCAGCCCTCTTCCATTTTTAGAACAGATCCTGTATGCAACTGAATCCATGTACAGATAATGGGAAGACATACATTCCAAACCTTCCACTCAAGTTGGAAAGTGAGTAGTGCTAATTTACAAAACAAATCTAGCACCGGGACACCTGTAATCTCAGAACCAGAGAGGAGAGTTCGAGGCCAGCTTGGTCCCTATTCTGGACCCTATTTTGAAACCATACAGGGTGCTTGAGAGGTCTCAGCAGGTTAAAGGGCTGATGACTTTAGTTCCATGAACCCCAACAGAAGTGAACTGGCTCCCCAAAGCTGTCCTCTGGCCTCCACAAATGTTGTGGCATGCACACACCCTCGGAATAATCATAAATAAGACACACTCAGAACATCTTCACAACTGCACAAATCTAGAATATAAGATGAAAACTTACTGGACCAAGAAGGTGGCATTCAGAAGTGAGCCTTTTATATAATGGCACTGAAAAATAAGAGAAATGATTTTAAAAGAATATTGTTTTGATCAAGGGTTGCTACAAGTGGGCAAAGCTTTAATCAATCAAATGAAGAAAACAGACCTACTACACCTGGCTGTGTCACACTGTTTAAATGCAATTAGACTTCAGGTAAAACTTGTACTTTAAGTATGAGCATCTTCTATAAGAAAGTACCATTCTTGTCATTTTAAAGGTAGCCATGTTACTGAAGAGGAACAGACAGGGACCAGGGTGGTGGCACACACCTGTAACCCCAGCACCCAGGAGGCAGGGCAGGTGGCTCTCCATGAGGTCCTGGACAGCCTGGTCTACACAGCGAGTTGCAGGCTAGCCAGGGCTACATAGTGAGATCATGCATCATATAAAGTAAGTTCAGACAAAAGACATTAAATGACTGTGCACAGCTGTAACATTTTACTGTACCTCAGGTCTCTGACAGACCTATAGAATAGTGGAGGAAAACTGACCACCATTGCACTGTCACACAAATATGGCCTGTTTCCTTATAGAACAATCACAACATAGTACATAGCAACAGGCATTAGACAGGAAAAGCAGACTATTCTGAAGGTAGCTTCTGGATGTGGGCTGACGAGAGCTGAGGGAACTTCTGAGTCTAACGGACCGGGTCCACTGTCAAAGGCCCCCGTCTCCAGTGTGGGCCGGCATTTCTCTCTAGCATCTGCGTTACAAGAACCACACTTCTTTTTCTTCCCATTTTGAAATAAGGTCTCACTCTATTGCTCTTGCTGGCCTGGAACACTGTGTGCAGTACAGGCTGGCCCTGAACTAGGAGGAATCCTCCTGTCTTGGCTTCTCTTTTGCTAGGATTATAAGCATGGCCCTTCACAGCTGGTTGAAGAACAAAGTATTCTGAAACTTGTATGAGATAGTTATAGTGAGCTTCTAAGAGCTTAACCCTCATCATGAGAACCTGGTTCTCAGAATTCTACAACAATCATCTACATCTACACTTTTTCCCAGGCTTCGTTGTATCTGAGAAGATCTTACCTGACTGGGATGCCTCAGCTTCTTCTTGTGAGGTGTTGCTCTGTGAGGAGGTACTTGTCTCAGGGTTGCTCATCAGCACATCCTGGGAGGTGACTGCAGAACTCACTCCTTCCACGGCTGAGATTGCTTCTTTTTGATTGGTATTAGCATCACCAGCAGGAAGAGGCAAATACGTTTCAACAGAGAAACAATCCATCTTGGCATTTATTTTATTTACATCCTAGAGGCAAAAAGTAGGCATTATAGATTCCAAGCACCATAATTGAAACAAATGAAAAAAGTTTTATTACTATTAAATATATGAAAAACAGAAAGCTGACATAATAAAAAGTATATAAAGCATGCAAGACAGCACTCAGGGGGCAAAGGCAGGCAGATAGATCTCTGTGAGTTCTAGGCCAGCCTGGTCTACAGAGCAAGTTCCAGGATAGCCAGAGCTACTCAGAAAAACCCTATCCGGAAAAAAACAAAACAAAGTCTAAGGACCACCCTATGTCTCACTGTCTGCTTCAGGCCACCTGCACAGCTCACAAACAACACAGTAATGAAGACAGCCTTTTCCGTAAGCACCCACACTCAGCTCAGAGAGGGGCACGTGTTTTGGGGAAGAGAAGTAAATCACAAGAGCAAACTTGGCCTGGTATTGCCCAGGACTCTGGGGCAAAACGGTTCCCGTTCAAGGCCTACACAGTAAGAGAAGGCAGGTATAATACACAGACAGGTATAGCTATTGTTATCATTGAGTTTGGTTCCAAAACATAAAGGCCAGGGCAAGAGATGGCTCCGTGGTTAAGAGCACCGGCTGCTCTTCACAGCACCCACATGGCAGCACACAACCTTCTGTAATTCCAGGTCCAGTAGACGATGTACATAGTGCATAGATATACATGCAGGCAAAACACATATACATAAAATAACTCTTAAAGAACTTTGAAGAGGCCAAAGATCTTGGATTCTCTAATTCTCTGGTTCTGCAGCCATCTTGATGTGGCCTGAATACAAAGAGAGCACGGCTGCAAACAACCCGAGGGTCATGCAAAGGAGGAGGACGACTGCGTGTAGTGTCTCCAGTAAACAGATGACACCCTTGGCTACCTTCCACCACCATGCAATAGGACTTACATGCTCTATGTCACTTGAATCTTGTTCTCCAGGACACAGGGCATCTTCTACATGGCACCTGAAACAAGCAGTGGTATTATACAGCAATAATGAAACGTCACAATCATTCGACCTGTGCTCTGAGTCCATCCTGCATGGAGACCACTAGTTTGCATACTGGGGCTGAACACAGAGCCTGTCCCAAGAGCCGCTGATCCATACAGACCAGACAGCTATTGTATGATGGCCACACAGATCTGTACAGACTGGACAGCTATTGTATGATGGCCACACAGATCTGTACGGACTAGACAGCTATTGTATGATATCCTTTTTCCCTGGAAGCTCACAGGCCCCTTCCTATGCCAATCACTCAGGCTAATACCGTTCCAGCTGCAATGCTGAATCCTTTTTTTTTTGTTTTTGGTTTTTTTCAAGACAGGGTTTCTCTGTGTAGCCCTAGCTGTCCTGGAACTCACTTTGTAGACCAGGCTGGCCTAGAACTCAGAAATCCACCTGCCTCTGCCTCCCAAGTGCGGGGATTAAAGGCGTGCGCCACCACCGCCCGGCTTGCAAGGCTGAATCTTAGCCAGATCCAGAGCCACATAACCAGGAACAGGTCAGGGTGGGGCCGAGTCGTGAAGCAAAGCAGCTCAGTTATTGTGTAGGCAGCTGTTCTGTGTGACAGGCTGGCTTCTCAGTGTCCCTGCCTCAGCTTCCTAAGTGCTGAAACTACAGATGTGCTACCACGCCTGCAAGTTGGCTACGTTTATTTGACAGCGTAATTCAATATAGTTTAACCATAAACGTAAATAGAGACCAGATCTGAGTATGTGTGTGCCCATAAACACAGAGACAGAACAAATATAAATGAAAATGTAATTGAAAAGAAGAACACAGTATAGGGCTGGCAGAGTGCCTGCCCAGCATGTGAAGGCTCTGTGTTCAATCCCAGGACCACCAAAAACCAAAACCATGAAGATGACACAAACAAACAAACTGAAATTGTATGTTTATAAAAAACAAGTTAAGAAAATGTATCTGTCATAATCTCTTCAGGGGTCAACAAGATGGTTCCTAGGTAAAGGAGCCTGCCGCCAAGCCTGACGATCTGAGTTCAGCCCTGGAACTCACTCGCATGCTGGGAGGAGAGAACTGATTGTTGGAAGCTGCCCTCTGGCTTCCACACACATCACAGCACGCATGCGTGAATCTACACATTCAAGTAACGAATGTAATTTTATTTCTTCATGTTTGTTTTAAAAATATTCTCTTCCAGAGAGAAGAGTTTTTGCTTTTACAGAGGACGAGAGTTTGGCTCCCATATTAGTCAACTTACAATTGCTTGTAAGTCTGGCTCCAGGAAATCTGAAGTCCTCCTTTGCCCCTGCATGGACCCACACACATGTAGCACACACACATAAATAAAAATGAATCTTAAACAACAACTTATTGTAAAGTTAGTTTTTTGTTTTGTTTTGTTTTTTCAGTCAGGGTCTCTCTGTGTAGCTCAGGCTGTTCTGGAGCTCATTCTACCGACCAGGCTGGCCTCGAACTCACCTGCTTCTGTCTCCCGAGTACTGGGATTAAAGGCATGCACCACAACCGTCTGCTTCAAAGTTGTTTTAAGATGCCTTCTTGTAAGACGTTTGCAAATGAACATTTGAAAAAACTGTGTGTGTGTGAAGGCCACAGGCTTGCAAAATAAGTGACCCTCTGAACTATATTGGTGGTCCCAGTAACAATATGACTCAACTGCTATTACAGGTCTTCCTAATATAGATAATAAATTATAAATTATATAAAGTCTAATAATAAATTATACAAAGTATGATAATAAATTGATATTTTACAAAACATTTTATAATACCAAAAGCATTTTTGAGGCCCTAAAGGATGAAGATGCTTTTGGTATATTATCAAAAGTTTAAAAAGACATTATAAAATAGTTAAGGACTTTCATGAGCCTCCTCTATTCTAACTCCCAGGGTCTGGCCCACACCATGTCTTATTTAGTGGGATGTTTTTGCAACAAGGAATGTTCAACATTTTTCAAACTTTGGATTAATAACATGCCCAACATCGTCTCCAGACATCAGATTACAATTTCCTATTTGTTTAAGGTTCCCCTTCCCTCTCAGATGAGCTGCACACTTATCTATGAGCCACTGTAAGGACAGCTTAGGTTATGCTGATGCAACTGTGTAGAGAATGGATCAGTTTGAGCAACTCCAAGCTAAACTTCATTAAGATACCACTTAAGTTTCTCCCCCAGCACCTAGCAGGGCTACTGTAAGGGTTGGCTGTTAATGACCTAAAGCGATGTCTAGGTTGTCTGCACACACTGGGCACTTTCTGTCACCAGAGGACACCACACTGCTTCTCTCCCTTGGACTGCATGGTACACTTCTGCCAATCGCATCAGGACCACTTAGCAACTTCAGTCCTGGTGCTTTAAGATAGGCAGTGTTGCTAAGGCTGGTTCCAAACTGCTGGTGAAATAATCCTTCCACTCAGTCTCCTGAGTGGCTATAACTACCAACATCAGAGTTGGTGCCAACCTGAAATCTGAAGTCTGTTTCCTCAGAAAAGAGCAAGCTTTGCCCACATGTTACAGGGTTATATGTGAAGTTTAATTAGAAACATACGGCTGATACACTACCAGCTTAGCCATATGGAACGATAGCTCATGTCAAGACCACTAAATTCACAGCACATGTGAAAGATACCTGCTTTCAAGGCCATCTGAAAACGTCCCATCAGCACGCTCACTCTTGCTGCTCTGAGGGTCTGGCTTCTTCAGTGGCGTCTTCTGTCTCAGAAGGTCCCCAGCAGTCCTGCCTGCAGGCACAACTTTGCTGGCAGACAGAGGTGTTCCGAATCTTTGAGAACGACGTTCACAAGGCAGTACTGGAAATAAGAACAAGCAGTCTTTTCGTTCACTCTGTTCAGAGAGGCGGTGCAGAGCCTGCTCTTGTCAATGTTTGTTACTGTCCAGTACCAGGGGCTTTCTGGGACAAGAGGATAGTCACATTAGCCCGTGCTTAGCTTTCATATGCCATGCCTATGACTTTATCTCAAAAGGCTGCCGAGAGGCTCAGTAGTTAAGAACGCTGGCTGCTCTCCCAGAGGAGACAGGTTTGGTTCCCAGCACCTCATGATATTTCAAGACAACTGTAACTCCAGGTCCCGGGGATCTGATGTTCTCCTCTGACTTCCACAGGCACCAGGCACACACGTGGTGTAGACGACTGTGTAGGTAAAGGTACATAAAATAAAACTAAAGCTTAAAAAGAAATTCGAAGAGGCGCCCCTCTGACAATAAGCAGAACAGTAAGAATATTTTAGAAGGTATGACGTAAACGAGCAAGTGAGCTATCCCTGGCTAACGCAGGCAAACAAGTGCCTGGGTCAAAAGCGGTGACTCAGAGGAGTGGCGGCGCACACCTTTATCTCAGCACTTAAGATCTCTGGGAGTTGGGACGCCAGCCTGGTCTATAAAGTGAGTTCTAGAACAGCAAGGGCCACACAGAGAAACCCTGAGTCAAAAAAGAAAAAGAAAAAGAAAAAGAAAGAAGAGAGAGAGAGAGAGAGCTAGTCTCTTAATGAGTTCCTTTGATGGTTTAGCACCGCAGAGCATTTCCTGGTAAGCTGAGACATCAGCTGTATTGTGCTGTAGATGGTTACCAAACACAGCTGAAACGCAGGCTAGTCATGGGAACGGGAGAACAAGAAAGCATTACAGATAAACTGCTGAGACACTCGGCTTCCTCCAACATGGCACTTGAATGTAGCTACTGCCAGAACCACCGTCCTAGCAGGAGGTAAGACAATGACCTCATGTGAGTAGCGTACAGGAGACCTTTGAATACAGGGATGCACAGTGGGGACTGGTGGCACAAGCCCGACACTACAGCCTCTTGAAGGCTCAGGCAGCAGGACCACAGCAAGCTGCCGGCCTGTGTGAGTCCAAGGCCAGCCTGGGAAACTTAGCCAAGCCTTGTGGAAAAAAGAGAGGATTTCAGAAAGGGAGGCTGTGTCTGGAGGGACAAGTGCTTGCTGACCACACATCGAGCTGAGTTTGACCCCGAGGATCTCAAAGACAGCAGCACAGTCGCCTCCCCGACCCCATGCGGAGGGGCACAGCTGAGGAAGTGTGATAACTCAGGTCCGCTTCCCCTGCATCGGACCCCTAGCCTAGCTCGTCTCGGAACCTCACACACAGACTGGCATTGCATGGCAGAGACAGCTATGGCATCACTTGGAAAACATGAACAGGATCTTAAGATAAATCACGCACAAGCCCGTCTGAGCACACGTCTCAATATGTGATGTGCATGTGGGCTTGCCAGCACAGAGCCTACTTCTAGACATCAGCGCGTGGGGTCCTTTTATGGGAAAGTCACTCTCCACCTTTTACTCCAGCCTCACTTGGCCCAACACTGCTCTTCAGTCTCACCAAACTACAAACCTGAGAAAGACTTCACAGGGCTCTCGATTCTGAAAAACCCAGCATCGAACACTATTTTTTCAACTTCCTTTGCTGACTCAGGAGCTGCTGCATGGGCCTGCACTTCCTGCCGCAGCCTGTCTTTCATTGCATTCTTTATGGCGGCGAGGCGACTCCTAGCTGCCGCTCGTCCGTCTTCATCCTGCTTTGCTTTACTTGTTCTACCGGGCACAATTTTTTTCTGCAAGGAGAAATAGCAATTAAAGGTATGTATGTCCATTACCACCTTCTCCTTTCCTGTGGTACTGAGGACTGACCCCAGAGCCCTGCGCAGAGTAGGAAATCGTTCCTCCACTGAAGTAAGTCCGTAGCCCTTCTAACTTTTATTCTGAGTCAGGGTCTCACTATCTTGTCCCCCATGGCTTGAATGCACACCCGTTTCAGCCTCAGGACCAGCTGATATTAAGGGGGCATCACCCCACCGACTATCACCTTGTGTGGTGTGGATGAAAACAACCCCCATAGGCTCATGCGTTGGAATGGCTGGTCCCCAGTCAGAACTGTTAAGGCAGAACTAGAGGTGGCCCTGTTGAAGTAGGTATGCCCTTGTTAGAGGAAGTGTATCTCTGGGGGTGGGGGTGGGGGGCTTTGAGGTTTCATAAAGTTCTCTCCAGCCAACCAAATAACGTAGAAGGAGAGACATCTGGTGGTCACAGGCAGAGCTACAATTCTTATATGCTAGAGCCACTAATAAATTACTTTGAGGGCTAAACCCACAGTATGTCAGGAGTCTGTAATCCCAGCATCCTGGAAGCTGAGGCAGGAGGATTCTGTTAAGCCTGGCCACGCTCTCCCAGCATAGCTGTAGCCATTTTGTTCCATGCCCACCAGCTATTTCATATTGTTGCTGTAATATGCCTGCCAGTCATTGACACAGAAAATAACTTGACCCAGATTAGGGTCATGCTTCCCACATAACCTGTCATGTTCTGAATGTTATAAGGTTTGTTCATCTGAAATTCCACAACTATAAGCTTCACATAGGACCCATCACATTAAAGATCAATATGAACTGTTATGTTTAAAATGGCTTGAGTCTGGGCTGACCACCGGGCAGCACTTCAGCACCTGTGCATGAACTCATTGTGGTTGTAGCCTTTATAAGCTGGCCCTGAGAAATGTCCAGTGTACAGCTTTGAGCTGTTGCCCTGGTTGTTCAGTCTTGGGGTGTGTGTTCAATAAGCCATCCCTGTTTAACTGAGGTCAGTATTCATCAACCCCAACAGGTTCTGTTTGAATTCAGGCTGGGATCCTTAGACCCACCCCAAAAACAATTATCATTATACTAGCCGTTTTTTATAAATAACATCCTTTACTATTAAAGATGATTTAAAATGTGTTCAATGATCTGACCACTCCTCTCAGATCCTTGTACTGCGATTTCAATAGGAGGAAATAATAAAGTTTATTTTACTGAGACGGAATTCAGAGCAGCTTTGTTTGCATAACATAGTAAAAAGTATCAGAAGGAAACTGACCATTTGATAAATGTCCATTTGAGGTGCACGATGGACTTTAAAACTGTTTTAAATTATGTGTACATGTGTGTTTATGTGTGAGACTGCGCGTGAGTGCAGGTGTGGTGTCCCCAGAGTCCAGAAGAGAGCATCAAGCCCCTAGAGCTGCAGTTCCGGCCTCTGCAGGCCGCCCTGTGTGAGCTGGAGTCCCGGCCTCTGCAGGCCTCCCTGTGTGAGCTGGAGTCAGAGGGCAGCATATGCTCTTGTACCCAAGTGGATTCTTATTAGATTAACAAAGCATGCTTTACAGGAAAAATAGAAAACCTCATAAGCACAGTGAAGAAATACATAACATCTCTCCTTCCACAGTCTGTCCCACAGGAGGCAGTGAGGGGTGTGGTCTGCCCACCAAGAGCATGGGCTCTGGAATAAGGAACCCTGGAATGAAAGTCTTGGGCAAATGATTTCATCTTTGGAGTTTTGGAATTTTCAACCATAAACTGTGACTATAGCACCCAACCAATTGGACTGCTATAAAGCTTAACATGTGACTATCTAGAGTAATCATAAACAAAACATGAATTATCTACTGCTATTGTAATCACAAGCAAATACATAAACATAGGAGGTGTGTTCTGGTTTTGTACAACAGAGTCTTGCTATATATAATCCTTGCTGTCCTGATACTTGCTATGTAGCCCACGCTGGCCTTGAACCCTGTCCAGCCTCCCTAGAGCTGGTATGACAAGGCTGCCACAACACACATGTCAACACGGGTCAGCTCTCAGAATAAAACAAACACGTGCCCATCCACCCACTGTCCACCACTCATCTGTGACTTTCTTCTCTTCAGAGGAAACGTCTTAACATTTTGTGTTGAGTATATCCTTGCTCCCCTGCCCCCATGGCAATAGAATGTAATAAGCAATGTATGAATTCAGCTTGTGAAACGTCAAAGTTTCCGTGACAGAGGTGAAGAGTCAATGCCTCAAGCTTGCCCTCTGACCCTCACTTGCTGCCCCTCATGGCACAAGCCCCCATTCAAGTGAATAAAGACACTCTTAGAAACCAACCAGAAAAGAATCTGTGCTGGGAATGCACAAACCTACCCGGAGGACTTTTTTGCCTGGATTATTGCTGTCTTTCCATCCTGACGCCTCAAGTTTGATCAGGTTGTTGAACTTCTTGTTCACATCATCGACCTGGTAATAAAAGTCCAAGTTTGTCCAATTAGTGCTATGCCAAAATTGTTACTTTAGGACTCTAAAATGAATGACCATGTCAAATAAACAGAAAATGGTGATCCAGAACTGGTTAGTTATTAAAGTCCTGTGTATGGGCGTGTGTGTGTGTGTGTGTGTATGTGAGAGAGAGAGAGAGAGAGAGAGAGAGAGACAGACAGACAGACAGACAGACAGACAGACAGACAGACAGAAAGACTCACATCAACCCAGGATGACCCACAACTTGCTCTATAGTCCAAGAAAATACTTGGAACTCCCGATCTTCCAGCCTCCACCTCCCAAATGCTGGGGGTTATTCAGGTTAAGTCACTGTAAATTGTGTGTTCAAGTGCCTGCCTGTCACAGAGAAAGCTCCAAGTCAGGTCCTCAGCACCACACACACACCAGAGAGGGTGAGAGTCCCTGGCATTTGCACGTAACCTGTGTATATCCTTCTGTACAGTAGAAAGCACCTGAATATTGTTAATAATTCTGAATACAACTCTGAATGCAACGTCTAAAGACGTAGTCCCCCGGAGTGAGGGACTAAAGGTGTATGCCGCCACACATAACTGCTCTGCTTACTCTGCTTTCCTTCCTTCCAGGCTGATTTTATTTATGTGTATATATTATCTGCGTGTGCCTGAGAGTTCACCTGTGGCCCTCCTGAGTATGGGTACTGTAAGAGGGAGTCAGACTCTATGTTCCTCTGTGTGGCTCTGGCTGTCTGCAATTGTAGACCAGGCTGGCCTCGAGCTGGGATTAGGCACCATGTGTGTCACCACGCCCTTATCTACTCAGCCTTCGGTCATCTCTAACTACAATGCCCAGCATACGACAGGAATTCATAACTGCATCAGCTCACTCCTCACACACACCATTATCACTGACTCTGACAGCATGGGGGAGAAGGCAGTGTGGCTGACATGGGGCATCCTGAGACCTCACACCTTACACCCCAAGTAGCTGAACTACTGTCATCTCCTATTTACTGACGTCAGAAGCAGATGCGGGCAGCACACCTGACACATACCTGAAAACTGACCATGTCCCAGAATCCATCCAGATCTGTGCAGGTCGTCTCCTTTTCACCCCGTTTATACTCGCAGTTGTCCACCAGTCCTTCAAACTGTCTGAATCTCTCCTTGATAAGGAGTCTTGTTTGACCAACCGTTGTACGGATAAGATCTTTAGCTAAAGAAGTTAAGAAATAACTAATAAATTATAGCAAGCCAGACAACTGAGTCTTAACCTCAATGCCCTAGAGCTCACAGAATCAAATTCTTACAGCAAAACAAAAATGACTACCCAAAAAAAAAAAAAAAAAACTTAGCTATAAATACTGAGCAAGAGGGGGGTGGCGAGATGACTCAGCAGGTAAAAGCACTGACTGCTCTTCTGAAGTTCCTGAGTTCAAATCCCAGCAACCACCTGGTGGCTCACAACCATCTGTAATAAGCTCTGACGCCCTCTTCTGGTGCATCTGAAGACAGTTATAGTATAAAAGTGTACTTATTTATAATAAATAAATCTTTGGGCCAGAGCGAGTGGGGTCAACAACCACATGAAGGCTCACAACCATCTGTACAGCTACAGTGTACTCATATACATAAAATAAGTAAATAAATCTTAATAAAATAAAATAAATGTTAAGAATTACTGAGCATGAGGAGCTTGCTTCAAGACCCAGTAACAGTTAGCAATGCCCATCCTCAATCACGCACGGCTCCGCAATGAATATGATTCCCTCTCCTTGTACTTAGGAGACTTCACCCTCACACAGGCAAGGTATCCAAGGACACTGTACTGGTAACTCTTTATAAATAGCTTCTCCAAATAAACGGGACTAAGGACCTCTGCCAAAATTTGTTTTCATACTGATTTACATAATTATAACTCAGAATACACACACAAACACATACACACATATATACACACACACAAATACATATTTTTCTTGTTTTGTTTTTGTTGTTTTTGAGTCAGTGTTCCTCTGTGTAGCCCTAGCTGTCCTGGAACTTGCTCTGTAGAGCAGGCTGATCTTGAACCCATGAACTCCAACTAGCCTCTGCCTTCTGAACACTGAGATTAAAGGAATACCAAATAACACCGATATATGTAAGGTCACATTAAGAAAACAAGATATGGGGCTGGTGAGATGGCTCAGTGGGTAAGAGCACCCGACTGCTCTTCCAAAGGTCCAGAGTTCAGATCCCAGCAACCACATGGTGGCTCATAACCATCCATAACAAGATCTGACGCTCTCTTCTGGAGTGTCTGAAGACGGCTACAGTGTACTTACATATAATAAATAAATCTTTAAAAAAAAGAAAAAAATATGGATCTTAAAAAAAAACAAAGCAAAACAAGATATATAAAGGTTGTGTACTTCTCTAGCATAGAAATATCAGGGGGCATATGTTAGACAGCTCTGGGTATTTGGAGTAATACTAAAACTACAAAGTTGGACAACACCAGAGCTTTCATTTTGAATTGAAAGGAAATAAGGACTGTGGTCAAGTACTTGCTTAGCACATACAAGATCCTGGGCTGAATCTCTACTACTACTACAAAAAACCCAAACAGCAACAACAACAACAACAACAACAACAACAACACACACACACACACCTAAACCCAAACAACCCTTAACACATAAGCACTTTGTGGTCAGGTGTGTTTGACACAGCTGTAAGCCCAGCCCTTGGGAGGTGAGAAAGGATGACAGAGTTCAAGGTTCCAGTACAGAGTGAGCTCCAGGCCAGCCTGTGCTGAGAGAACCTCTCTACAACAGAGACCAACACAACGGTAACAAAAGAGACAGACTAAGATGACTCTCCTTACCATCATCAGGGATGTCCAGCTCCAGCTTCCCCTCCCACTCCAGGCAGTGCGAGGTCAGCTTGTCAGTTTCTGATTGGAGGATTTTCCTAAAATTAGGATAGACACGTTACTGTTCCAAGTGTTGCCCACCTTAGTTCACGCTTACCACTCTGACATAACACACAAGACTAGAACAGTTTAAAACAAAGGTACGCCAGGTAGTGGTGGTGCACACCGTTTATCCTAGCACCCGGGATGCAGACACTGCTGGATCTCTGAGTTCGAGGCCAGCCTGGTGACAAAGTGAGTTCCAGGACAGCCAGGGCTACAGAGAAACCCTGTCTCAAAAACCAAACCAAATCAACCAAAGATTTTTTTTTTTAATTCAGGAATAAAAAATTAAATAGTGTAAGGATTTAATGAACTATACTAAAACTCATGAATGACAAATTTCCTGTCATCATATACCTTGTGACTGTCCATTCCTCTCTACCTAAAACTCACATTGGATCGATGATGCCAAGACCCACCATCCAAGCTACTGTTCCTGATTTGTTCAGAGGCTGACTGGAGTCCAACAACTCTGGTGTATTTCATACTCACACACAGTTCTTTATGGAACTAAGGACAAGCCGAGTGCCGGAAGCACGCCGGAGACAGCCCTGTGAGGTCTAGGGTGAGAGTTCACCATAAAGCGCACCCTGCAGTCATAGCACTTGAGGAGATGAGGTAGGAGAAGTTCTGTACGTGAAAGACCAGCATGGGTCCCACAGCGCCTGTCAGCCCACCATGGCCACAAAGCAAGACCCTGGGTCAAACAAGAGAATGAGAACAAGCAACCCACTCGCTCCAGTGAGGGCGAGGCCTTTACTACAAAGGCTGGAATCAGGTGGTGTTTTTCCAGTCAGTTTTGCTCACAGACAACATTTGATGTCTAGAGACCTTTTTGTTGTTTCTCTGTGTAGCTCTGGCTGTCTTGGAACTCACACTGAGACCAAGCTGGCCTCAAACTCAGAGGTGCACTTGCCTCTGCCGCCCAAATGCTGGGAATATAGGTGAGTGTCACCACAACCCAAATCTAGAGACTTTTGTTTTATTTTTTTAAGATAAGGTCTCACTATAGAACCTAGCTGACCTTGAATTCAAAGATCCTCCTCCCTTCTGCTAGGACTGAAGGAGTATGTCACTGAGCCTGGCTGAAGGCATTTTTGATTGTTACTATAGGATAGAGATGCTCCAAACACCCAACAATGTACAGGAAGGCCCTCAAACAAGTACATAACCTAAAACATGAATAATGCTAGGCTGAGAGACCCAGGCCCGAGAGCAGTTCAATCTGTGTTTATACAGACATCCCAGAGTGCAGAGAAATCAACACTTCTAACATGAGCCAGCAATCCCACATCTAGGTATACAAAGAACTGAAAGCAAAGTCCGAAAGGCATATTTGCACTCTCATGTTCACAGAAATTCTAATCAATAAAAGATGGAAAGGAGCCAACTGTCATTACAGCTGGGTGTGCTGGCACTAGATTCAGAGACAGAAGGATCAATCTACATTGGAGATTGCTATAGGGAGCTCTGGGCCAGCCAGGTTCAGAACGTGTACAGTGAATTTTAAGCCAGTCAGAAGAACATAGCATGACACCGTCACAAACAAGAACAAAACAAAAACAAACAACAAAAACATAAATGACAGATATATGGAGAAGCAAAATGTGATTTATACAGAGCAGCACTCAAGATTTCTTTACTTTCATGTGTATGAAATACTTTGCCCTTGGAGGACAGAAGAGGGTGCTGGATTCTCTGGAAGTGACAGCTGGTTGTGGGCTGCCATGTGGATGCTGGGAAGCAAACGCTCTGTAAAAGCAGCAAAGTCCCCTGAATGGCTGGGCTCTCCCTGCAGCCCAGCCTCCCCACCCCAGTACTATCCAACCATGAAAAAGGAGAACTGAGCACAGGGCTTGAGTCTATCCTCCCAGCACTTCCCAGGCATAAACAGGAGGAATGCCCATGAGCTGGAGACCAGTCTGGTCTACAAAGTAAAGCACCCGCTAGTTAGGACTACACACTGAGATCACAACTGAAAAAGGAAGAGGAGGAGGGAGAGGAGGAAGGAGAGGAGGGAGAGGAGGAGGAGGAAGAAGAGGAGGAGGAAAAAGAGGAAGAGGAGGGAGAGGAAGAGGAGGAAGAAGAGGAAGGAGAAGAGGAGGGAGGGGAAGAGGAAGAGGAGGAGGGAAAGGAGGAAGAGGAAGAGGAAAAGGAAGGAAGAAAGAAAGGAAGAAAAGAAAGGAAACAGAGAAAGAGAGAAGGGAATTCTAATTTTAACAGATCATTACAGATCAATCTTAAGGACACTACCCTAAGTGAAAGAAACCAGTCACAAAAACGAACACTGGCTTGGGGTAGTAGATAAATGTCCAAAACCACACCAGTCAGAAGGCTGACACAGGAACATCTCCTGGCTCATCAACTCTGGGCTACTTGAGACTGTCTTAAAAACAAATGAAAAAGCTAGACAGTGGTGGTGCACACCTTTAAGCCTAGCATTCAGGAGTTCGAGGGCAGCCTGGTCCAGGACAGTAAGTTCCAGGACAGCCAGGACTATGGAAGGAGACCCTGTCTCAAACAACTCTCCAATCTCCCCTCAAAGAAAATAATTAAACAAAGGCAAACCGTGAGTGGTTCTATTTAACTGCATGGTGCACTTAGTAGAGAAAACTATGGAGAAGGAGACTAGAATGGTGTTTGCTAGGGGCTCTTAGGAAAAATGGGGATCTGTCTGGAAGATACAGAATACAGGAGATGAAAGCTATGGAGATGGGTGCTGGTGACGGCCACATGACACTACAAGTGTGTTTAATACCTGTGCACTGCACACTTACAGCAACACTTACATGATGTATGTACCTCTTAACAAAAACTGGAAAAATACCAACAAACTCAAGGGAGATCAGAGGAAAGGAGGCCCTGGAGGGTCCACTCTCAGTGTCCTGCAGGCAGGCTAGCCTGAAACCCAAGCCTCCCAAGAGCTGGGTGATAAGCGTGAGCCTCCACACTCGATTTCTTAAGAGAAACTAGGCCTAGAGATGTACTCAATGAGAGAGCATTTCCACAGCATAAGCAAGGCTTGGGGTTCAAGGCCAACAGTGGAAAGATCAGACATAATAGGAAGGAAAAAGGTTTAGTTCACTCAATGGACAGACATAATAAAAGCACAAGGACTGAAGTAATGAGGCGGAGCCACGGCTTAGCCCTGACATTACTCACCTGTTACCTCAGGGACTCAGCGGCACCACAGACTAACTAGTGTACACCTCTAGATGCCCTTACATTTGATTGAAAACCTCCACTGTAGAAGCAATTTGAGTGGTTACTAACAGGAAATACTCAGGAAAAGACAATTAAAACAGCAGGTGATGGCTCATGAGTTAGGGGCATTGTTTGATCCTCAGCACCCACACAGGGCTCACGCCACTTCCAGGGGATCCAGAATCCTCGTGTGGCCTCTGCAGGTACCAGGCACATGTGTAAGGTACTACACATGTGTACAGGTACTAGCACACGTGTAAGCATGACACCCACACGTGACAAGCCAACCAACCAACAAAAGTATGACAGGAGGATGGCATGCCCTCTAGCTGACTGACAAAGTTCTAAAATACTGCAAGTACTATCCTGGGAAAATAACCTTCAGACACTGCTTGAGGGAATGTAATTGGAAATCAGTATTTGTTTTATCATTTTTAAAGGCAGATCTGGTCTCAACCATGGCAGTTGATGGCTTCAGGAGGAAGGAAAGAGTCAGCTTTCTTTAAAGATGTGGCTCCTGGTAGCATGCTCCAGCGGACAGCCAACACTCACAAAGGGAAGTCCATGGGTCAGTTTAAAAAAAAAAAAAAAAAAAAGACTCGCAGGGGGCTTGGAGGTTGGGGCAGACCAGGGAAGCACTAAAGGAAGCTGCTGGGGTGAATTTGGTGAAAATGCATTGTATGGAATTCTCAAAGGATGTAAAAAAAAAAAAAAGGCAAGTTCTCATGTTTCTTGAACTTGTCAAGTAGCCAACCTTAAATTTCTGATCCTCCTGCCTCTGCCTCCTGAGTGCTGAGATTACAGCCCTGGCCAGTTTACTCAGGACTTCATGGAAGCCAGGAGGGACACTGCCAAGTGACACCATCGCCAGCTTTTCTCTTTTCAGGTTTGGCATCAAGCATGATCAGCTGAAACATGTTTATACCCACGAGCTGAACACCACCAAGGAGGGAGACAGAGCGGGACAGGCAGGACCATATCCCCACGGCCGAGGGAGACAGAGCGGGACAGGCGTACCCACGCATCAGATGCTAAAATAGGATGTCAGCAACACTTAACACTGAAGGAGAACAAACGATGGACTGTACAAGACAAAGGTGTCTGTCCTGAAATGAAGTATTTATCCCTTAAAATATTCACAAAAAGATGATTAACGCCTGCAAGGAAGGGTCAATCTACAGGGCTGGGAAGGACACTTCCCCTCGCACATATGCCACCTTTAGAACCATATTCACGTCCCACCGGCAAAGTGGAAGAAACATCCAAAGCTAGCTCCTCCCCATTTACCATACTCAACATTTCTGCATAAAATCAAACGCTTAAATCTGGAACTAAATGTCTAGACTATGTCTACAGTATCAACACACAAACCTGAAGTATGGCACATCACGCTGGGGCTGAGGTGTCTGGCCTTCACTCACTTCAGAGGATGGGACTCCTTTCACCGAAATGTGATTTGAATTTGAAGTAGAAGCGTCCTGATTTAAGCCACTTTCTATGAACAAAAAATATTCATTAAAGAACAATTCCTAAAGTGACACTCCTCATGGGAGATTTTTAAATCCTTTGGTTTTATCATGTTGAACTTTAAAACTTTGCCTCAGTCACTTCATTCACATCTCCTCTGTTAGGGTTGTTAATATTTCTGTGTTCATTAGTGTGGAGCCCTCAAGCCCGCTCTACTTTATTTCTGAAAAGCCACCTGCAGTGTCCCCTCCCCCCCCCCAGGCTAGTCTCCAGCTCCTGCCCCACCCATACCCAGCTCTGTCCTCAGGATCCAGAGCTTAGTGGCAGAGCTGCCTCCCTAGCTCCTCCCCCTCTCAGCTCCTCCCCCACATTCCCCAAGCTCTGCACTGTAAACAAAGGTGAAAATGAGCTCCACCCAAGATTCTACAAAAATCATCCGCCAGAGAAGTGACAGCTTAATTAAACTAACATACCTTTACTACAGTCTGTTAGCGAATCCAATTCTTGCTGTACCAAGATTTCATTTGCTTTGTCTTGAGTTGTAGTGCTAAAAATAACATTAAAAAAAAAAAACCCAAAACTTGACAAAAAATGAAGTTTACATATATGTAACTAAAGGATTTGAGAGTAGGCATCATTATGTAACACACAGAGTTGCTTTTGTCATAAATTTCTATCCAGGCATGGTAATACATACCCTTAACCCCAGCATGGGATTGGGGTGTTGGCTACAGAGGTCCAGTATCATGGATGCTGGGATTAAAAAGCCACCTTTTAGGGGGTTTTGTTTGTGTTTGACATGATATCTTGCTATGAAACCGAGACCGGCCTCAAACTCAAACCTCATCTTCAGCTTTACCAATGCTAGGACCATAGGCCTATAGCAGCCAGCCTACCTTTCTAGCTTTAAAAATGCTTATTCTTGGAGCTGGAAAGATGGCTCAGCAGTTAAGAACACTGACTGCTCTTCCAGAGGTCCTGAGTTCAATTCCCAGCAACCACATGGTGGCTCACAACTGCCTCTGACTCTAGCTCTACGGAGACCTGATGCCTCTGGCCTCAACAGGAACCAGCACTGACACACACTGACATACACACACACACACACACACACACACACACACACACAATTAAAAATCATAAAATAATTTCCTAAGACTGCTCAGTCCACAGAGTGAGTTGTTATCTCAGCCCCACCAAACAAACAAACAACAAAAAATAAATATAAAAGGAAAACAAAAACAAAAACAACAAAACAACCAAGGGCTGGGGCTGAGAAGCGGCTCAGGTGCTTGCAGCCTCGTGGAGAGATCTGAGTTCAGTTCCCAGAACCCACAGGCACTCACAAGCACCCGAGCAACGCTCTTCAGACACTGCACACACGTGGTGCACTTACATACACAAATGCCAAACACCCATGCACATAAAGTAAAGCTTTCCAACGGTAAGTAAGTTAGGTAAATATTACCTACAGGTTATAATTAAGTCACCTACTAAAAGCAAAAATCACTAGCAATGGTGCCCCATCTACAAAGCAAATCCATGATGGCCAGGGCTACACAGAAAAACCCTGTACCCTACACATTTATGATGAAGGCAATTCACGGAAAATCCAAAACTATCAAAAATCTTATTGTGGGCTTCTGAAGAAGTTTTCTCAACAATTTTTTTATGATTTATAGTTAGCATATTTTACTAGCTAAACACAGTGCAGGAAAAAATCCCAGAAATATAAAAAGGCATTTGCTACCCTTTTAGGAAGGTGCTTACTAGGAGTGTATTAGCATTTGTGTCTGTGTAAAAAATGTATCTTACACTTCTGGTCTTAACCGGTTCCAATCACAACTGGGTGTCAGGAAAGCGTTGGCACTTCTAGGGCTCAGGGGAGCCACCTGGTAGGTCTTCAGACCACACGGGGGCTGGAAGACACAGTGCTTGGGGGCAAAGGACTTCCTTTCTTTCCCTTGTGCAGGGGCTGTCGCAGGCAAGCGTTCCACTTCTTGGAAGACTCCGCTCGGATCCATTTCACTTGTCTCCCTGGTCTGCGAATCCAAACGCTTTTTGTCCCACTCAACTTTGGAAGGAATGACCTGGGTAGAAGCAAGCAGAACAGAGCTGGAGTTCCTCTCCCAGGAATGCGTCCAACCATTAACAAGGGACACAAATAACAAGAGCAGCTGCAAAAAAGCAAGTTAGACAATGTGATGGCTGTGTCGACTGGAATTCAACACGATCCAACTTTTGCCCACACCGAAAGTGGTCCAGCCTGGGCACCTTAATGAAAAGGCTAGAGCGAGCTGAGCTCAGGCAGCCATTGTTGTTTCCATGTGACCAGCTCCCCCAAGATTCCACAGCTACGATGGACTACACCCTTGAACTGTGACGAACCCCATACCCCTTAAGCAGCTTTCGTCAGGGATTTTGCCACAAGAGGAAAAGTTTCCATGAAAGCATCTACATACATAATTTGAGACAAAAATGGAAACACTTAAAAATGTATAGAGGAGGGCTTGGGAGCCGGCTCCATACTTGAGGGGGGATTGCTGGTCTGTGGAGACCCAGGGCAGAGTCCCAGCGCTTGCCAGGCAGCTCACCACTGCCTCCAACTCCTGCTCTCTCTAAAAAATGTACACTTGAAATCAGAAGGTTAGCTATACTAAACCGAGGCTATCATTCAGAGCCAGTCCTTGTTAAACCATACACTGTAGATATTATAACAAATAAAAATGTCAAAACTAAAATGGAGGGACTGGTGAGATGGCTCAGTGGGTAAGAGCACCTGACTGCTCTTCCAAAGGTCCAGAGTTCAAATCCCAGCAACCACATGGTGGCTCACAACCATCTGTAACAAGATCTGACGTCCTCTCCTGGAGTGTCTGAAGACAGCCACAGTGTACTTACATATAATAAATAAATAAATCTTAAAAAAAAAAAAAAACTAAAATGGAAAAATCCAACAAACAAAATAATGTATTTTATCCAAATTACAAGGCTTCGAGAATGAAAAACCTAGCATTTATTGACCTACTCATTTCTAGAGGACCAACCACTTTGTAGAAAAATGACCTTGGGCTGTGGGAGCTGGAGCAATGGCTCTGTGGTTAAGAGCATTGGCTGCCCTTCCCGGGACCCAGAGATTCCCTAGCACACACACAGGGAGGCTCACAACCTGAAACTTGCATTCCAGGGATCTGACTTCCTCTTCTGGCTCCTCAGGCATCAGGCGCATGGGTGGTACAGTCTCATTTGCAAGCAAAATGCCCATACACATAAAATAATTAAAAAGAAATAAATAACTTAAAAATCGCTTTAGGTTGTTAATAATAGAAAAGTGGTTCTCAGTGTGACATGTTGAGATCAACTAACAGGATACAAAACATATTCCTCCAAAGTAACTTAGTTGCTACTTGATAGTTAGACATTTTTTAAAAAGTTTGACTTTATTAAGGAGCCCTCAATTCAAACCAAGGTATTTCACCCTGGATAAGAATCTCAAAGGTCAATGTGCCAGTGAAAGTAAAAACTAATAACAACATTTAGAGGAATAATAATTTTTTAAAAACACATTTATTTTACTGATGTGTTTGTGTTTGGGGAGTGCACACCATGCCACAGGTAGAGGTTAGAACACAACTTCCAAATGTTGGTTTTCCTCTTCCACCTTGTGGGATGTGGGGATCAAACTTGGGTCATCAGGTTTGACGGCAAGCACCGTCACCCACTGAGTCATCCCTGGCCCCATGAAACAAATCTCAAATCCTAGTAACTCTTCCTTTAACACCCAGTTGGCTTAGAAAGACTCACTCTCCATTCCTCTCCTTGGAGGATTTATACTTGCTCTTCAATGGGTCTCTAGATGCGTTTCTTACTACGGCATGAGCTTTTGCTTGCCTTAAAAGGTTAAAGTTATAGCAGAAGCCAAGGAACTCAAAACAGTTCCTTTTGTTTTTCTTTTAAACTTCTATGTGTGGAGGTCAAAGGCCAACCTGCAGGAGTTGGGGGTCTCATTCCCCCCACGTGGGTTCTGGGGAATAAGTTAAGATCAGCAGGCTTGGCAGCGAACACCTTCACCTGCTGAGCCATTTTGCAGGCCTGGTCCTGTTTTTTGAGGATCTCATTCCTAGCTGCTGTCAGAAACCCTGGCTTACTGAATTCTTTTTTTTTTTTTTTTAAGATTTATTTATTTATTATATGTAAGTACACTGTAGTTGTCTCCAGACACTCCAGAAGAGGGCATCAGATCTTGTTATGGATGGTTATGAGCCACCATGTGGTTGCTGGGATTTGAACTCCGGACCTTCGGAAGAACAGTCGGGTGCTCTTACCCGCTGAGCCATCTCACCAGCCCGGCTTACTGAATTCTTAACAGTTCTAGGAAATCCCATGTTAGAGATGGAAAAATAAACTCAACTTACACATCGTGCCCCACCCACATCATGCAACCAATTGGAAGCACAGACCATACCCTGGTATAACGAGAATCCAAGCGTCTCACCCCACCAACTGGTTCCTGCACACCTGTCTGTCTCTCTGCTGTGCGACTCACGAGTCCCCATTTCCTTTGCTAATCAGACTGCACTTTCTCTACTTATAACTCCTGAGAGCAAGGCACCCAAGCACCCACGTCAGTAACTCCTGGGGTGCTTCCTTAGTGCCCGGGTTCTGGCATGTCTGAGTTAGTCCTCGGAAGCAGCCTGCATGCTTCACTTCAGCCTTACGAACGGAGCGTCGTGATGTCGAGGCTCTGGGCAATGACAGAAGCTGTGCTCTACCTTGTCCGGCTTGCCTTCTGCTTTTTTGGCAGGTCTCCTTCCACTTGGTCCCGTTCTTTCTGATTCTTTCTCTAAAACACAAAATAAAGTAGCATATCCACTTTATAACAGACAGTCAATGCTACATATTATACAATCTGGCAAAGTCTGAAAGAAGACAAAAACAGGGATGCATGTCTTCAACTTTTATGACTGCAAGTCACACTAGAAAGGGACAAAAACAAATGAAATTTCTTGTTAAATACAAACCACCTTTTCTTTTTCTTTTTTTTTTTTTTTGGTTTTTCGAGACAGGGTTTCTCTGTGTAGCCCTGGCTGTCCTGGAACTCACTTTGTAGACCAGGCTGGCCTCGAACCTCGAACCACCTGCCTCTGCCTCCCAAGTGCCGGGAATAAAGGCGTGCGCCACCACGCCTGGCTCCATCTTTTCAAAATAAAAACTGTTTCCTTTCTCTGTTTTCTGATTGCCAAACACATACTTACTATAAAAGAGAAAACACATCTTACTGCCAACACTAAACCAACCAACCAACCTAAACAAACAAACGGACGCACATGCCTCTAACTCCAGCACTTCCTAGGAAGCCTGAGGCAACAGGATCAAGAGTGCAGGCTAGCCTCAGCTACAGGGTGAGCCCTTGTCTCAAAGGAACCGGTCTCAGAGCTGGAGCAATGGCTCCTGTTAAGAGCAGGGACTGCTCTTCCAGAGGCTGAGTCCCAGCACCCACATGAAGGTTCACAACCATCTATATCTCCAGTTCCAAAAGATCAGATGCCCTCTTCTGGCTACCATGGGCACCAGTCACATGTACACAGACACACATGGAGGTAAAAGTCATACACATAAAGTAAAACGAAATCTCAAAAGCCAGCCAGAAAGAATCCAACAATAGCCTGGTGCAGTAGTTCAGCTGGCAAAGTGCTCACTGTAGGCAAGGACCTGAGCTTGGGTCCCAGGACTCCTGTAAAAGCCGTAAGCTACAGCATTCATCTGCAGTCAGTGCTAGGGAAGCCAAGACTGCTGGGTCCCTAGCTGCACTCCCAAACTCCAGGTTGAGACTATACCTCCAAAAGCAAGGTGAAGGAAGAGTAATGGAGGAAGATGTCCACTGTTGACCTGCAGCCTACACACACACACGCCCCTCACCCATGAGTCCATTAACATCATACTTCAGCATGTATTTCCAATACTTTTTATATTATTAACACAGGGCCATGATCCTTTTACGACGTTCTTGGTCTTTATAAACTGCATTACTGTATTATGTTCATGCAGATAATAATCTCTTCTTACCATTAGTGGCTCTTGTGACTGGCTTTCTTGTAGTCGATGACACTGTTCGGGCCATCTGCTTGGCCCTCTGAGTAGCCGCTGATTCAGTCCCTTTCCCTGACGTGGACAGCACAGGCTGCGTAACTGGGAAAAAATCATCCCATCAGATGCTGTCTGCCATTCAAGTGTCATTCCTAGGGCAGCACCAACCCCATCATCGTTACTAACAGTCCTACCTTTTTTCTCTCTGTCTAATGTTTTTTTTTCAGAAATTTGTCTTTGGTCACACTGGGTTGCTTTAGGAACATTCCTGCTACCAATCTGTGAAGAGATCAGAAACTTTGTCATTTAACTGCATGATAAACCAAAGCTCACTTTTAACTTATTAATTCATCAATGCAAGACCAGCTTCAACCAGCAGGGAGTTTCAGCAGAACCTGGGCCTGCCTCAGAAACATAGCCAGGAAGGTGTGATGCCACACGCCTTCAGTCCCAGCGCCCAGGAAAAGAGGCAGGCAGATTTGTCTAAAGTCCAGGCTGTCAGACAACCAAAGTGACACACTGCCTCAAAAAACAAAAAACATAAAAATATTTTCCATAGCCGGGCGTGGTGGCACATGCCTTTAATCCCAGCACTCGGGAGGCAGGGGCAGGTGGATTTCTGAGTTCGAGGCCAGTCTGATCTACAGAGTGAGTTCCAGGACAGCCAGGGCTATACAGAGAAACCCTGTCTCGAAAAAAACCAATAAATAAATAAATAAATAAATAAATAAAATAAAATGTTTTCCATATATGCACACTGGAGAATTCTGAAAATACTAATAAAAACATTAATTGAGGCTTTCTTGTCTGGAAATCAGGCCTTGTGTTGTGAGGCTGGCCTCAAACTCCCGTACTTAAGCTATCACCCTGTCTCAGCACATGGATTGCTGTGCAGTCAGTGCCCTGGGCACCATGGTCTAGTTATGTGCTCAGTGGTATAGAACAGGCCTAACAAGCACAGATCCTGGCTTCTCTAATTCTCAATACTGCTAGAGAAAAAGAAAAAAATCAATAGCAAAAATCCCTCATTTCTCCTAAGGACAAAGTTTTTTCCTGGGCTTCATTTACTTCCTTTAAGACTACACCCCACATATAGGCATCTCAATAAGGTTCCCTTGACTGCTCCAATTAAAATGTCACTCAGTGCCTACGCTTACTGTAACCTCCCATTCTATATATGCCTCAATCTTACTCCTGGGCCCACACTAAGATCCATAAAGCCTCAGCATTTTGATCAGTCCTGTATGTAGCTCAGTGGCTAGAGAAGCCACAGGAACATGGCAGTGACTCCAATCTGTTAAAAACAAAACTTAGGTTCCTTACTCCAGGAAAGTCACTGCCTTTCCCAGTATCATACTTTATTCTCTCCCGGGCCTCCCCTGTTGGTGTATTAGAGAAGCCAGAACTGTATCTCACTCCTACTCCATGCTTTCGCCACAGACACAGAAGCCTGGAACGGGTCACACAGGAAGTGTTCTGCAAAGAATGCTGTGAGTGAGAACCTCCTTGGCATCTGGCCACCACTGCGCTAAGCCATCAGTCCTCTTCCTTCATACCTTCAAGTCCGATAAATACATCACTATGCTTGCACCTGGTCTCAGGCTTTAAATGGAATTATACACTTTGAGGGGGGAAAGTACAAGGCCTCCTTCAGTAGAAATTATCTATACACAATGATACCTTAGTCTGCTCCATATGTTCTTTGGCCTTTGATCTTGTAATCCGTCCAGTATATGGAAAAGCCTTTAAACAGCCAAAAGAAGGCCAATTAAACAAACAAACAAACATAAAACACACTGGCAAAATTTATTCCATGTAAATTTTATCCTTGTCTTAGTCAGGGTTTCTATTCCTACACAAACATCATGACCAAGAAGCAAGTTGGGGAGGAAAGGTTTATTCAGTTTAAACTTCCACACTGCTGTTTATCACCAAAGGAAGTCAGGACTGGAACTCAAGCAGGTCAGGAAGCAGGAGCTGATGCAGAGGCCATGCAGGGATGTTCTTTACTGGCTTGCTTCCCCTGGCTTGCTCAGCCTGCTCTCTTATAGAACCAAGACTACCAGTCCAGAGATGGTAGGACCTACAATGGCCCTCCCCCTTGATCACTAATTGAGAAAATGCCTCACAGCTGGATCTCATGGAGGCACTTCCCCAACTGAAGCTCCTTTCTCTGTGATAACTCCAGCTGTGTCAAGTTGACACACAAAATCAGCCAGTACAATCCTTTAAAATTTATGGTATTCAGATACTTGCTAAGTTAAGTATCGATTTTTTTAGTTCCAGAGTTAAAAGAATTGTTTGTCTATTTCAAGTTAAAATCATAAACGGACCTTTTCTGGCTCAGCTTTTGTGCCCCTCTGGTCTGTGACAAGAAAGCCGGGCGCAGCAGGCCTATAGAGACCCACTTTGAACACTCCACGTTTTGCTTTCTCTCGCTGTTCTTTCAGTTTTTGAAGCTGTTTTTCTTCTTTGTATTTCTGTAGGAGCTGCTTCCGTTGGTCACTCAGAACCATTTTTACTGACCCTAAGGGGAGGCAGGTGTCAAACAATAGTCCATCAAACATTTCAGACAAAATACCACATCAACTTTCTAACGGCACACTATGTCTAACTTCATCTGCTAATAAATGCTTTTAATCTTCGAACTCTCTAGTACTGTTATTTTGAGTTCTAGTCATGATGAAATTATATTATGCATGACTTCATTCGCTCAGTTTTTTAGAAATACTGATATACTGATTACTTTAGGCTAAATCAAAGAACTTTAGGAAGGGCCATCAGGTTTGCCTTTTCCTGTATGCAATGAGCTTGAAAAATTCTGTGTGTCTTTTGAGATATAGCTACCATCCATCATTTGAGAGGCTGAAGCAAGAGGAATCCAGGTTTTCTTGGCCAGCCTGGCATTAGCAATGCCAGGCCAGACAGAGCTATCTATTGAGACCCGATCTCCAAGTCCAGAAGGTTCTTTTGAGAGTTGGGACTACAGTTCAATGGTCAGGCACTTGCTTAGTTGCCTGGCATGAGTGAAGTCCTGAGCCCAATCCCCAACACCCTGTATATAAAACAATAACAAAGCCATTCTTGGGGTCGGTGTCACTCACACAAAGCCCAAGATGAGAGCCTTCCTTACTGGGGTTGCAAGGATCCGAACAACCCCACAGCTTTACCTCCTGGGCCCAAATGTATCTCTTGGTAACAAAGCTGGGACTTAGACCCTCACAAGCTTATGGCTCTTTGGACTAAGAGGCATTATACTGTGGGCCTTTCTTCAGATTTCATTCTCTTTATGAAGGCAATCGTCACCCCCTCCCCAACATACATTTTGTAAGCTCTTTTGTGATTGGCTCTTGCATTAATTAGGCTCTTAGGCCCTCGATGGGTTCTTGGTTTTTTACTTATTTCAAGTTTTTCACTTATTCCTAACCTCCATGTTTTTCTATAGGGCAGAACTTACATCTAAGGGTTTCATTAGACACAAGCTCAACCTCTGAAGTAAGACTGTCCTGGATGATATTTCCTCTCTTTTGAACCCATTCCTTCCTCCACATCACCCCCTCCCCTTTTTTGAGCCAACATCTTACTAGATAGCCCTGACTGGCTTTAACTTGCTTATGCCTCCTAAAGACTGGAATTAAAGGCATGAGCCACCATGTCCAGCCCTCAATTACTTTATCATCTCTCCCTACATGCCTAATAGGCATCATAACATCAACGTGTCCAGAAGCAGGCTGTAGTTATATATTTGTCCATACAAATACATACATGCATATATACATGATAAAAAAAAAAAAAGGTTCTTTCAGAGCTCTTTGATTCCAGACCTAGACAGGCTGTGGTTTTCCCTCTCCAAACAGACTAGCACACTATTCACATCACGACACAAATACCTGCAGCTGTTCTGTCCAGTTCTTGTCCCTCCCGCTTCTTCAGAGTCACTAGAATGATAAATCTGGAAGAAAGCTGGCCCTGGTAGTACAGACTACAAGCTTTCGGCCCGATACCACCTGTTACAAAAGCAGGTTCAATGCACTGGGTGTGCATGCCACACGGATTCTAAAAAAAAAAAAAAAACTAAAAAAAAAAAAACCGTCTAGGGGCCAGGAAAAGAGCGCAGTGATTAATATGCTCACTAAGCAATCCTAACACGAGTCTGATCTCTGGAGCCAACATAATGGTAGAAGGAGCAAAACTCCAGAGTTGTCCTCAGACCTCCACACACTCACAGGAGAACCTGTGCTCCCACTCGGCAGCCCCTGAATGAGTGTAAAAAGAAAAAAAAAAACCCTAAGAACACACTCTCATCCTGTATTACTGCCATTCAGTTCTAACGCTTGCGAAATAAAGAGAACAAAGCCAGGCTCCGTGGAGTCCGGGTTAGAGGGTTAGAGGGAAGCCGTTCCTCAGCTCCACCCTCTAAGTCCTCGGGCCAGCTAGACACTATTCTCATGGTTGTGATCTTTTTCTGAGACTCTTCTTTTTGTTTACTCCGTTCTCCCTTTACCTGTGGCCCCAAACCACTTTGGGCAAAGTTTAAGAGTATCTCTTTTCTCTAGGCAAATGGTGAAATCTTTGTATTTCAAAGGTTCTCACCGAGTTATTTAGAACCACTTCCTTTAATCAGTGTAGACCTTCAACTTCCCTCCCAGGCTTTTCTTTTACTATTTATCCGGTGTGTGTGTGTGTGTGTGTGTGTGTGTGTGTGTGTGTGTGTGTGTGTGTGTGTTGCGTGTGGTGTGCTGAGGGGATATTAAGTATACTTCACCCATGCAGGAACTGGCGAAGTCTGATGCCCTGAAACCTGAGTTACAGATGAACCACCATGCTAGGAACTGACCCCAGGTCCTCTGCAAGAACAGTGAACACTCTCAACCACTGAGCCATCTCTCCAGACCCCTTGACTCTCCAAAGTACTTACACTTACAAAAGACCCTCCCTTACTTGTTTTGGAGCTGGCCTCTGGAGCGAGGTCTTGCGATGTCTCGTATATATTACCAAGGTCTCGCCCTTCCAGTGGCACGTTGACGTCCTTCAAACCGAAGTGTCTGTTTCTCTCATACACCCTGTGTCTGCTCTCCTTCTGAGACAAAGACTTTCTATGAGCCAAGTTGGTTCTAATCATCTCAGTGCTCAAGTCTTTCCGAAACCGACTGGCAAAACGTGATACCGGCATCCTGCCGAAGAGGAGAAACGGGACACCAACGTAAGTGGATTTTCATTTTTATGATTTAAAAAAAAAAAAAAAAAATCTCAGGAGGTCAGGCTGTGGCGGGTGGCTCACCCCTAAAGTACCAATCAATACTCGGGAGGCTCAAGCGAGCAAATCATGCGAGCTTTGGATAGCCTGGACTACAGAGTAAGACACTCTCTCAAAGAGATAAATCAACTAATAAAAACAATCAAGACTTCAGCCTACACCACTCTGCACTCGCTTGGAATGAAAATATCAAAACTCACAGTGGAAAAAAATAAGTAGATATGAAAGTAGAAAAGCCATCACAGCTGCAGTACCACAGCCTATTTGGGGGTCACGAGTAGGAAGTAAGTATGGTCTGGAACCCACCTAGACCCTTCCTCCCAGCATCACCCTACTGTGATGAACACACTCCCCTGACTTTAATACTTGGCTAAAGCTGGCCTGTTAAATATAGCGCGACCACAGTCGGAAAACCAAAACCAGAGGGCCTGCTCAGTCTCAGCTCCAAAGGAGGCTGGTGGGAGCTATGTGAAACCTGGCTTTAATCTACTCCCTGCCAAAAGTAAAAAGGGAGAGAAAGAGAGATAGAGAGTGTGTGTCAAACACAACTACTAGAGAAAGAGTTTAAGCAAAACTTGTTAACATGGTTGTCTTAGACAGGCTGTCAGTTGCTGTGACGAGACACCATGACCTAAAGGCAAGTTGTGGAGGAAAGGGATTATCCAGCTCACACATCCACTTTGCTGTTCATCGGCAAAGGAAGTCAGGACTGGAACTCAAGCAAGGCTGGAACCTGGAGGAAGGAGCTGGTGCTGAGGCCACAGAATGATGCTTCTTACTGGCTTGCTCCATTTTCTTACAGAACCAAGGAAGGCCAGCCCAGGGACGGCTCCCACCCAAGATGTGCTGGGCCCTCCCCCACTAATCACTAATTGAGAAAATGCCTTACAGCCGGACCTCATGGAGGCGTTTCCTCAACGGAGGCGTTTCCTCAACGGAGGCCCTTCCTCTCTGATGACTTGTGTCACAGTGATGGTCAAGTGGACCTCTCGGGTCAGCTACCCTGCCTGTGCTGTCATCTTAAGATTCTCCGTCTAATCAGGAAAAGCAGAATCCACTGCCACTTATGGGCTGTTTTGAGAGGTTATTAGCACACGGGTCAGGTAGTCTCATCCCAAATACGCTGTCAATGCTCTAGGATAATCTACTACATTTTTCATGCCAATTTTTCCCAAAGGTTTTTCTTGTTGTTGTTGTTGTTTATGCGTATGTTTATTTCTGTGTGTGGGTGGATGCATACTGGCGTCCAGAAGAGGGTGTCGGACCTCTTGACGCTGGAGCTACAAGGAGTCTGTGGCCTGCCCTACGTGGGATGCTGGGAAGCTAACTCTGCAAAAACAACAAGCGCTCCTAACTGTTGAGCCACCTCACCTAGGCCATTTTTAAATTTTTTTCCGAGACGGTCTCGTGTAGCCCAGGCCATTCTCGAGCTGGTATGCAGCCCCGGAGGACCTTGAACTCTTGATCCCACTCACCTGAAGCAGTTTCTGGATCCACAACAATGTCGCAACACAGAAAACTCCACGGGATCCGCAGAAGGAACACCCGGACCGACCCTTCACCGAACTGAAATTTCCCGCTGCCAGCCGCTGATTGGAGGGACTTTTGCCAACACTTCCGGAAGCTCCCGCCCCTTCCCCTCGAACGAGGCTTGCGATAGGTTGGTTCTGTGCGACATTTAAATTGTTTGGAAAGCAAAGGGTTGGGAGGGGGAGGGCGAGGGCGAGGAGTGAGGCGGTCAACCCGCTAGGCGGGGCGGGCCGCAGGAAGTCCTCTTGTTGCCTCTCCAGGCCTGTTTTCTTCTTTCCTTTTAAACGTTTTTGTTTGTGTTTTTGTTTTGATTTTTGTTTTTAAGACAGGTTCTCACCATGACTGGGAACTCACTAATGTAGACCAGGCTGGCCTCGAACTCACAGAGATGCTCCTGCCGGACACTGAGTGCTGGGATTAAGGGCTGAGCTGGGATTAAGGGCTGAGCATCCACGTTCAAAAAAAAGTTTTAGTAAAGTTAAACGAGATCACTTATTCCATTTCTGCTTTCAGCTGACAGCAAAATTAACGTCTGCGTTAGAAATCAACTGAGATTTCTAATAAATACATAAACGAAAGGCATGCATCCCACGAGATAACAAGAAAACAAAAGTGCCTGGGCCAGGACAGCTGTGCTGACCTTGTGTTTGTAGACTGATCCGTATCCTGTAGACACGGGGAAGATAAATTAGGAAAGCATTTGTAAGTTTGGCTTTTGCTTTTCCCTGCCAACATCTTGGGACAGAGGACCATGTGCCTGCAGCTCTATAGCAGCACTGAGATCTCCGGGACATACAAAGAGAAAGATGAAGATAGGTAACTGACATAATAATTATAGTTATGTTAGATCTGAGGGGGGAAAGAAACACCAATTTCACAACTGGCTGATTAAAGCAAGCTGTATCTAGAACTGGCCAGCCAGCCAGCTGTGGCTCCCAAAGTGGAGATTTCAGAGAGCAGCCCCTCACTGGCTTTTGAGGTTCCTTTTATGGGAACGGGTCAGAGTTGGGTCAGAGTTGAAGCTGTCTGAGATAACTGACTGTTAGTGCCTCTAGCACCTGGGCAGGAGGCAAGTGAGCCACTCAGGGTTCAAGGCTGCCTGTGGGGTAGAGAAATGCCAGAACACAGCACGGAAGGGGAGTCATCACAGGTGTTCAGGAACTTAACAAGGCAAAGGGGTGGGCGTACACCTTGGCGTCACAAGTTCTGCATAGGTTGAGAAACATGATTTGCAGGAAACAAACCTGTTCTTGTAAGGTGTTAAGAGACTGACACCTTAAGTATAGACTTAGTAACAGTGTGTGACAATACGGTTCCTGTTGTTTTAAAATGCTGAGGCTGAGGGCTGGAGGGTTGCTTGGCGCTGAGAGCGCTTTCTTTCTTGCCCTGGCAGAGAACCCAGGGTCAGCTCCCAGCACTCACGTGGTGGCTCACAAAAACTCTCTGTAACTCCAGTTCTAAAAGATCCATCACCTTCTGACCTCTGTGGGCAAAACACTCATAGGCAGAAAACAAAATAAATCTTAAAACATTCAATAAAGAAGGTTTTTAAAAAAATAAAATAAAAANAAAAGGAAGATGTTGAGACCATACTGTGTATGAGTTTAATCCTGTCAGTCTGGAGTCTGTGGGTTCTAGGCCAGTCTGCTAGACAGTGAGTTCCGGGACAGTGAGAGCCTATCTCAATCAAAACACAACTGGTAGGAACGCAAGTGGGAACATTTTGTGTAACTTAAAATCCATCTGTGTGGGGGCTGGTGAGATGGCTCAGTGGGTAAGAGCACTCGACTGCTCTTCCGAAGGTCCCGAGTTCAAATCCCAGCAACCACATGGCGGCTCATAACATCCGTAACAAGATCTGACTCCCTCTTCTGGAGTGTCTGAAGACAGCTACAGTGTACTTACATATAATAAATAAATAAATCCTTTAAAAAAAAAAAAAACCCAGGCATGGTGGCGCGCGCCTTTAATCCCAGCACTTGGAAGGCAGAGGCAGGCGGATTTCTGAGTTCGAGTCCAGCCTGGTCTACAAAGTGAGTTCTAGGACAGCCAGGGCTACACAGAGAAACCCTGTCTCGAAAAACCTAAAAAAAAAAAAAAAAATCCATCTGTGTGACTTGGAATATAATACCTATAGGATAGGAGCTTGCCAGCAGGAAGCTCTGGCCTGAGCTGCTTCCCAGGACCAAGCTGTGTCAGTAGGCACAGATGTGAGGTTTCCAGACCCCAGGACAAGGGACTGAGGTGCATATGTTACACATCAAAGCAGACCTGGCCCCCAGGTTCCCCCAGCATCTCTGTCCCTGCCTGGCTTACCCTGCCCCCAGCCCTGATGTTCCAGCCTAGGGGCTGGACTGCCTTTCCCCTAGAGGCTCCTCCTTATAGAATCCAGAGATTTTGGTCTCTCTCTCCCTTCCCTCTCTTCTTTGCCTCCTCTTCTCGCTGCCTGTGCACACCCTTTCTCACCCCCTACTTGCTTCTCTCTCCTCAGAGTGATTTCCCTGGTCCTTGGGGGCCAGTGAACTCGACTGAGAGCAGCTTCCCAATAAACCTGCATTTAATATAACCTAATCTGGTTTGAATTGGCTCATTTCACTGTCGGAGAAATAATTTGTCACCAGCCACATGGCAGCTCAGGTAGAAGCCAAGCCCAAAGCCGGCTTTGTAATGATCCAACCCCAAGATGGCACTGATATGTTAGTAAACCACCATCAACATATAAACCCTGAAAGTACAAAGCTACTGCTCAATGAAATGATAGAAAAACCGAAACTTTAGAAATGGTATCTAGGGGACTGGAGAGATGGCTCAGCGGTTAAGAGCACTGACTGCTCTTCCAAAGGTCCTGAGTTCAAATTCCAGCAACCACACGGTGGCTCACAACCATCTGCATTGTGATTGGATGCCCTCTTCTGGTGTGTCTGAAGACAGCTACAGTATATAATAAATCTAAAAAAAAAGAAAAAAAAAAAAAGAAAAAGAAAAGAAAGAAAGAAAGAAAGAAAGAAAGAAAGAAAGAAAGAAAGAAAGAAATGGTCTCTAGGATCTTGTGGCCTCTCTAGCATGTGCATTGATAACCCTGGACTTGAGATTGGCTCACATGTGGCTTGGGTTTCAGCGACCTCCAGACTTCCATTCCTGGTTGCCCTCCTGTAAATGCTTGCCACTGGCCTATGCGCTCATTGGCCTTCCTATCCGCCATTAATGCCTTCCTCCCAGCCTGGAAAGACTTCATGGCTTACACAGGCAGAGCCAGCAAAGCTCCCAGAGCATACTTCCCAGAGCAAATTCCCCAGTGGGAGCCTGTAGCGTGTCCTGCCCAAGTACTCAGCTTGGTGACATGTCTGCTTAGCTTCTGTATTAGCATAGAATTATAGGGAATGTTTGCATGACTAAATGAACATATTTGTATGGAGGAACTTTAGTCCAGCAACATGGCTGCTCTGGCAAAGGATTATATCCAAAGATCTTGTAGGTCTGTGTGATCCAATTGGAATACAGACGTACTTTTAATCCCAGGAGAGAGAGGCATGCATATCTTTGAGTAAAATGTAATAGAACAAGGGGACAATCTTAAAGACCCAGCTAGCAGTAGAACTTGACAGCTTTGGCCATGTGGCTCTTGTTAGCATTCTGTCTAAGCCCCGCCCCACAGTTACCTGGCAACAGCCAGGTATGTCTGACTCACTATAAAAGGGGTTGCTTGCCCCCACCTCATTCTCTTGGTCTTTTGTTCCTCTCTTGCTCTTTCTCTGCTTCCTTTACCCCCTCTCTCTCCACATGCTCATGGCTGCTCTCTCGCTGCTCTCGCTCTCTCTCTCTCTCTCTCTCTCTCTCTCTCTCTCTCAATCTCTCTCTCTCTCTCTCTCTCTCCCCCCCTCCCTTTCTCTGCCTCTACGACCCTCTTGACTCCCCTCCCCATGCCCTGGATTGTAGAGAAATGA
>NC_034597.1:38249648-38252913 GCF_900095145.1 Mus pahari
AAAAAAAAAAAAAGGAGGAGACCAGCATCACTGAGGTGAAATCTGGGAAGTGTTTTCTGAAAGCACAAAGAACCTGAGACATCGTAATGGTGGCAGACTTGGCAGCGTGTAAGAGTCACCCAAGTAGATTGATTTTAAAGGCATGAAGGGGTCATGGAGAACAGCTGAAGCTTGGCACTGTGAGAGGCCAAGAGAGAAGCCAGTTTGAATCAGTCAGCTTGGAGAGGAGTTGGAGCAAGAACAGCTAAGTTGAACCAGCCAGCCAGAATTTGTTGGGGTTGGTCTGATGCTGCTATGTACTAAATGTTAAATACTGTATCCCAAGATCTGATTGCCCCAAGATGAGCTAATTCCCACCTCCACCAGCTTTTGTTGTGTAAACCTTGCCCCCATCCCCAAACTATCCCTGATTGGTTAATAAAGATGCCTACAGCCTGACCTGGGCAGAAGAGAAGTAGGTGGAGCTTCAGGAAGCAAAAATGACATTCAACTCAAAACCACTTAGTAGCTGGTGTTGGTTCAAACTTCAAGAGTTGTTTATTTCAGGCGTCTTTAAACACAGCACAGTCTGTTAAGAACTCTTAGGTAGTCAGCTCAGGCCCATGTGCATTACAAGGCATACCTAATCTCTCTGAGAAATAAAGTAAGCTGAATACAGATCAGATGTGACTAAGTGCTTTATAAAGTGCATGTGACACCTTCCAAACAGACAGATTGACTGAGAAACAAGTTTATGAGAATGGGTCCAGAGGAGGGTCCCATCCAAGAAGTCTTCAGCCACACACACGGCCCCAACAGTCAGCAGGCTAGAAAGCATTCACTCCAGCCTTCTGAGCAGGAGACAGAACAGCCAAGCATGCCTAACATCCCAGGTTAGTGCATGTCTGCGAGCGCAGAAGACAGAACAGCCAAGCATGCCTAACATCCCAGGTTAGTGCATGTCTGCGAGCACAGACACCTCCATGCCCCTTATACTGTTCTGACTTCCATTTGTATACCACGGCATGCACGCACCCATATTTCTACACCACATAGGCATACAGAGAGAGAGAGAGAGAGACAGAGAGAGAGAGACAGAGAGAGAGATGGGAAATTAATAAAAATGTGTTGTTGAGTATCCACCATAGAAGACTATTCAGACATGGTTGAAGCCAATAAAAAGTCTTTAGTGGCCAGCCGGTGACTACACTGGGTGTTCAGAATCCCCGTGTAGCAGTGACCCTTTCTCAGGTTGAGTTTTTAAGCACAAAACACAGATCCTAGGTTGACCTCCTTCAGTTGCCAAGAACAGTTAGTCAGAAACAGAGCTACAGAAGCCAAAAATCAATGCTAGCACGTTTAGCGACTTTCCCACAACTATGAACTTTGACAGATTGGATTAAGGGATTAAGTCTTTGTTTTCCTTTGGCTGGTGGTTCTGTCTGTTTTCTGAGTTTTACAGCCTGAATGGTACTTCCATCATGGAGTCAGTTGTGCTAAGGCCTGGGAGACTCTAAAGGTCTAGGGGTCTGTTACAAATGCAATTAAAAATGGCTCAAAAGCCGGGTGTGGTGGCGCACGCCTTTAATACCAGCACTTGGGAGGCAGAGGCAGGTGGATTTCTGAGTTCGAGGTCAGCCTGGTCTACAAAGTGAGTTCCAGGACAGCCAGGGCTATACAGAGAAACCCTGTCTTGAAAAACGACAAAAAAAAAAAAAAGGCTCAAATAACGGGATTGATTTTTGACTAGTTTCCTTTTTTATTAAGTTTTTATTACTAACAAGTTTTATATATATATATAATATATATATATATATATATATATATATATATATATATATTATACATATATATATGGAAATTGTCTTAAACGGCAAGGAGTTTTTCCTTTTGTGTATATTTGCTTGCTCATTCTTTCTGTGTTTGGTTGCAAACATGCCGTGGTGCACACGTGGAAGGCAGAGGACAGCTTCCAGGAGTGAGTTTTCCTTCACTCTGTGGTGTCCCAGGATTGAACTGCGGTCCCTGGGCTTGGCATCAGGTGCCTGTAGCCACTGTGCAATCTCACTGAGCCCAGGAAGTTTGTTTGTTTTTGTTTTTATATATTTTTAGAAGTTGTTTATGATACAGGAAGAGATTTAGAAGTGATTTTTTAATTAAAATTTAAGAAATATTTATTTATTATATGTAAGTACACTGTTGCTGTCTTCAGACACTCCAGAAGAGGGCGTCAGATTTTGTTACAGATGGTTATGAGCCACCATGTAGTTGCTGGTATTTGAACTCAGGACCTTTAGGAAGGGCAGTCAGTGCTCTTAACTGCTGAGCCATCTCTCCAGTCCTAGAAGTAAATTTTAAAAGTGAAAACCTAGTGCCCCTGGGCATATTTTAATGAGTTCTTCATTAGCTGTATCTTATGAATATTGATGAAGCTGTGTGTTAAAAATAGCCTTATTTATTTTTAGTTAATCTAATTTTGTTAGTAAAGTGTTACATTCATATAATATAAAAATTAGAGTAAAACAAGCCTAATATGGAAAAATTAAATCTCCCTACTTTGCCCGATTGTCTCTCCCAGTCTGTAATTCATTTCCATAAGTAACTTTGGTGATAGTTTCTGCTTTAAGTTTAATATATTCCTGGTCTTCACGTTTTATCAGATTTACATAGAATCAGTTGATTTTCTCTTTGAACACTTAAGGTTAATGAAACAGAGTTTCACTACCTACTGGTGTTCCTGAGCCTCCTGTCTCTGTCTTCTGAATGCTGAGGGTATGGGTTTGTACCATAGTGTACCTCCTCTGTTTTTATTACTGGTATTTATTTTTGAAGATATTCTCATAGTTGCTTCATTTAAATAATACATTAGGGATCTTATGAGGAACAGAAATTATAGAATAAACTTATAAAGGGTATTTTTTTTTCAAATGTCTTATAGGCTGTGTTCCAGCTAGTTCAACAATGGTTGTCTACAAACGGAAAGGCCAAGGATCTGGTCCTTGTTGAGTCTATGAAGCTGAGTGTCTCAGCTGGTCTTCAATGTATGGCAGAGTCCTGAGGAAGTAGGCTCTCATGCCAGTGAAGGAACGGACTTGCTAGTGAGAGTAAAGGAAGCAGTCAAAGAGAACAAGCTTCCTTCTCCCTTCTCCCTTCTCCCTTCTCCCTTCTCCCTTCTCCCTTCTCCCTTCTCCCTTCTCCCTTCTCCCTTCTCCCTTCTCCCCTCTCCCTTCTCCCTTCTCCCTTCTCCCTTCTCCCTTCTCCCTTCTCCCTTCTCCCTTCTCCCTTC
>NC_034597.1:38254903-38263445 GCF_900095145.1 Mus pahari
TGCTCTTCCAAAGGTCCTGAGTTCAAATCCCAGCAACCACATGGTGGCTCACAACCATCTGTAATGAAATCTGGTGCCCTCTTCTGGAGTGTCTGAAGACAACAACAGTGTACTTACATATAATAAATAAATATTAAAAAAAAAAAAAAAAAGATTCATGCTGCTCACTGGGCCGCAGAGGCCTGAAGGAGGGGAAACCTTCCATCATTGGTGACAAGTGTTTCATCTTGCTGAGCCACCTTGCTGGCCCCAGAAGCAAGCTTTTAAGTTGAAGTGTAGAAAAGTGGGATTTCTCACACTTCAGTTGACTGGGATTTTTACCCTGCTACGTTATTGTTTGTTTGTTTGTTTGTTTGAGACATGGTTTCTCTCTATAGCCCGGTTATCCTGAAGCTTGTTCTGTCGACCAGGTGGCCTTTGAACTTACAGTGATCTGCCTCCCAGGTGCATGGGCAACACTGCTTTTATTACTTCCCAAATTATTTTATTCTGGCCTCATGCTTAATTAACGATATTGCTGAGTTAAAAAGCATTTCTTCAGCTATCTCCCACGTTCTTCTTCAGTGGCTCCTGTTTGCGCTAACACAGGTTAAGAGAGTTGATGATGCCTCTCCCCCGCTTTCTCTCTGAGTCCCAGCATCTCTTACACCTGCTGCTCCGTGAATGGCGCTGCTGTGTTATGTGGTACATGATGTCATGGCCCCATTGTGAGCTCTCCCTTTGCTGTAACGCAATGCCTTGTTTCCTGTTGTTTGAGCATTTATCTATGTATTGTGTATGCACATACCAAGGCACATGTGTGGAGGTCAGAGGACAACTTGTGGGACACAGTTCTGCCCTTAACTTTTGGATTTGGAGTTTTGAACTCAAGCCATCAGGCTTGGTGACAGGTGTACATTTACCCACAGTGCCTGCCACCTCACAGTTCTCTTGTTTAATGATTTTTTTTTTTTTTTTTTTTTGGCCAAACCCTGACGTTGTTGTCAGTGAGGTTTTGATTTTCTCCTCTGGCCCTGGTTCTCTCGAAGCATCTTTAGTGAACACTCTTACTGTTCCGCAGCCCCTGCTCTGTCTTTGACGGTGAGTCTGGAACATCTCTGACGCTTTCTTGGAAAGAACCTGGCTTGTTTTCCAAGTTTTGAGACCCAAAACTTCAAATCCATGTAGTTCTCAAAATTTGGGATACATCAATGATACTTGAATTTGTCTTCACTGTTTTGGTTTTTAATGATTTACCTGGTTTTTTTTTTTTTTNATTACAACACAGCAAGTGTGTAGCTACTCTGGGTTCTATGAGCTCCTGGGGGGGGGGTACAACACAGCAAGTGTGTAGCTACTCTAAGTTCTATGAGATCCTGTGTGTGTGTGTGTGCGCGCGCGCGCGCGCATGTGCTTTGTGTGTGTGGGGGGGGGTACACCACTGGGGAGATAGCTCAGTGGGTAAAGCACTTGCTATACAAAAGTGAAGACTTGCCTTTCTTTTTTTTTTTTTTTTTTTTTTTTTTTTTTTTTTTTTGTTTTTTTTTTTTTTTTTTTGCTTCATGTGTATCTGCCTACAGGTATGTCTGTTCAGTATATGCAAGTTTTGCCCACGGAGGAAGAAGACAGTGTGAGACCTGCTGGAACTAGGGTTACAGACAGCTGTTAGCTACTATGTGAATGTTGGGAATTGAACTCAGATCTTAACCACGGGGCCACTTTTCAACCACCGTTGCTATATTTAAATAACAAAACAAAACAATTTTAATGGTATTTCAGAGGGATTAGCCATGTTGCATAGTCTGCAGACTTTATTTTTTTAGAGCTCTTTGCACCACACCACCGTTGGCAATGAGGCTGGAGAGGTGGTTCAGTGGTGAAGAGCATGTATGGATCTTGCGGAGGACGTGGGTTCAACTCTCAGCAACCACGTCAGGTGGCTCACAACCACCTGTAACTCCCGCTTCAGGGAATCTGACCCCTCTGGCCTCCACAGACTCTGGCAGTTATATGTACACACCCATAGAAGATACACAGTCAAAAGCACACACTTAAACGTAAAATAAATATCTGAGAGTCGATGGGTAGTGGGGGCCAAGGATACCCCTCTGTGAATGACCACTCATGTCATGAGCATGGCTTTGTCATGCCTCCTCCCCCAGCTTCCTCCCCCAGGATGACTGCAGCCTGGAACTGCTCCCCTAGAAAAATCCGCTACCAAGATTAGTTAACCCACTTCTTTATTCAGCTGAAACAATTAAACCTGATGAGTTTCCTGGACTGCTAATGAGGGTCCATTCTAGCACACAGTCTTCCTGACACCAGCTTTTCTTTACTTATGTCCGTAGTTCACGATTCCCCATTGTCTCAGTAGGGTCCATCCCAAAGCCTAGCAGGGCATGGCAATTGTTTGGTCATTGACTCCACCATCTGCTATGGTGGTATGAATAGGTTTGGCCCCATAGATTCATGTGTTTCAATGCTTGGTCATAAGGAGTGGCATTATTAGGAGAGGTGGCTTTGTTGGAGGAAGTGCATCACTGTGTATGGGGTTCTGAAGTCTCCTGTGCTCAAGCTCTGCCCAGTGTGGAAAGAGAGCCTCCTCCTGGCTGCCTGAGAAGACACTCCTCTCCTTCTTCCTGAGGATCAAGATGTAGAACTCTTGGCTCCTCCAGCACCATGTCTGTCTGTGTACTACCATGCTTCCCATAATGGACTCATTTCCTGAAACTGTAAGCCAGTCCCAATGAAATATTTTCCTTTATAGAAGTTGCCTTGGGGGTCTGGAGAGATGGCTCAGTGGTTAAGAGCACTGGCTGCTCTTCCAGAGGTCCTGAGTTCAATTCCCAGCAAAGACATCTATAAAGGGACCCGGTGTCCTCTTCTGGCATGCAGGTGTACATGCAGAGAGAGCACTCATCTACATAAAATAAATAAATCTGAAAAAGAAAAACAAACAAACAAAAAGTTGCCTTGTTACAGGATGTCTTCAGCAATGAAACCCAAACCAAGACTTGTCTTAGTACACATCTGTTTATTGTTTATTGTTTATTGAGCTCTTGAGGCTTCCTCTCCTGAGCAGTGCTAGAAAAACTTATTAGAATTATGTGTTTTAGTGAGTACTTTATTTATGTTTGCATTAGTGCAAACAAATTACCCAACAGAAATGATCTAAGGAAGTTTTATTTGGGCTCAGGGTTTGGTGGGGGCGGGGGTCAGTCCCTCATAGCAGTGAAAGCCGTTGACATCACAGCAGACCTGGAAGCAGAGGGTAAGGAAGGCACCAGGGGTCAGGGATAGCATTCAAAGGCTGAACCCCAGTGACCTACTTATGCAACCTATGCCCCCATGCTCTTTGCTGACCAGGATCCCTTCTTTTGGAAGCAATCCAAAGTTCCAGAGTCCCACAGCCTCCTAAACTAGTACCAGCAGCTGGGTACCAAGTGTCTGAAGTATGAGCCAGTGGGAGGCATTTCAGAGAACCACCACACTGGTGAATAATTTTAAAGACTTGGTGCACAGTTGGAGAGATTATACTTGATACTTACAGATTAATAAGAATGGCAGGAATTGAGCCGGGCGTGGTGGCGCATGTCTTTAATGCCAGCATTCAGGAGGCCGAGGCAGGTGGATTTCTGAGTTCGAGGCCAGCCTGGTCTACAGAGTAAGTTCCAGGACAGCCAGGGGGACACAGAGAAACCCTGTCTCAAAAAAAAAAAAAAAAAAAAAAAAAAAGGCAGGAATCTGTGTCAGAATAGAGGATAATGATGACATACCAGCAAGTTAGGACAGACTACTTGTCATTTCCTTATCATTTCCATATATTGTCAGACTCAAGGAATTTTACAGCTACCACATGGTGGTATTTGCAATGCCTACCTACCTTAAGTGTGAGGAAGATGAACGTAGGTCATTTTAAAAATAGACCATAGCACCTCAGTGCACAGGCAAAACCAAAAATGCATTAAAGGCAGAAAACGAGGTACAGCTGGGATTGCGTTGCTACACCCTAGTTTTGCTTTGTATGCTAATTAGTCTAACAATTCAATTTTATTATTCTCATAATATGTGGTGTCATTATTTTATTGATCTTAAATCATCTCTCTTTCTTTTGGACTTGTTTTGGCTTTGAGACATTCTCTCACTTTGTTGTGCAGTCTGGCTTTAAATTTATTATATAGCCCAGGTTGGCCTCCGACTTACAGCAATCCTCCTGACTCAGCCTCCCAAATGCTAGGATATCAGATACAAGTTACCATAGCCTGCTTTAAATCCTGTTTTTGGAAGGGAATCTTATTTTCTTAGTAGGTAAATCAGTTTATCCACTTTCATCATTACCTGAACCAGGATCTATAGACTCAGCTCATTTTGGAATTGTACATTCCTTTAAAGGAACCAAATTGCAGTACAGCAGACATGCCAAGTGGGGGCGCCATGAAACCAAGTGAGACCTAGAAAACCATGCACACAGCCCTGATCTTATTTGTTCAAAACTTTTCTTTAAAAAATTTTTAAATTTAAATGCATTTTATATATCAAACATATTAATAATATTGAGTATTTTGAGGATCAAATAATACATAAAAATGTGTTCAAATTTTATATTCATATCCTTTCATACCCTAAAAATATCATTAATGAATATTTACTACAATCCATAACTGGGGATCTTATATCTAATTTGTTGAAAAAAAATTGACAGTGTGTGTAGGCTGCAGCAGGAAATATACAGTTGTAAGGTATTCTATTAAAAAAATAATGTATATATGAGGACCCATTAAACTGTGTGTTTAAGATACATACATTTCCCAGCACTTGGGAGGCAGAGGCAGGTGGATTTCTGAGTTCGAGGCCAGCCTGGTCTACAGAGTGAGTTCCAGGACAGCCAAGACTACACAGAGAAACCCTGTCTNAAAAAAAAAAAAAAGATACATACAATTTACTACATACATCTTAAGTTTAAATTCTTTTTCTTAATACAGGATTTCATGTAGCTCAGGATGGCTCAGATTTATGAAGTAGCTAAGACTGACAAACCCTCTTCCTCCCAAATGAGCAGAAGTGTCTTAATCCACAGTACTGGAAAAATAATTCAATAACTAAAAATTAGATGCTGTGATGCCTTGCATATGCTTGGCCGAGGGAGTGGCACTATTAGGAGGTGTGGCCCTGTTGGAGTAGGTGTGTCACTGTGGGAGTGGGCTTTAAGACCCACATCCTAGCTGCCTGGAAGCCTGTCTTCTGCTAGCTGCCTTCAGAACAAGAGGTGGAACTCTCAGCTCCTCCTGCACCATGCCTGCCTGGATGCTGCCATGCTCCTGACTTGATGATAATGGACAGAACCTCTGTAAGCCAGCCCCAGTTAAATCTTGTCCTTATAAGAGTTGCCTTGGGGGCTGGAGAGATGGCTCAGCAGTTAAGAGCACTGATTACTCTTCTGGAGGTCCTGAGTTCAAATCCCAGCAACTACATGGTGGCTCACAACCATCCATAATGAGATCTGATGCCCTCTTCTGGGGTGTCTGAAGACAGCTACAGTGTACTTACATATAATAAATAAATAAATCTTTGGGCCAGAGCAAGCGGGGACCAGAGAGAGAAGAGAAAAAAAAAAAAAACAAAAAAAAAACAGTTGCCTTGGTCATGGTGTCTGTTCACAGCAGTGAAACCTTAAGACAGATGAGCATCAACAAGAAGTATTTTACATAAGGAGTCATACCCCACCCCCATTGTTGAACACAGTGATAGAATTTCATGAGCAGTGTTAAGTGTGATCTCCTGAGCAGTTGGAGCTTTTCTAGAATATTTACTTTAGCTTATTGTAGTACATTTAATACAGGCAGGTGGCTAAACCATGGATATTAGGATGACAGATAACAATGCTGTATAAACAAAGGCTATGAGACCATATCTCCATGCATTATTAAACTTTACAAACATGACATTGAGTAAAAAGTCACAAAGATTACCCATATGTAAACTTTTCTATAAAGTTAAAAAATATTCAGAATAAATGTATTTAGGGATGTCCATAAGGACAATGTTTTTAAAAAATGCCAGAGACCCCCAGGCATGCTGGTGCGTGCTTTGCCTGCATGTCACCGTGCAACCCACCATGATGACAATGGACTAAACCTCTGTATTGTAAGCCAGTTCCGGCTAAATGGCTTATGGAGTTGCTGTGCCATGGTGTCTCTTCACAGCAATAAAACCCAAACTAAGGCACGGACAGCAGCTGGGAACAGGGAGGAGGGCTTCTGAGACCTAATAGCATCCCATACAGCTCTTAGCCTGTGGGGCTTCATTTTATAACTTACAGCAATAAGAAGATCAAAAACATATAATCCAGTAGTTAAGTATTTTATACTACAAGAAGCCCAGGGTTTTATCCAGTAGCAAACTAAAAATAGTCTTAAGTACCTGGAATTATCTGTTGGGTGTCCAGATTTTAAGAACTATAAATACAGAACTCTAGAAAATTAAAATACAGGGAGTCCAGTTAAACATGAACTTCATATATGTGACAAATATTTCTTGTGGTTTGTTCTACAGGTTGGGGTCAAACCCAGATAGATAAAAACTCTACTCAGCTACACCGGATCTCTAACAATAATTAATGTCTCTCCATGCAATCAATAGCTTGTATTTATAACATCTAGGACATACTTAAAATAATCAAGATTATTATATATCTAGAAGTTACATAAAATGAAGCATCAAAGATATTGCCTGGTGTGGTGATTTGAATGAGTCTCCCCTGGCCCCTGAAGTTTCATATGTTTGAAGCTTGGCCTATAGGGAAAGAGGATATATTAGGAGGTGTGGCCTTGTTGGAGTGGGTGTGGCCTTGTTTCAGGAAGTGTGTCATTACTGTGAGGGTGGGCTTTGAGGTCTCTTTTGCTCAAGCTATGCGCAGTATGGCACGCAGTCTTCTTTTACTGTCTGCTGATCAAGATGTAGAACTCTCAGCTCCTTCTCCAGCACCATGTCTGCCTGCATGCTGCCATGTTTCCTACCATAACGATAAAGGACTAAACCTCTGAAACTCCAGGCCAGCCCCAGGTTAAATGTTTTCCTTTATAAGAGTTACCACGGTCATGGTGTCTCTTTACTGCAATAGAACCCTAATACCTGGCCACCTCCACTATGTAAGGTATACAAGAAGAAGCAGAGTGATGGCCAGACAAGCCTCAAGAAGAAGACGAAGAAACAAAACAAATTAGTCTGACCTTAAGCTCCTTTTGAGAAACAGTGTACAATTCTCTATGTACAATCTTTATTGCAACCATTCTAAATGAATTTACAAGCTGTATCAAATCATTTCTATCAGCCAAAAGCAATGTCAGCAAATGTTTCAAAAAGCCATCAGTTTTTCCTAAAAATTAGCTGTCTCCTAATGCATCAAAATCTCTTCTCTTAGGTTTGGATGAATATAATATGCAGAATATTTCTGGTTATGCTCATTTAGACCTGATGGTGTTTGTCTGTTTTCTGATTTGGAGCGGATGCTCAGAAGTGAAGTTGCAAGCTACCCTACCTTGTTTTGTCTACAGCTTTCTCTTCCTGATCACTTGCTGTGTGTCAGAAACTGAGGAGAGATCAAAAGATAGGGTGGCATTAAGGACACAGACATAGGCCCCTCTCATGGTGCTACAGACACAGATCGGATGACAGAGTTGACAAAGCTTAGTTAGCTACAGTGGCTGTCTGCTCTTGGGTGCCTAGTCTGCCTTCTTTGGGGAAACAATCTAAAATGACTTATTTGCTATTTGGTTCGGCAGGAATTGGCCTCAAGCTTATTGGCCCCAAGACAATGATTCAAGGATGAGTACGTAATACAGTTGGAAGTGACAAGCCAAGATACTTCAGGAAAAAAAAAAAAAGCATTCTCTCTTGTGTTGATCTTGCTGTGGTAAGTGGTAAAGCTTGGTAAGGAGTCACTATAATGCTAACTCAAAGTTAGCCATTCAGATCGCAAGGGTGGACCGGTGAGGACCCGCCTCCACAAGACACCACGCATGCGTGCAAAGCCATGAAGCGAGCAGTCAGAAAAGGGATCCTGGTCGCATGGAGGAGCCCAGAACGGACTGAAAACTACCCTCAGATGTTTCAACTAAACTGAGCCGTGGATGCACCTATTGTTAGAGCAGCTGCAATCTTGTCACTGGTGCATCAGTCTGACCTAGCCGGATCAGAGACCACGAGGATTTCTCATTTCCATCTTTCAGCTCCCGGCTCTAGCGATCAGCTGTACCCATTGCAGATCCACGCTGGCGGATAAACCCCACGTGTATAGTACAGCACTTTAAACTTTTACAGAGATACGTGTGTGTATGTGTGTGTGTGTGTTACTTTCTTCATTACTGACAAATTCATGTCAACAGTATCTTAAGGGAAGAAGGAAGAGCTGATTTTGACTCATAATTTAAGAAGTGCTCTGATCAGCCGGGCGTGGTGGCGCATGCCTTTAATCCCAGCACTCGAGAGGCAGAGGCAGGCGGATTTCTGAGTTCGAGGCCAGCCTGGTCTACAAAGTGAGTTCCAGGACAGCCAGGGCTACACA
>NC_034597.1:38263980-38281754 GCF_900095145.1 Mus pahari
CAGAGGCAGGCGGATTTCTGAGTTCGAGGCCAGCCTGGTCTACAGAGTGAGTTCCAGGACAGCCAGGACTACACAGAGAAACCCTGTCTCGAAAAAAACAAACAAACAAAAAACAACAACAAGAACAAAAAAGAATATTTATATAAGCCAGAAAGATGGCTAGATTAAAAAAAAAAAGGTCACCCATAGGGCAGTAACAGGCTATCTGAGAGGAGTCCCCGTGAGGAGCCAGTGCTGATGGTGGAGCAGAAGTCAGAGTCCTCAAACCAACGACTCAGTGCAGTGAACATCTGAAAGTAAGGATGTTTAGGCAAAAGGGTACCCTGTGTGACACACCGTGACACACTACAGCTTCCACTGCGGGGAGTTATTATGATGATGATTAGTAGTAATTATCCTTAGTTTTCTTTTGGGGGAGGAGGTTGCAAGGGCAGAGGGCAGATATGGAGAGATGGGGAGATGAGTGAGATTGGGGTGCAGGATGTGAAATTCACAAAGAGTCAAAAAAAGTTACCAGCTGGGCCCAAGTGTTCAGATATATAACACCCCATTATAGTGACAATAGTACAATAGTATGCACGTTTTAAAGTGTTTTATTAGGGGTGTGTGTGTGTGTGTGTGTGTGTCCCACAGCACATGTATGGAAGCCAGGACACAGCATTCATGAGTTGGCTCTCTTCTTCCACCAAGTGACTCCTGTAGATCAAGCTCAAGTAGTCTGTCAGGCTTGGTGGCAAGCATCTTTACCATCTGACTCATCTCTCCAATCCAGCCGCTTTTCTTTTTAGAGTGGAGGGTTACAAGTTCAATAAAAACCTTCTTATAAACCTTTCTGATTTTATTCGTCTCTACCCTCACCTCCCCAGAACACTGTTTCTCAACCGTCCCAATGCTGTGACCCTCTAATACAGTTTCTCGTGTCATGGTGACCCCAACCATAAAATAATTTTCATTACCACTTCATAACTGTAATTTTGCCTCTGTTATGAATTATAATGTAAATATCTGTTATTTATGATAGTATTGAGCAACCCCTGTGAAAGGGTTATTCGACCCCACAGGGTTGAGACCCACAAATTGAAGCCCGCTGCCTACAGGAAACCACCCTTCTGCCGCTGATGGGTGTGACTTATTGGAGATCATTTATCGCCCCAAAACTTTCCTCATATACACCGAAGGCTTAAATATTTTCCTTTATTCTTTAAGGTAAAAGGAGACAGGAAATAACAAAAGGCTGAATAAACAAACTGTTAACAGTTGCCTTCGAACAAGTCACATCAGGGTCTGCAAGGATTTGGTAAGATTTCACGAAGGTTCCCGTGAGAAGCTGTCCACACACTCAACAGTTTTCTTATGAATGTTGCTAATCAAGGACAAAGGGGCCTGTCCATCAAACTTGTTCTAGCACAGCCAGCAATGTGCGATTAGATACCATTGTTATAACTTATTGCAACCCCAGGAGAAGAGATTACTTTAGGCTATAATATCTGTCTGTTCCCTTGGAAGCGGACAAGAATTCTGCTTATGTGAAAGGTGAGGGTACTGGAGAGGGGATTCCCGGGTCTGCTTAGACTTGCAGGATGAAGGGTATAGCGGACAAGCCAAGCAATAGACCAGTGAGAACAGAGCTGAACACTTTTTAGTTTGTTTTGATTTGTTCTTTTCAACAAGGTTTTACTCTGCAGCCCAAGCTGCCCCTCTGACTCACTGCCTTGCCCACAGTGGTGTTGAATTCTCCGAAGTCCTCCTATTTCTGCTTTCCAGGGGCCAAATTTCAGACATGAGCCACCCCACCAGAGTTTTGCAGAAAGAATTAAATGACAGTTTTGCTTCTTTTGTTTGATTGATTGATTTTTTTTCGAGATAGTTTCTCTGTGTAGCCCTGGCTGTCCTAGAACTGGCTTTTTAGACCTGGCTGGCCTTGAACTCAGATTCCCATACCTCTGCCTCCTAAGTGTTGGGATTATAGTCACATAATACCACTGGCCTTCAGTCTTGCTTTTTTTTTTTTTTTTTTTTAAATGAGTCAGCAGAGCTGGAGAGATAACTGAGTGCTTAAAGGTGAAGGCGCTAAGCCAAGCACGTCCATCTAATCCCTGCAGAAGAAGAAAACTCATGCCTGCAGGTTGTTCTCTGCTCTGACCTCCACACTTACTGTGATGTCCAGACACGGTCTCTCTGTCTCTCTGTCTCTCTCTTTCACACACACACTAAAATTAAGCACAACATAAAGACAATATGTGTGTGTGTGTGTGTGTGTGTGTGTGTGCATGTATGCAGGTCATTCGAAATGACAGTTTTTAAAACAAGTCTTTTTAATGGTCTCCAGGCTTTCTTTTAATTTTTAAAAAAGATTTGCTTATTTATGTATATGAGTACACCATTGCTCTCTTCAGACAAACCAGAAGAGGGCATCGGATCCCACCATGTGGTTGCTGAGAATCAAACTCAGAATCTCTGGAAGAGCAGTCAGTGCTCTTAACCACTGAGCCATCTTTCTAGCCCTCCGGGATTTCTTTTAATTATCTACTAACTAAATGAAATTAAAACTCAGTCCCTTAGTTGTAATGGCTTTATTTCTATGGCCACCAATATCCACACTCTTATTGCAGAAGTGAGGGGCAGCTGCGTGCCAAGTTTCCCTTCCCTTGCCTGTCTATCTTATTCTCTTCAATTTAATGTTGAAAACAAGAATCAAAACCCTCAAGCCCCAAGCCAGTCATGGTGGCATACTCCTATAATCTCAGTACATGAGAGACTGAGGGCAGAAAGATCCCAAGGTTGAGATCAGCTTGGGTGAATAGTGAAACCCTGGTATCTGAAGCAAAGACAGGAAGAGAGAGGAAAGGAAGAGAAGGAGAAGGAGGAGGAAGAGGAGGAGGAGGAGGAGGAGGAGGAGGAGGAGGAGGGAGAGTGGGAGGGAAATGACTGGGAAGAAGACAGAGAGAGACAGAGACGGAGACACAGAGAGAGTCAAGTCAATTTCCCACATTTTACTGCTTGACTTTCTAATGCAGTGTTTATATCACAGCCGTGTCATCTGGTGTGTGAATACATGTGCAGTTGCACATCAGGTGGAGAACAGAGCTCAACATCAGGTGCCTTCTTTAGTCTGCTTCTCTACTTTATTTTTTGAGACAGGTTTTCTCAACCTGGAACTCATGGATTGGCTAGATTGGTGGGCCAGAGTGTTTCATAGTATCTCCTGTTTCTGACTCCCTATCACCGGGACTCAGGCTATGAGCATCCTCCAAACCTATGGATTATTATGTATAATTATTAGCCACAAATTCCAGTACATATTGGTATATTAAAAAATGACGTTCTGGAGGTTATATTTCAGTAGATTTGTGACCTTTGAACTCGTCTTTGACACAGATTCTTAAGTGTTTACATGTTAGGAAACTGATGGCCCTGGAAGGCAGCAAGTTGTCTAGACTGAACTACAAGTCCCAGAATTCCCCCTCTGGCCTGTCTCCTGTGGGTTGGATGACAGCAGGTCTGTGAGAGAGCTGCAAGAGCAAGGGAAGGCACAGGCACTGTAACAAGCACACACTTCTATCCAGGTACCATCAAAACATAGTCTAGAGTTCAATGGTGATGCAATTTTGCAGTTTTTTTAAAAAACGTCTCTAAATTAGTTGACTTGAAGTTAACCAAAAGAAAGAATCTCTTCTGTAGATCTTGGAAAATCAATCCAAAGGCCTTTAAAAGGTAGGTTAGCCTGGGCTCAGATAACTTTATTGTCCAATCCTGTTAAACCTTTAAAGAGGATTAATACCAATTCTTTACAAATTTTTCCAAGTTACAGAAAAGGGAAGAACACTTCCCAAACTATTCTATGAAACTTGATGCAAAAATCAAAGACATTATAAGAGGGGGAAGCGTCTGTTTTGAACATAGACGCAGAAATCTTTAAAAACATACTAACAGACTACTTTTAGTAGGGTATTGAAAGACATTATACACCAAGGCCAAATGGGATTTATCTCAGAAATGTAAGGTTGGTTTGATGCCTGAAATCAATTAATGTGTTAAATTATGTCAACATAAAAGCAAGGTCTGGCAGGGAGCTTTGTAGGTAAAGACACTTGCTGCACAAACCTGGCAACCTGTGTTTGATCCCATGAAGCCTTGTAAAGGTAGAAGAGAACCAGTCCCACAACATTGTCCCCTGACCTCCACACCAGTGCTGTGGGACATGTACCCACATACATGTCGTGCTTCACAAAACACAATAACAATAAATTTAAGAGAGACAAAAATACATGGGCATGTCAATAAATGTGTTTGACAAACGCCAACGCTTCATTTTATTTTTAAATTGTGTGTGTGTGTGTGTGTGTGTGTGTGTGTGTGTATGTATGTGGTATGAGCACACACAACACATGCAAGTTCAGAAAAGGGCATCAGATCCCATGGAGCTGGAGTCACTGGCAGTTATGAGAGACACTGATATGGGTGCTATAAATGAACTCAGGTCCTCTAGAACAGCAGCAAGTGCTCTTAACCACTGAGCCATCTCTCCAGAACCCCCAATACCTCTCTTTTTAAAAATTTAAAGTTATTTATTCACTTTATAACCCAGTGTCAGCCCTTTCTCTCCTCCCAGTGCCTCCTCATGCAAGTCCTCTACCCCCCCACTCCACCCCATTTCACCTTCCAGCTTGTTTCTTGGTCCATTTGCTTGGAAAACCTTTTTCCAGCCCTTTATTCTGAGACAATGACTATTTTTGTTGTTGAGATGTGTTTCTTGTATACAGAAGAATAATGAATTCCATTTATACATCCATTCTGTTAGCAAGGGTCATTTTACTAGGGTATTGAGTCCATTGATATTGAGAGATATTAATGGCCAATGATTGTTACTTCCTGTTATTTTAATGTTGGTGGTTTTGTGTGTGTGTGTGTGTGTGTGTGTGTGTGTGTGTGTTTCTCCTCTGTTGGTTTTAATGGTGTGAAATTATTTATCTCTTGTGTTTTCTTCAGTGTAGTTAGTCTCATTACCTCATTGGGTTGGAGTTTTCCTTCTAGTATCCTCTGTAGGGCTTGGTTAGTGGAAAGTTATTTAAATTTGCCTTTGTCATGGAATGTCTTGGTTTCTCCCTCTACAGTGAGTGAAAGTTTTGCTGGGTTCAGTAGTCTGGGCTGACATTTGTGGTCTATTAGAGTGTGCAAGACCTCTGCCCAGGACCTTATAGCTTTTAGAATCTCCGATGAGAAATCGGGTCTGAGCCGGGTTTGGTGGCGCAGGCCTTTAATCCCAGCACTTGGGAGGCAGAGGCAGGCGGATTTCTGAGTTCGAGGCCAGCCTGGTCTACCAAGTGAGTTCCAGGACAGCCAGGGCTATACAGAGAAACCCTGTCTCGAAAAAAAAAAAAAAAAAAAGAGAAATCGGGTCTGATTCTGACTAGGTCTGCCTTTATCTGTTACTTGGTCTTTCCCCCTTGCTGCTTCTAAAACTCTTTGTTCTGTATATTTAGTGTTTTGATTATTATGTGGCAGGAGGATTTTCCTTTCTGGTCCGATATGTTTGGTGTTCTGTAAGCTTCTTGTACCTTTATAGGCATCTCTTTCTTTAGGTTAGGGAAATTTTCTTCTATGATATTGTTGAAGGTGTTTTCTGAGCCTTTGATCTGGGAATCTTCTTTTTCTTTTATTCCTACTATTCTTATTTTTTAAAGATTTATTTATTTATTTAATGTAAGTGCACTGTAGTTGTCTTCAGACACCCCAGAAGAGGGATTAGATCCCACTACAGATGGTTGTGAGCCACCATGTGGTTTCTGGGAATTGAACTCAGGACCTCTGGAAGAGCAGTCAGTGCTCTTAACCACTGAGCCATCTCTCCAGCCCACATCCTCAGATTCAACCAACCACAAATTGGGGTAAGACTGTACATGTGTACACTGGAGGTCAAACCCAGGTCCATGTGGCTGCTCACCATATGCCGTACCACTAAGCAACACCCCAAGCAAGCTGCATGAAAACATTCATTTTCATTTTTACTAACTTTTTAGTGGCTACGTTTCCATACACACATGTCATCACACCGTGCTCATGTCTGCCTCTCCATTACCCTCTGTTTCCTTCCTGTCTGCGTCTGTGGCATTCTTTATCCTTACTTTATTTTTTAAGTGACTCTTGTTGTGGCTGGAGAGATGGCTCATCAGTTAAGGCCACTCAATGCTCTTGCAGGAGACCAGGGTTGATTCCCAGCACCCACATGGAGACCCAAAACTGCTTTACTTGGCTCCAGTTTGGGAGATTGGACGCCTCTTCTGCCCAATGGGCACCAGGCATGTGCATCATACATAGACATGCATGCAGAAAAATATTCATATACATAAAATAAAAATAAATACATCTTTAAAAACAATACTTCTTTATTAAAATGTATAGATCATCAGTCTTGCCATTATCTTCTAAACAGTTTAACAACTATTTGTGCACTGCTTTTATTTTATTACATATTATAATTAATATGAAAGTGACTCACAGTATATGGAAGAGGGCCATAGATGATAAATAGATGATATCCCATTATATTCAAGAGTTTTCACCATCTATGAATTTTGGCATTTGTGGAAGGTCCTAGAACCAATGCCTTGTGGATATTGATATAAGACAATATACTATAATCAATTGATTTAATACTTTAAACAGGTAAATTATAAATGTTGTATGTTAGTTGTATCTCAGTAAAGCTTTTCTTTTAAATTCTTTTCTAATCCTGTGACAATTTAAATGTATTTTAAAGATTTATTTATTATTATATGTAAGTACACATAGATGTCTTCAGACACTCTAGAAGAGGGCATCAGATCTTGTTACAGATGGTTGTGAGCCACCATGTGGTTGCTGGGATTTGAACTCAGGACCTTTGGAAGAACAGTCAGTGCTCTTAACCACTGAGCCATCCCTCCAGCCCCCATTTTTTTTAAGTCCATGTATTTTAATTATAGTCTTTCAACTCCTCCCAGACCCACTCCCATATCCCTACCAACCTACCTTCCTGTTCTCTCTCTGCCAAACAGCACATCAACACCACTTGCTTTGGGAATGGCTGTTAAGATATGTTCAACAGGTTGGGCAAATTATGCCGATCCTGTCCCCAGCGGAAGGCAGCAGCTGTCTTTCTTCTTACCACCGGCCTAACTTTATGTGGTCAATTTTTAAAAACCTGGGAAACCGGGTAGTGGTAGTTCATGCTTTGGATTCTAGAACTTAGGAGGCAGAAGCAGGTGGATCTCTGAGTTCAAGGCCAGCCTGGTCTACAGAGTGAGCCCCGGGACAGCTAGGACTGTTGGAGACATGCACAGTAATTTAGTGCTTTCTTTAGCAAGGTTCTATCCGTTCCCTCGCTCCACCCAAACAACCTGATCAGAGAAGAAAATGTTGAACTTGGGAAAAGCTCAGGATAATCTCTAGAATCTTGGACTTCTTAGTCTGAAGGTGCTGTGCTGTGGATAAATGTTACCCCCGATCCAGGTCAGAGGCATGGTCTCCAAGCAATGCTATCGGATTGAGGAAAAGGTTCGATTGACCTTGTGGACCCAATGGACCCTTTCATCTAAGGCTCCAAATGTCAGGTCCAGCTGTTCTGGAATGAGAACGTAGGAAATTGTGTTCCCAGAGAAATCTGTCACGTTTCTAAGTTAGTTGCACCCAGTATTTGACTATGCTGACGAGAGGTAAGCAGGGAATCTAGATAGCTAGATCCTGGAGTTCACCCAGAGGTTAGTATCCATCCAAAATTACCCAGTCTTCTGGCGAAACGTTGGAAATAGAATCTGTACTTTTTCCCTTAACCTACTGTACTTTGTAGCACACTGTGCCTCTTCCTTGATTTGGTAAGGCAAAAACTAGAGTGCTGTGTTGTTTGTTTCTTACTTTACAGGCTTCCCAGTGGTCAGGATTCTGTCATCTTTTCCAGCCTGACGTTACAATATGTTGTGGAACTAAGGTTTCCTCTCAAAGAATAGAAGGAAGTAAGGAAACTGGGGTGTTGCTGCCTAACTCCAGACCTGTGATCTTAATTAACTCTGATGTGTTTCTGCCTCACTAGGAGCATAAGGTGTCAACATAAATTTGTAGACAGCAAAGTGAGAGTTTCGCCAATTTTCCAGGAGCAATTAATTTATACATTATTCATTAAGTAATAGGACTTAGCACTTGCATATTCTATATGCAAGCAATCCAATATGAACGCCACACACACGTTAGGCCACTTTGACCCCCCCCCCCCTCAGGGAGGACACCGGCAATTGTTTGGCAGACGGCTGTTTGCTAATGAGGCTGTTGCTCTGGTTTTCTATGAAATTTACAGAGTCATTTAGATTTTCTGCAAAATGTCTTTAACCACATACATCTCTTTTCTGCGTTGAGAATTGCGTCACCCATCCGTTCCCTTTTCACCAGTGCGGTTTTAGGCACTAGCAACAGAGCCATAAACTGAACAGAGCTCCAGGTCTCACTATGCAGAAGGTATTATAAAATGATAGACACCGTAGAGCTCCTCATTTGCTGTTAGGTTAGGCATGCAGCCTGTTGATATGCTTGCATCTTTGGAAATGAAGAGAAATATGCTCAGGGGCTGGGGATACAGCCCAGCAGGAAAGACACCAGCTGCTCCCCCACAAGACTTGTGTTCAGTTCTCAGCACCTGCACGGTATCTCACACCCATCAAGGTTAGCCACTGTCTACATCCCTATTAAACATCGTACTTGAAGTCTTAGCTAGAGCAATATGACAACTGAAGGAGACCAAGGGGATACAAATAGGAAGGGAAGAAGTCAGGGTATCTTTATTTGCAGATGAAATGATAGTATACATATGTGACCCCAAAAATTCTATCAGAGGACTCCTACAGCTGATGAACTCTTTCATCAAAGGAACAGGATGCAAAGTTAACACACAAAAATCACTAGCCTTTTTTATATGCAAATGACAAAAGAAGTCAGGAACACAACACCTTTCACAATAGCCTCAAAAAATATAAAATATCTTGGAGTAACTCCACCAAGCAAGTGAAAAGACTTGTACGATAAAAAACTTAAGACATTGAAGAAAAAAAATTAAAGAAGACATCAGAAGATGGAAAGATCTCCCATGCTTAAGGATAGGTAGGATTCAATTAGTAAAAATGGCCATCCTACCAAAAGGAATCCTCAGATTCAATGCAAACCCCATCAAAATTATAACACAATTCTTCAGACCATTTTCAGCTTCATATAGAAACACAAAAACCCTAGCACTGATAAGCATTCCTCAATGATAAAAGAACTGCTGGAGGAAAGGCCATACCAATCTCAAATAGTACTACAGAGCTGTATTAATTAAAACAGCCTGGATGCCCCTAGGTAGAGGAAATAGCATAGTTATTGATAAATGGGGTTGGGGATGGCTGGGAGAGGAGGATCAGATGGGGATGAAAAGGGAAGAGAGAGGCAAGAGAAGGAGTATAGGAGGGGACAGCTAAAACTCAGGGCCATTTGAAGGGTCATATGGAAACGTATACATGTATAAGTATAGAACATTTCTAAAATATATACGTGTATGAAAGTGATCTAAAAGAAATCATCCAATAACTGAGGAGACAGAGCCCTAACTGGACATATCACAAAATGAAATATCCAGTACCAGGAATGAATTACATCTAATCAAGTTGTTGGCCAAAGGGTTCCCTTGGGAACCCTCCAAACAACCCAGGCTATTGCCAAGGTTATTGGTTGCTGCCCACAAACTGATGGCAAGGTCCTACTGCTGATGGCAAGGTCCTACCCTACTGCTGATGGCAAGGTCCTACTGCTGATGGCAAGGTCCTATTGCTGAACACAACACACACGCAACTTACTGAACACAGAGAAGTCGAGCTGGTGCCTACTTAGATCCTTCACCCTTATGGACTAGTGTTCTTGGTACTGGAAGATACTCTGCATGCTATCAGAGCAGAAAGGTAAACACTAATTCAGCTACATACCCTTCAGTCTACAATGGTGACCTGCCTGCAAGGTACGCAGATGTAATAGTTGCACAGGCAATTGGTTGTGGGCATAACCAACCAATATCTGATTTGAGAGAAAGTCCACTCCATGAGATGGAGCCAATATCCAGTGCTGCTTAGGTGGCCTGTTTACAGCCCTAGTTGGCAGTGTGAACTTGGGAGAGCAGACCCTAAACATGAGGCAGATTAAAGTCTTGTGAAACAGGAGACTTTATTCAGAGCATCAGACAATTTATACCCTGAAGGTTGTGAAAGGTCGCCTGAGGAAAGTTCTCATGAGTTCAAGCCATATACAATCAGAAGGACAAACCATGCTTGGTAAAAGCAGTTTTTTCCACTGAGGTATATGACAAACAACACCAGATGTAAACTCACTCCTCTATGCCGCATCTGGGAGAAGTATGAGAACATATTCCAGGAACAATTCTGTGTTTTGAAGAAACTGAGGTCACAAGACTCCTTTCTGCTCTCTTGGAGTTTTCACATGAGTACTCAGAGATCTGCATTAAAAAGTCTATTTTCTTCTTTTTAAATATTTATTTATTTATTTATTTATTTATGTAATATATGTGAGTATACTGTTGCTGTCTTCAGACACACCAGAAGAGGGAATCAGATCCCCATTACAGATGGTTGTGAGCCATCATGTGGTTGCTGGGAATTGAACTTAGGACCTGTGGAGAGCAGTCAGTACTCTTAACAGCTGGCACATATCCCCATTCTGATCAGGGACCTAGGTGAAAACCAAATACTACTGATCTGTTAAAGGAACTTAGCAGTAAAATGACCCCAAATGGCATTCTTCTTTACTCTCATAGATCAGTACCTTGCTTAGCCATCATCAGGGAAGCTCTGTGCTCCAGTAGATGGGAACAAATACAGAAGCCCACAATCAGACAATGCACAGAGTATGAGAGACTTTGGAACTCTCAGCCCTAAACGAGGCATCTCCATCAATTCCTTCCTCTTAGAACTCAGGGGATTCTGCAGAAGTGGAGTTGGAAAGGAATGGAGGAGACCAAGGAAAGCAGGCCTTCTAAGCACATATGAACTCACAGAAACTGGGGTGGCATGCGCAGGTATGCACCAAGTGGGGTGCTGGAACTGAGAGAAGTAGGCACAACCCCCACCCCCAACCCAGACAACACTTGTAAAGGTTAAATTGGTTTTCTCCAAGGGAGCTCACAGGCAAAACAAACCACTCTTAAATGTAGGCCCATGGCTAGTAGTAGATGACTGACTTAGGGTTTCCACTGCTGTGAAAAGACACCATGACCAAGGCAACTCTTACAAAGGCAAACATTTAATTGGGCCTGGCTGACAGTTTCAGAGGTTCAGTCCATTATCATCATGGTGAGAAGAAAGGCAACATGCAGGTAGGTATGGTGCTGGAAGAGCCAAGTGTTCTAGATCACCTACACAGTGACACACTTCCTCCAATGAGGCCACACCTATTCCAACCAAGCCACACCTTCTAATAGTGCCACTGTCCATGGGGCAAGCAAACTACCATAAAGGCTAACACAAAATGAACTCTGGTTTGGGGTTTTTGTGGGTTTTCTGTGTCTTACAACATGTGTGTCTGTATGTATATGTGTTTGTGCTTTTCCTTTGGCTCTTTTTTCTTCTGTTTGCATTTGTTCTATCCTATTTTGGTTTGTTTGGTTCTGTTATCTCTTATTTTAGTTCATATTATTCTTTAGATGCCTGTTTGTTTCCTAATGAGAGACAGAAAGGGTGTGGATGCAGATGGGAGGGGAGTTGGAAAGGAACTGTAAGGAGGGGGGGTGAACATAATCAGAATATATTGCATTAAAAAGTCTATTTTATTTTTTAAATATTTATTTATTTAATATATGTGAGTACACTGTTGCTGCCTTCAGACACACCAGAAGAGGGCATCGGATCCCTATTACAGATGGTTCTGAGCCACCATGTGGTTGCTGGGAATTGAACTTAGGACCTGTGGAGAGCAGTCAGTGCTCTTAATTGCTGGGCCATCTTTCCAGCCCAACCATCTATTTTTCAATAAAAGAAAAATAAACAATACATAATTGTATAAATTCCATACATGCATTGAATACGTTTTGATAAATCTACCCCTCCCAACTCCCTCCTCTTAAAACCTTTTAATTGTTGAATTAAATAGAACTACCCACGGTAACAGCACAAACACAGAGCTTTTGTGTTACAGTAAGATGACTATCCCTGTAATCATAACCTAGCTCAAGACTCAGAAGTGACCCAGCATCCTTAGGCACCCCTTACAGTGGTCCAGCCAATCATGTTCCCCTCCCTTCTCCCACAGCTTCTCTTCTGGCTTCTGAGCAGTTGCTCTCTGGCATTTCTCTACAACTCCTTCACTTCTCCATGTGTATTTATACACCAATTTACTCTTGCCCCAAATCATGCTCCTAAAAATTGTTTGATGTAATAGCTATTGTCTTTGGATTTGATGGATTTTAGATTTTAATAAAGATGATTAACATAAGTGCACATAATTAATGATATCATTGACTACATATGTGGCCTAAGTGTATTCTACCTCTATCAATGGTGAAATTAAGAAAGAAAGGAAGAAAGAAAGAAAGAAAGAAAAGAAGAAAAAAGAAAGAATAACAAGGCAGGCAAAGAGGCCTGGACTCTTTTTTTTTTTTTTGGTTTTTCGAGACAGGGTTTCTCTGTGTAGCCCTGGCTGTCCTGGAACTCACTTTGTAGACCAGGCTGGCCTTGAACTCAGAAATCCACCTGCCTCTGCCTCCCAAATGCTGGGATTAAAGGTGTGTGCCACCACGCCTGGCTCGAGGCCTGGACTCTTAGTATTTGTGGTACTAAGGCAGGAAAGTCATGACTTCCAAGCTATTTTGGGCCATATAATGAGACCCTGTCTCAAAATAAATTAATAAAATGCTAACGAGCACTTTCGAGATCTTTATTAGTATCAACTCCATACAATCTCAGCAGATGTCTAATGTGTGTGTGGGAAAGCCCCTCAGGCCTTTGTAGTACCTTTAGAATCTCCTCTCCCTTCCCCTCATATTTATTTACTGTACAATGCCCTGTGTCTGACTCCAACTTCCTTACCATATACTGTTGACCCCAGACTCACCGTATTGTTCTGCTCTTTCTTCCATGTTCCTTAGAAATTGGCACTAGGACCAGAGACATGGTCAGACTCAGGTTTAATCCTTCTCACTCTCTTCGTGTGTGTGTTTGAGACGGAGTATATGTTAGACTCTGAAGTTAAGATTCTTCTGCCTCGGTCCTCCAAACACTAGGGTGACAATTCTATTCCACCATGCCAATCCTTTGTCACCTCCTTCTCCCTTTTGGCAGTCTTATTTGTATTTGCTGGGCAAGAGACAAGGGAGTCTGGACTCTATGGCATGCTCGGTATGATGGAGGGGTAGACGTGTGACTAGCCAGAAGCCCGGTCAGCATGTGCTCCTTTGATAAGCTTTGCCCCGCGCCCACAGTAGAGATTTCAGCAGAAGCCAATCTATTGCTGTCACAACTTGACATTCAGACTCTTCCAGATTTAGCTAAATGGAGACCTTCAAACTGGTTCTTCTCTTTCTTGGTTTTTATCATCTTTCGGAGGGCTTTGCTACTTTCTTGCCCAACAAGATGTTTGTTCCAGGAGCATTTTGGTTTCACCCTGTCCCAGCCTTGCAGTCAATCATTCCTTTGTAGATTTTTGTATCTTCTTTACAGAGAATAGGAGTCCCTTCCTGTATTAACCTTCTTCTTTGACCATGACAAAGATGACTCCCATGATCACAAAGTCCTCAGCTAAGCTCCCCACGTATAAACCATTTCCCCACCAATAGCTGCCTTGCAGACCAAGACCACACCAACTGTGGCTACCCAGGAGCAGAAATGTCTCCATAGAGAGACAACTGGACTGCCATTCCTACTATAACTTGTAAAATGCAGTGACGAGTAACTTGTAAAATTCATTATCCAAAACATAAGACATTTTCTTTTCAAATAATTCCTGCTACATATGTAAAAGTTTATAGAGATCTTTAGAATTCCATTTATTATATCTATGGAAAAAATATTATTTTGTTTTTTTGTTTTGTTTTGTTTTTTTGAGACAGGGTTTCTCTGTATACCCCTGGCTGTCCTGGAACTCACTTTATAGACCAGGCTGAGTTTCTTGAACTCAGAAATCCTCCTGCCTCTGCCTCCCATGTGCAGAAAAGTTATTTTACTCTAAACATTGATGGTATATGTATTCTAGCTGGCATCATCTTCTGATCTGACGCTTCTACTCTGTTTACAGACGTTTTGCACAGAAGTGTTTGACTTGCTTTGTTAGGGTCCGAATCGCTGAAGGAAGACCCCAGACTCAAACAGAATACAACAACAAAGAGCTTTTAGTCCTGCATGCAGGGTCTTCCCACTTGGGAATGGAGACCCCTGGTGGACTCTCAGGCCCAGCTTGTATTGTCAGTTAGGGGAACTCTGGGGAGGGGTATGTCCCCGTTAGCTTGATTGGTTATTGTTAGCTCTATCTCTAGGGGTCTGACTGATTCTACAATTGGTTAGGCTCTGGAGACTTCCCTGGGGGTTGCTTACTCACTCTAGCTACCTGTTCCTACTTCAGGGCAGATGACAAGGTATCCTCGGATTGGCTGCCCATGGCTGTGCTTGGTTGAGCACATGTTCCTGGATCCGGGTTCTCATTTCTGGGAAACAGAACCTTAGGCCTGTTATCTGCAACTTCCGGTTTGTAGCCTGTCATGGAATCAGCCTGGCGTTGGCTAACTCAGTTTTCTTACCTTCTGGATATAAAAAATTGACAGGACTGGAGAGATGGCTCAGCACTGACTGCTCTTCCAGAGGTCCTGAGTTCAATTCCCAGCAACCACATGGTGGCTCACAACCATCTGTAATGGGATCCAGCACCCTCTTCTGGAGTGTCTGAAGACAGCTAGAGTGTACTTACATATAATAAATAAATAAATCTTTAAAAAAAAAAAAAAGAAGAAGAGGTAATGAAAAACCTCAACTCTCACCCTTAACACAATCAATGTGTTCCTAAAAGATTTACTACATTGTTGTAAGCATTGCTGTTAATAAAGATAGCTTTTATCTGTACTAGTACGGAGGTTTACAAAGCACTTAAGAGTTAACATCCCAATTACTCTCTCCTGGCTCTGTGCCATAGCTGAAATTATCCTTACTTCACAGATTCATCACAGGCCGGTTAAGAATGTAGCTTATTACTGGTCACTCAGCTATTAGAATAGGAATCCAGATACAGTTCTTTTTTTTTTTTTTAATTAAACCATTTTACTTTGTTTTTATTATGGGTGTTTAAAGTCTATGTGTGCACTACATGTGTACCCGGTACCTGAGGAGGCCAGGAGAGGGCTTCAGATCTCTGGATCTGAAGTAACACATGGTTGTTAGCCATCATGTTGGTGCTGCAAATTGAACCCTGGTCCCCTGTTGGACAGAGCTGAATGATCCTTGCAGACCCCAAACAACAGTTCCTTTACCTAATAATTTATTGGTCAATTTTCATTATTTTATTTTTCCATATTGGGATTTTTCTCTCTCTTCTCATACCTATCTTGTTGGCTAGATTAGAAATGGATAATCACTTTCCAGAGTATTAATAATCAACTTATGCTACCAGGTTTGAGATCATTTCCCAACCCCACTAATTTCATTTCTTTAGAGTAGCTGAAAATGAACATTGTTCCTAAATGTATTTCCCCTATTGCATAATCATAGAATGTTTACAGGAAAATGGTCACCCCAGGTGTCTTAGTCAGGGTTTCTATTCCTGCACAAACATCATGACCAAGAAGAAGGTTGGTGAGGAAAGGGTTTATTCAGCTTACATTTCCACATTGCTGTTCATCACTGAAAGAAGTCAGGACTGGAACTCAAGCAGGTCAGGGAGCAGGAGCTGATGCAGAGGGGCCATGGAGGGATGTTTCTTACTGGCTTGCTTCCCCTGGTTTGCTCAGCCTGCTCTCTTATAGAACCCAAGACTACCAGCCCAGAGATGGCACCACCCACAAGGGGACCTCCCCCCCTGATCATAATTGAGAAAATGCCTTACAGCTGGATCTCCTGGAGGCATTTCCCCAACTGAAGCTCATTTCTCTGTGATAACTCCAGCCTGTGTCAAGTTGACACAAAACTAGCCAGTACACCAGGGTAAGGTCCACTTCTTAGCATACTTCTAAGGTGTGGCCATGTGATAAAGGCATGGATGTACACCGAGGTTGGTGTCCCTGCTTTCAATGTGCCTGATGCTCCTCCTTCTCTGTCCTGCTGCCTGGAGCCGAGCTCTGCCTTGGCTAATGAAAACAAAGGTTGTATCCTAAGAATGCCGTTGTGGTGAGGATTCAAGAGTTCCAAGGACAATGGAGAGAGCTATGGCCAATCCTGTACTATCTCATTGTAGGTTTTTGTAGAGAGAGCTGCTCTGTTTGATCCATTAGTGTTTTGACTTACCTAGACACGTCCATATGAACGTATTTCTTTTCTTCTCTGGGCCCTCCTGCCTCCAGTTGTCATCAGCCAGTATGGCAGGTGAAAGAGGGTGATCACATGGTTCATATCTAGAGATCTACCATCCTGGGGTTAGGGCCACCACAGGGAATTTCAGCAGTGTGCTCGCGCCTTAGTGACAGCCAGCCCGCGGCCTTCCTGGGCTCCTGGTGATTGCCTCTGCTGACACAAACAATTGGCGGTTTGTGTAGAGGGTACCTCCTCCTCGGGAGAGCATGCAGCCCCACATGCAAACACGGAAGCTTCCAGCTTGAGAGAAACCAAGTAAAGAGAATGTTAGTGATGAAAAGCAGATCCTAGGGAAGTGTGAGTGGTCTCTCTCCGAATGGACTCACCCTAAAGCCAGCGCGTTGTCATCTCAAGAAAACCGGACAGCAAATATCCAGTCAGGCTATTTAAGCTCGGTTATCTCGGGTTTTGTGTTAGCCGCACAGAGGACAGACAGCTCCTGTTATACCTTCCAATGGCTTCAGTGTTCAGTAGCTCTCAGCAAGCTGAGTGTAGTGACAGATGCCTGTAGTCCCTGAGGTAGAGGAGGTCATGAGGTCTGGAGTTTGACCCCAGCTTTGGGTTCAAGGTCACTCTCAGTTATATAGCCAGTTCAAGGTCAGCCTAGGCTACCTGAGACTCTGTACCAAAAAATAAATAAATAAATAAATAAATAATCAAAGATGAAGAAATTAGCATGATGGCACACACTTGTAATCCCAGCCCTCAGGGGACAGGCACAGGATTGACACAAGCTTCAGGCCAGCCCAGTCTGTACAGCAAGTTCCAGGTTTGGGACTTGGAACCTTGTTTTCTTTTTATGTTGTGTGTGTGTGCGTGTGTGTGTGCGTGTATGTGTTCCTGGGTTTGTAGGCCAGAGGCCAACATTAGGTGTTTCCTTCAATCACTTACGGAACCTGGCGTTTGACGATTACATCATTTGACTAGATTAGCTGGCCAGCAAGCGCCAGTGACCCTCTTGTCTTACTCCCCAGTGCCAGGATTATAGACATGTACTGCATACCTGTTTGCTTGCTTGTTTTTCTTTTCTGTGGGTACTGGGGATCTGTAGTGGCTATTCCTGGTTGTCAACTTGACTATATTTGAAATGAACTACAATCCAGAATTGGAAGGCTCACCAGTGAACCTAATCTGGAGGCTGGGAGATAGAAGTTTCTGGTCTGGATCTTGGTATGGAGATCTTGAGACACAGTGGTGATTGAATCCAGAAGATTAAGACAG
>NC_034597.1:38281803-38304613 GCF_900095145.1 Mus pahari
GCTCTTTCGCCTTCTCACCGTGTGGGACTCAGCAACTGCTAGATCCTTGGACTTCCATTCACTGCTACTACTGAACCATTGTTGGAATTTGGACTGCAGACTGTAAGTCATCAATAAATTCCTTTACTATATAGAGACTATCTGTAAGTTCTGTGACTCTAGAGAACCCTGACTAATACAGGATCTGAACTCAGTCCTAAGGCTTGCATAGCAAGCACTTTCAGTAGAGTGAGCTATCCCTGAGCCTGGGTTCCTGTTGTTTTTATTAGAGGCAAACGGCCCCACAAGCTCTGTTATATGTCAAAGGCATGGGAACATTGAATTCCCTGCTTATGTAACTCAGGCTGGCCTCAGAAAGACTATATGGCTGAGGCTGGCCTTGAACTCCTGATCCTCCTGCTTCCATTTTCTCACTGATAGGATTATAGGGCACTATATCACACCCAGATTTCCTATGCTGTTTCAGTTTCTACGTAGTGGGTTTTTTTTTTTTCCCATTTCTTGATTGTTGTCTGTAGCGAACCCCTCAAAAGTGATTTCTCTAAGCCTCAGGACTCTGGGCAAGTTCAAAGGCTTCGTTTGTCATTATTTGAAATAGTCCTCTTTCATTGACAAGTAAAAGTGTATTTGTGGTAGACAGAATGATATTTCAAAATATGCATATATTATAAAATGGCTAAAATGAGATTAATTAATATATACTTTCTTTCACACACACTTTCTGCAGAGCACTGAAAACCTATTGTCTTAGTGATCTTCAAGTAGGCGATACATTGTTATTAACTACCTCGGAGCTCCTGGGCTCACTCCTCCCACATAACTACAATTGTGTCTTTGACCAACATCTTCCCAACCCTCCTCCCCGCCTGGCCTCTGCTATTCTTTGTTCTGGGGTCGGCTTCACTTTGACTTTTTCAGACTAGGTTCATGAGGGAGATGTTTATATGTCTTTTTGTGACTGATCTATTTCACTTCTCGTCCTGGAGGTCCACGGAGTCTCCTGGCATGGCAGATTACCTGCCCAGTTGAGGAGTCTCCTGGCATGGTGGATTGCCTGCCGGTTTCATGTGCAGCCTGTCCCTGAGAGCTGCTCACTCATAGCTTAGGGCTCAGCCCTCCTGTCCTTCAGCCCCCAGGTCTATATGCACCGAAGTGCCACTAACCTCTGAACCCACTGACCTCATCCTTCCTCCCAAACTCCTCTCTCTGTAAAATTTCTCTGTTCTCCCCTGAAACATCATTCCCAGTCTCCCTGCACCCCCAAACTTGAAGGCAGCCTTATCTTCCAGTTTCCCCTTTCAACCTTATTTTGCCTGTTTTATGCAATTTTTTCTTCTGCAATGAGTTCAATGACCACTACCTGACACAACCCTGAACAATCTCACATCTAGATGACTGTATTTATTTATTTATTTTTTAGTGTGCCATACTCTCTTCACTTTTAGCCCAACTCATATATAGAATTATAAAATCCTGAGTCTTTGAGGACCCCTTTAAAACTGTTTCTATGTCATGCATGGCCTATTTGTGTGTGTGTGTGTGTGTGTGTGTGTGTGTGTGTGTGGTTATGTAGCCCTGGCTGGCCTGGAACTCAATAAGTAGACCAGGCTAGTTTAGAACTCAGATCCATCTGCCTCCAGTGTGCTGGGATTAAAGGCATGTGACACCATGCACAGTTTAGTTTGTTCAATTTTTTTTTTAAGATGAAGTCTTTTTCTAACTCAGGTTGGCTTGGAAATTACTGTATAACCAAGGCCAGCTTTACAGTCATAGAAATGTGCCTGCCTCAGCCTCAGCCTCCACAATGCAGGAATTGTAAGTGCTGTAGGTGTAAGCTACACCTGGCTCCCTTTCTTTTTAACATCAAAGTGATAGTCATTTCTTCCCAAATGCCACATTTCCAAGGCCTTTGTGCATATCACTGCCCATGTTCCGGAATTCTGCCTTTCTTCTTGTACATGGTTTAAGCTCATCTCTCCTTCAGTGCTAAACTCAAGGTGGTTGTGGTGTTCCATGTGTGTAATCCATGTGTGTAATCCCTGGAACCGAGAGGCTGAATTGGGAGGACAGTTGAGTGTTTGAGGCCAATTTTGGTTTCAGTGTAAGGTCCTATGTCTACCCTGACCTGAAAAAGCTAAATTTCAGGTCCTAATTCTTAAAGAAAGTACTTCCTTCTTCTCCCTTCCCCTCTTCTTTCCTCCCTCCCTCCGTTTTTCCCTCCCTCCCTCCCTCCCTCCCTCTCTCTGTCTCTCTGTCTGTCTGTCTCTGTCTCTCTCTGTGTGTGTGTGTGTGTGTGTGCGCGCGCGCGCGCGCGCGAGTTTGAAATAGGGTTTTTCTATGTAGTCCTGGCTCTCCTAGAACTCACTCTGTAAAACAGGCTGTTCTTGAATTTTCAGAGATCCACCTGTTTCTGACTCCCAAGTGTTGGTACTAAAGGAGTGTGCCACCAAGTGTTGGTACTAAAGGAGTGTGCCACCACTGCCTGGTACAAGTGTTGGTACTAAAGGAGTGTGCCACCACCACCTGGTTTCACTTTCTTTCTCTTCCCCAAATCAGACACACTTTGGGCCAGCCTATCAGAGGTCACCTTTGTCAAACTCTCTAGCTATTATAAGAAGCAATGCCATGGTGCCTAACCTGCCTGCAGGATCTGGTGACTCTATAGATCACACAACACGAAGGGAGACCATCTATAAGTCCTCCCTAGCCCCTCTTTCTATCCTGTCTACTTTGCTCTCCAGAATTAGAAATCCTAATCCCATTTGAAGCAGACAGAAACAGAATAGTTGTTGTCGACATAAAAGGGAGTTGACCCTGGGATTCGGGAGAAGGGATTCAAGATAAAGACAATGAATCTAGCCTTAGGGAAGGAGGTGGCTACACTAACGAGTGGGGAGAAAGGCTGAGATCTGGCCCCGGTGGGAAAATTTGGGGAGTGGATACTGAAAGAAGCAGAGGCACCCTTTATCTCCAGTGGTACAAAAGGCCTTTCTTTGTATATTTGTTCAGTCTGTATGAGCGTGACCTGCTTGATAAGGTCAGGAGTAAGAAGGCCAGAGTTATCTCCCTTTCGTGATATGAATATAATGTGCGTCCGTCTCTGTTGTGATGGATGACCCACTTACTGAATCGTATGGAAGGGTTGAATGGAGACGGGATCAGGTTAAGGGATCCAACAAAAGCTCGAGAAAGACCTGGGATTAGCAACAGCTGGAATCTATTGCTACTGTAAACCTGAAGAGACCAGGGAGGGAGCAATATCACCTGCGACCCAGGAAGCAGGAGCCCGGAAGGGACCCCCCCCCTCCCCGCAAGGCCCCCAGCCACGGCTGTGGCCATAATGTAACACAGCCATGACCAGAGGCACACAGGGTGTAAATCTTAACTTTTCTCTCATTCCCCATTTCTGGGGAGCAATCTGGTCATTTGCCATCGAAAGCCATGGGTCTGAGGTCCTTGGGTACCAATCTTTCTAAAACACAGAGGAGAGTGAAGAAAGCAGATGATAGTTCTGGGATAAACCCAGGCTACGTGAATAAACCCAGGCTACATAGCACGCTGCGGTTCTAATGGCCACAGTCTGAACTCTAATATGGGACTGAGCTTAATTTACAAAGTCCATTGCAGTTTCCAACAAGCATCCCCTTCACCTTCCTGGGAGCACTAGATGTTTGGAACAACACGCAAAAGAATTAGCTGAGAGTCCCTTTAAGAATTTACCTCCAGTAGGCAGTCTTTGGGCACTTAGAATTGTCTCCTCTGGGCTGCATTTATCAGTGTTAGTGGGTTTGACTTTTTTCAGAGTTCAAGAGCAGAGCAGCAAGCAGGTCTTTTTATGGCATGGGAGTTTTACATCATAGTCTCCAGCAAACAAACCCAAGATCTTTGTCCACATGCTCTGGGAAACCTAGAGGCACTGCAATTGCCCTGTAGATGATGTGTCTGGGTCAGATGATTGTGGCCCTTTGCCTGCCATTCAAAAGCTGTCTTCCTTGTGTTCTTGTTTCAATGGTGTGTGTGTGTGTGTGCAGCTGTGCGTGTCTGTTACAGGTATGAGGGGGCTAGAGAAGGATTTGGGGTATCTTCCCCCAAACATCCCAAACACACAGGATTTATTGGAGTGGCTTGCAGGCTGGGGTCCAATCATTCCAATAACGGCTCTCTATCTAGCAGCATAAAGTCCAATAATCCAATAGTTGTTAGGTTCACAAGACTAGATGTCTCAGATGGTCTTCAGTATATGCTGGAATCCTGAAGAAGTAGCCTCTAATGCCGCTGAAGGCATGAACTTGTCAGTCAGTCTCTTTCCCCAGCCGCCCCTGCCATTGCCCAATGGGACATGACCTTGGCCCATGGCCAGGGTGGCAGAGATGGAGGTTATGCTCGGGCTTGAAAACATGGATTTCCACTCACCAAGCCTCCAGCTACTATTGAGTGCAGGATGTGCCAGCAACCGAGACCAACACTAGGACCTGGATATGGGGCCATCCCCTGGGTGACCAATTAGTGACCTGATGGCAACTTGTCTATTTCAACCACTTTTTCCATGGAAAGGACAACAGTTTGTCTGTACTGTTGTAGACTCTTATTCTGATCACGTATGTGCTTTTCCTGCATGTAATACTTCTGCCAAAACTACTGTCTATGGACTTACAGAATGCCTTATCCACTGTCATGGTATTCCACACAGCATTGCTTCTGACCATGGAGCTCACTGCACAGCCTGAGTGTGACAGTGTGTGTATCCACTGGTTATTATCAGTTTTTCCACCATCCTGACGCAGCTGTGGTGATTGGTGAAGACACGGTGACAGTGTTAGCTAGGTGGCAGGGGTCTGATGACTGGAGCGGGACTCTCCAGAAGGCAGCAGCATGTGCTTGGAATCAGCATCTAACAGATGGTATGGTTTTTTCCAGGGCCAGAATCCACTAGTCTAGGAATCAAGGGGGTGGAAAAGGCAACGCTTCCACTCACTGTCACTCCTAGTGAACCACTAGGTAACTTTTTGCTTCCTGATCCATGCTTCCACGACCTTAAGTTCTGCTGGCCCAGAAGTTTTGGNTCCAGAGGGGGGAGAGCTCCTGTTAGGAGACCATAAAACATGCCATTGACCTGGAAGCTCAGACTTCTCCCTGGCCACTTTGAGTTGTTAGTCCAACAGGCTAAGAAGTAATAACAGCATTAGAAAAGGGATTGATCTAGATTTACAAGGGGGAACTGGATTGCTTCTCCACAATAGAGGAAACATAGAATGGGTAGCAGAGGAAGGTAATCATAAATACTAAGACCACATGACCAGTTGCAGAAATGAAGATCACATAACTGACATGAGTGTTTCTGTCATACTTTGCTAAGAATGTGCTTGAGTAGATATTTGTGTTTTCTATTCTCGATTTCTTTATCAGGTAATGTAATGTTAGTTGAAAAATATTAGTGGTTATCATATTTGAGTTTTGAGATACTAAAAAAAGTCCCTCAAGGGACATGGCCACTTATTCTAAAATATACAATGCATTTGTGGTTGTACCTGGGGTAGCTATATCAGGTCAGGTATAACTATGACCTGGTTATCATTTTCTCTTGGAAATTAAGCATGACATAAGGAGATATGATCATGCATCAGCTTGACAAGAGGTGAGTTTGTGATGACTATTCTTGGTTGTCAATTTTACTATATCTGGAATGAACTAAAAATCAAAACCCAAGTAGCTAATACAACCGTGAGGGGTTTTTCTTTCTCCCAGGTCTTTTTTTTTTTCTCCCAGAGACAGGGTTTCTCTGTATAGCCCTGGCTGTCCTGGAACTCGCTCTGTAGACCAGGCTGGCCTTGAACTCAGAAATCCGCCTGTCTCTGCCTCCTGAGTGCTGGGATTAAAGGTGTGCGCCACCATGCCCGGTGTGAAGGTTTTTTCTTAATTAAATAATTTGAAGTAGGAAGACTTACCTTAAATCCAGATCTTCTGAGGTGAAATGATCCACCCTAAATCTGGGCCACACCTTACGGTGGCAGCCTGTACAAAGGTCATGGAAGACGGAAGCTTTTTGCTGTTTGCCTGCTTGCCCTTGCTCTTGCTGACAACTTCATTCCTTCACTGGCATTAGAGCCTGAAGACCGGTGGAGACATCCAGTTCTGTGGGCTGAACAAGTACTGGATGCTTGGATTTTCTGCTGGTGGACAGCCACTGTTGGACAAGGTGGATGATAACCTGTAAGAACGCCAATAAGTCTCCCTTTAAAATATACACTCATCAGTTCTGAGAACCTTGACCAACACAAGGGGCATTTTATTTTTACTTTTATGGACAGTGTAAGGTTTCCAGGGCTGGAGAGTAAGTTAATTACAGGAGGGAAGGAGCTTCTAGCCAATGTTTTCCTAAGCACTTTAAGTCTACTGGGGTTTGTGACTGATGCCACCATACTAATAAAACCCAGGTTCAATTCCTAGTACTGAAAAAAAAATAACTTATGCTTAAGCAATAAGATTTCTTTTTAAATAATAATAATAAAGACTATAATTAATTTATATAATTAATTAATATCAAGAAATGACAATATAATAAGAAATAGCTACATACCAGATCACATTCTGAAAAAGGCAAAAGTGTGGAAACAATAGAATGTATTGATCATTGGGGACATGATAGGGAATGATGGACAGACCAAGCATAGAGGGCTCTGAGTGAGGGTTTCCACGGCTGTGAACAGACACCATGACCAAGGACAGCTTTTTTTTTTTTTTAGGTTTTTCGAGACAGGGTTTCTCTGTGTAGCCCTGGCTGTCCTGGAACTCACTTTGTAGACCAGGCTGGCCTCGAACTCAGAAATCCGCCTGCCTCTGCCTCCAGAGTGCTGGGATTAAAGGCGTGTGCCACCACGCCCGGCTCAAGGACAGCTTTTAATTGGGGCTGGCTGACAGGTTCAGAGATTCAGTTCATTAGCATCAAGGTGGGAGCATGGTAGCTTCCAGGCGGGCATGGTGTAGGAGAAGCTGAGAGTTCTATGTCTTGTTCTCTAGGCTAGAAGACTGACTTCCAGGAATCTAGAGGGAGGGTCTCAAAGCCCACTCCACAGTGACACACCTCCTCCAACAAGGGCACACCTCCTAATAGTGCCACTCCCTGGGCCAAGCATGTTCAAACCACCACAGGGGGCTTTGGGGTAGTGAAGCTATCCCATGCAATAGTGCAATGATGCATGCATATCATTATACCCTGGGCCAAACGTGGAGCATGTTTGACACCAAGTGGTAGCACTGATATAAATGATGAACTTTCAGCAACAGCAATGTACAAATGTAGGATCATCCCTGTAACAGATGCACCGCGGTGGGTGTGACAAACGGTGGAAGGTGCTGTGCGTGGATGGGACCGCTCTGCACTCCCCATTTAACTGTGTTGGGAATCTAAGAACTTCCTCAAAAATATTGTTTAACTTAAAAAAAAATCTAAAGCTTACAAGAAAAGTTGTAAGGATAATATAGAAAATTTGAAAAAGCAACAACAAAATAATATTAAACCACCCTGGCAAGGTGGCCCAGACCTGTCTCAGAACTTGGTAGTGTTGTAAGTTCAAAGGTTGTATGTGTTCCAGAACAGCCTGGTCTACAAAGGGAGGCCCTGTTTAAAGAGAGATGAGGTGGGGGATCAAAGCCAAGTAAGTAAATAAATCATTAATAAGATCTTACACAATATAATAATCTAGATCAAAGATATCATCAGTAAATATCAGCGCCGATTCCTGAGCTGCCGTTGGATCTCATCAGGTGTTCCAATAATAGTCTACATGGGAAAACTCAGGTCCCCTTCAGGGGAGAAGGAAAAGGACTAGGAAATGTCCGTCAATTTTAAGGGAAATGCCATTTGATAAAGACCTGGGCTTTGCTGACTCTTCCTTCCATTTAAAACCATGAACTCGGGAAAAGAAGGACACAGCATTCAAACAAACTGAGATGTGACAGACAGCACAAGAACGATTCAGTCCTTAGAAGGTGTGACAAACAAAATGAGGCTGCCACCAAAACAGAATTCAAAATGCGTGGCAGAAATGCAAATGTTTTCAGGAGTGCCAAACAGAATTTTGGATGAAAATTCTGATTTTCAAAAAAGCATAAAGCTGTGTTTGCAAGAAGCTGAAGAATGGAGTGAAAGATTGAATGAACATATCCCACTGAAAAAGTCGAGAAATACTAGGGACATATGGAACATGTTTTAAGTGACTTTTTTTTAAAAAAGAAGGCAAGCACATGGGTTAAATTGGCCAAAAATGAGAAATTGGATTCAGTTATATAAAGATTGGAAGAAACCCACACAATGTGAGAAATTTGGAATTGGATGCCTGAATGGAGAGTGAAAAAAATTGATTGCTAAACTGACTTACTGTGCAGATTTTTTAAAAAAGATTTTTATTTATTTATTTATTTGTTTATTTATTTTATGTATATGAGTACACTGTAACTGTACAGATGGTTGTGAGCCTTCATGTTGCTTTTGGGAATTGGATTTAGGACCTCTGCTCACTCTGGTCGGCCCTGCTCGCTCAGTCCCTGCTTGCTCCAGCCCAAAGATTTATTATTATAGACAAGTACAATGTTACACCAGAAGGGTGTCAGATCTCATTACTGTGGTTGTAAGCCATCATGTGGTTGCTGGGATTTGAACTCAGGACCTTCGGAAGAGCAGTTAGTGATCTTACCCGCTGAGTCATCTCACCAGCCCCTGCAGAGGGTTTTGAAGAAAAAACAAAAAAACAACAACAAAAAAACCCAAACCTAAGTGTATATATAGTGTTAACAGATGCAAGGGAAGAAAGCAGTAAAAGTTGGTGACCATAGTAGAAATTTCCAAACAGTAACTGTTCCCAAAATCATTGTTTTTAGCTTGGCATTTTCTTCTTTATGGATGTATCATCCGCCTTCCTCCCACGACTTCAGCCCCTTACATCTATGTCCCCAAAAGAAGACAACAAAGAGACAGATTGTCGGGGTTCTGAGCCCCTCCAGCAATTAGAGAGGGAGTAGAAACCACAGCAATCATCGGACATGAAATAAACTGACAAGCAAGAACTGTAAGACAGAGTAGGAATGGAGGACAAACAAGGGGAAAAGAGAGAGAGGGGAGGTTCAAGGGCCGTGCCCACCATTACCCTTCCGCTACAAGGGGCTGGAGAGAAAGCCTCAAACATTAAGGTCATGAAGAAGGAAGATGGTGTTAAAGCTGGAGGAAATGGAGGCCAAGGAAGGGGGTCTCCTCTCCTTGTAGAATGGAACCCACCCCCAGCCTCAGAGATAGCAGCGTCACAGACAGCTAGACACTTTGATCACTGTGGGCAAAGTGTAGGAAGAAAGGCAGGTCTATAGAAAGAAGTGTTCTGGAAGTCCTGGCGGAGCTGACCCGGAGAGGCACCGCGGCTGTGGAATGGTGTGGTTGAAACGGAGAAAAAAGAGAAAAGGTGTCCTCAGCTCAGAGATGAAATCGACTCCAGCCGGAGGGCCGGACTGAGCAAACGCGAGAGGAAAAACGGCACCAGGCATTTCCTCGGACTCAGGTCTTCTATTCCAGAGTTGGGAACTTTTCCTACCATCACCAGGACCCGCTCTGGTTATTTCTCTTGGATGTTCTTGCCCACAGGATGGCACTTTAAAAGTAGATGGTCTTTACTCCCCTGCAGACTAGGCCCAAAGAACTCTGACAGTGGTCAGAGTAAAGGAAGTAAAGTAAAGTAAAGTAAAGGGGGGGGAGGGGGGGGACAAAGCAGGGTTCAGAGCGCCCAGGAAGGGAGACACCAAAGCGCTGGCAAAATGTTCTTTCAGAATAACTTCAAGGAAAAGAAATGAATTTTCACAAACAAACAAACAAACCCAGAGGCAACTTAGTTAATAAATACAGTGCAGACTCTTTCCTAAGCAAATATAAAGACTTGCCCTGAGAGCTTTGAAGCGTTGAACTCCAAAGCCCAACCGAAATTCTTCCCAAAGAGACTGGAAGGGATTGGTGAGATATCATCAAAGCTAGTTTCTTCTTTACAAAAGGAAGACTTGTAGCAATTGGTTAAGAGTTATTTAGGCCAGAGAAACCTTGATAGCTTGTGAAGAGAAAATGTGTGCATAAATGAGGTGTTTGGGAAACACCTCTAAGTTCCTAGCTTTCAAACTGGACAGAGGTCCAAGACTAATCACTAAGGAACCAACCGTCTTACAGACTGTATCACCAAGGAAGGACTGTCTATGTCCGGCAGAGCTATGTGGAATATGCTCCCCGATAGAGTTGGGGTCCCCTGGTAAAGGACCCTTCACTTCTGCTGACTCCATCCTAGTGCCAGCCTTCTAGAGAATCTGCTCACTCCACTTGCCACCTGAACTGGAGGCCACTGGTCCGAGTGGTCCTTCCCTTATCCTGGTCAGGGATCTGATGTTACAGAGAGGCAGCAAAGCCCAAGGACAGAATTGTTACTTACTAACTCTTTGTTGGAGCTTTCCCCATCAAAAAGTTCTGGTGCCCGGGAGCTAGCACTGAGGAGCTGCTGAGAGGCAATTCTGAACATCGCTTCCCAACTCCCCGCATCTGAGCTTGAAACTGACCTGGGTGGGGACATCCACACCAGGATACAGGTAAGTGCTGTGTACATCAAATTGAAGCTTGGCTCAGACCCCACCTCCAAACCCTCTTTACCCACAGGTCCCTGCCTTCTGGAGAGCAATTCTTCCTTGTTCTTCAGTCACTGATGTGGGTGTCTCCTAGAGCTCCCAGTCAGCTGGTCAAGGACAATGTCTCTGCAATCCACTTCTCCTCTCCTGTCCTGCTCCCCTCCCCCACCCCCCAACAAGGTAAGTAAAGAACAGCCTGAAACCTGACTAGATCGCCTGCTGTGCTGATCTAGGCTGGCTTCCCATCTTACAGTATTCAACATGGTGAGAGAAAGGCTTCTTTACACTGAGCACTGCCTTTGGCATAGGTCTCTGTCACAAATTCATCTTAACTTTTGTCATATTTACTCAGTGTATGTATGTGTGTGTGTGCGTGTGTGTAGTCGTGTGCGTGAGAGCGCATGTGTGAGAGAGTGTGAGCCTTTTGAAAAGTGTTGTTAGTGTTTTCAAGCAAAGCTTGGCATTAAAAGCATCATTATGGCTGCTAAGAAAATGTCAGCAAACTCGGAAACTGCACCAGAAGTTGCTGGTGTTTTCAAAGAACTCAATTCTGAGTAAAATCCATTCCCTGGACTATCTTAGCAAGCTACACAACTAGTTTACTTTAGCCAGACAGCCTCTCCTTGCTGGGGCAGGTGCCTGCTAATTAGGTGTGCAAGAACTTACTAGGAGTGAGGGCTGGCAGGCTGGTCTCCTGCTAAGGCCGAAGGCTCCTCCCGGGAAGCTGCAAACATTAGGGGAATGCCATCATCTTTTTTTTTTTTTTTTTTCCCCACTGTGTCTCAATTAGGGTTTTATTGATGTGAATAAATGTCTTCACCACATTAACTATTATAAAGAAAACCACTGACTTGGGACTGGATTACAAGTTCAGAGGCTTCCTCCATTCTGATTTTTTAAAAATTAGATATTTTCTTTATTTACATTTCAAATGCTATCCCGAAAGTTCCCTATACCCTCCTCCTGCCCCTGCTCCCCTACCCACCCACTCCCACTTCTTGGCCCTGGCATTCCCCTGTACTGGGGCATATATAGTTTGCAAGACCAAGGGGCCTCTCTTCCCAATGATGGCTGACTAGGCCATCTTCTACTACACATGCAGTTAGAGACAGGAGCTCTGGGGGTACTGGTTAGTTCATATTGTTGTTCCACCTATAGGGTTGCAGACCCCTTCAGCTCCTTGGGTACTTTCTCTAGCTCCTCCATCGGGGGCCCTATGTTCCATCCAATAGCTGACTGTGTTTGCCAGGCACTGGCATAGCCTCACATGAGATAGCTATGTCAGGGTCCCTTCAGCCAAATCTTGCTGGCATGTGCAATAGTGTCTGGGTTTGGTGGCTGATGATGGGATGGATTCCCGGGTGGGGTAGTCTCTGGATAGTCCATCCTTTCATCTTAGCTCCAAACTTTGACTCTGTAACTCCTTTCATGGGTATTTTGTACCCTATCCTAAAGAGGAATGAAGTATCCACACGTTGGTCTTCCTTTTTCTTGGTTTTCTTGTGTTTTGCAAATTGTATAAAAATATGGAACGCTTCACGAATTTGCGTGGCATCCTTGCACAGGGGCCATGCTAATCTTCTCTGTATCGTTCCAATTTTAGTATATGTGCTGCCAAAGATAGCACACCATCATTTTTTAAAAGATTTCAAAATAGCACACTGGACCCTGATGGTTTATTTAGAGAACACCGCCTTATGCATTAATAGAAAAAGTTCTCCTCCGCACTGTTTTTTTTTCTTAGCCCCTGTTATAATTAATTCAGTAATGTTCTGGGAGCACTGAAAATAAAAAATTATTCTGTTATTAGGCAACCACCAAACTTGTTCTCAAAAGAATAGGTCAGAGTCTTTCTCCCCCTATTTTATTTCCTATTCAACATATTAAACAAAATAAAAATATACACTGTATACATTAGGATGTTTCAGTCATAAAGCCATTAGTAGTAGGATGTGTTACCTCATTGGACAAGAACTCTCAAGGCTGGTTAATTAGAGCTTCAGGGATTCCCATGAAGGATGCAGGTGACCTCTGTTTTTCTGCTTTGCCATCCTCGTTATGTTTCTTCTGTTAACTACGCTGAGGTCCCAGGATTCCTGACAAATGCTGTGCCAGACACGACCACCTCTGACATGCATCTCACAGCTGGACTGGAACCTATGTCTATGTCTTATGTCCTATCCCTCTCCCCCTCCTCTTCCCTCTCTCCCCCTCCTCTTCCCTCTCTCCCCCCTTTCTTACTCCCCTCCCCCTCTTTCCCCAAGCAGGAAAGTGTGTAATGCATTTTATCAGTCTTCTTTATGGTGATAAAAGTCCTTTTGCCTCAGCATGGAGCTATGCACCTGTTAGGATGCCGAGCCAGAAGGGTTGCTGGGAATTTGTGGATAGACTGGGCTATATCACAATACCAGGCTAGCCTGGGCTACACTACAAGATCTGTCTGAACAAAACCAAACCAAACCCTCTTTCCAACAATGCCTCAGCAAGCTTCTCTTTGTACTTTACTGCCGAGATTTGAGTCTCTCTCCCTGGAGGGAGTCATTCACAGGGAGTTTGACCAGCACTGTTTAGCTCAAAGCAGGGTTTCTCAAGCTTGGGATTCCTGGCACTTTGGGTGGTTCAGCTGTGTGTGACAGGGACTGTGTTGTGTAGTGCTGAATGTGGAACATTTGTTGAATAGCTGCAGTGTCTCCCCCCAGGTCTCAGTCTCTAGAAATGGTCCAATGTCTTCTGGAAGTGAAATCGGTCTTCCTGTGGAAGGAGAGTCGTTGACTTAGGTCAATCATTATTTACTGGTGGTTGCAGATCCACTGTCCCTGGAGCCCAGGAAGGCTGGCACCGATCAATTCCCTAGGGTTTCCCAACCAATGCTAGTCAGTCTAAGTGCTTGGTGACTAGAACACATGGTTTTGTGACCAGTTGATGGAGGATATTTAATGTGGTATAGCTCATGTCAAAACAAACCCTTACTTTAGGGTGCTCTGACACCTCTAGGAGATTCTGGTGTCCCTGCCATCCCTGTGTCTTTGCAGTAACTCAGGATCTGCCTTTCCTCGGGCTGTCTTCTGTCTAACGGCCAAGACTTCTCGTTTCTTCTGACTTCTGTCAGCCATCTGTTGGGGATTAGTACTGATGTCCTAGAGTCAACTATTTTTAATGAGAAAAAAGTATGAATAGTTTAATGAATTTAACAACTATGTATGGGGCACCTGTTATGATCTGGGGATGTGTATTATAAAGGAAATGGCCAGGCTAAATGGCTGGAATTGAGAGTTAGGGGGGGATTTCTGAGGGGAGACACTTTAGCTAAGACAGGAGGGGTTTGTCTGGCAAGGATAGGTCACACTTCTGAGAGCAGACTGAAGAAGCACAGAGCTTGGGGACACCAATGGAGATGATGATGTGGTGGTGATGATGGTGGTGGTGGTGATGATGGTGATGACAGTGATGATGATTACTGTGATGGTAATGGTGATGATGATGATGGTGGTGGTGATTATTTACATGAATTGCTACCTTAAACCTGATTTTTTTTTTTTTTTTTTTTTGTCCTTGGAACGAAGGTAGCTTTAATTCTTTGTGTACTCTAATAATCATCAGGATACACAAGGTTGTATTCTCCTTTTATGATTTTTTTTTCTAATTCTTGAGGCAGTGCTGTTATCCTGGTTTTCTGGTTACAACTCCGAAGGCTTTTGCTGTAAGAAGTCCCACTTCTGGGTCTCTACTCGATCGACTTCAGACCTCAGGGTCGAAGTCTTCACGGTCTTCTCCCATCTGATTTCACTGGCTGAGGCCATCTGGGATGTCTCGGGTGGATCCTTGGGATCTAAGAGATGTCTCTCATCTTCCGGTTTATTTCTCAAATACGCCTGCCTCTTGTGACTGCAGGGGCTAAATACCTCTTAGAACAATCTCACTGTTAATCCTACAGAAGAAAAGAATCTTTATAAGCACCCCCCTCAAGCTTTGCTTACCAAGTAGCTCCCAAGCATCGGAGCCTGACGTTAGCTACATGATAGTGAGTAAAACTCAGTTCCCCATCAGGCTACAGAAAATGATACAGCCACGTGAGTGGAATTCGTGTTGTGAACGCTATAGTTTTATGAAAGAACATACTTTCAGGAGACTCGGTCTTGACTCGAGGCTTTAGCTGTGTCTCCATGCCTCCTTCAGCTACAGAATTTCGTGCAAGAAGTAGAACAGAGACGTTTCCTATCCTCAAAATCCGCATCAGGGTGGATCCTGATAACAAGGTACAGCGCTTTCCAATTCTGTTTCTTCATGTTTGACTTTTTAAAATTTTATTTTATTATTTTTTTAAGATTTATTCATTTCATGTATGTGAGTATACTGTCTCTGACTTCAGACACACCAAGAGAGGGCATGGGATCCCCATTACAGACGGTTGTGAGCCACTGTGTGGTTGCTGGGATTTGAACTCAGGACCTCTGGATAAGCAGTCGGTGCCCTTACCAGCTGAGCCATCTCTCCAGCCCCACGTTTGACTTTTAACCAGAATCCTAGGCTTAAGCAGCGGTCTTCAGTCTTGCTGTTCTCATACTTTTTGGTTTTATTTTGAGACTGTGACCTTCAATGAACAATCCCCCTGCCTCTACCTCCCTGTCGGTGTGTTTGGTGAGACAGGTCTCTCACTGCAGGTCAGAATGACCTGGAGTGCAAGATCCATTTGCTTCGGGCTAGAGTCCTGTGGTTACAGGTGTGTGGCATTGTGCTCAGTCCCTGGTGAGTTCAAGGCCAGCCAGGGGTACGTGAGACCCTGTCCTTAAATATATTAATGGACAAAATTGCTTACCTAGCTAAGTTTAAGTGCACAGCAGAAATCAATGAAGCCGGTTTCTTTTTGAACCATCTCTATTCACACTTAAAACCTGTCTTCCTATGTAGACCAGGCTGGCCTGGAACTTTCGGCAATTGAGCCTTTGTTTTCTGAATGCCAGCACAGGCACACATGCCTTAGCCTTGCCATTTGTTAAGATCCAACCTGTATTGCCTGTATGTTTACATAGTACAGACATTTACATCTAGCCGCTTGATTTGGTGTGGTTTTTGGGAGTTTCACTGACTAGTTCAGGATGACCTGGAACTCACGGCAGTCCTCCTGCCTCAGTCTCACAAATACAATTATTTTATGGGCATGCACCGCCCCACCTTTCTGTGCTGTCTCTGGGAGTTTCTGTGTTAAAGGATTGACACTTTGAAGAATAGCATGAGTTACTGTTGTACTGAGACAACAATGGCTTACACATCGATAGCATGTTGTTATCAAAAGTTCTTTCTGGTTTCCTGGGCTCTAGTGCCGTATCTGTGGTTTAAAAAACGAGGGCTTTGTTTTTCTTTTAAGAATTTGATACTGCAGCTAGGGAGATGGCTAAGTGGGTAAAAGCTCTTGCTGCAGAAGTCTTATGACCTGAGTTCCTTCCCTGGAGCCTACACACACACACACACACACACACACACACATACGTACACACACACGTACACACACACACACATATACACACACATACACACAGACACACATACATACATACAGACACACACAGACACACAGACACACAGACACACACACACACACACAGACACACATACATACATACAGACACACACAGACACACAGACACACAGACACACACACACACACAGACACACATACATACATACAGACACACACAGACACACACACAGACACACACACACACACATACGTACAAAGTCTTGTGCTGCTGAGCGACTGAAACAACTGAAGATTCGGCCTCAACAAGGTGAGAAAGGCTCACCCCAAACGCTGGTGACACCGTTGGAAAGGTGCTGAGAATCCTCCCCCTCTTCTTCCTGTCTGCTTCCTGGCTGTGGATGCCAGCTGCCGGGTTCATGCCTGTTCATGCCTTCTCTGCTTCAAATTGTGAGCAACATACCCCCACCTTCTAATGAAAATATCTCCATTTACTAATTTTATTATATATTTTATGAATGCTTTGCCTGCATCTATGTCTGTGCGTCACATCTGCCTGGTGCCTTTGGAGGCCAGAAGGTGTCAGAGCCCCTGAAACTGTAGTTACTACAGCAGGTTGTGAGGGGCTCTGTGGGTGCTGGGAATCAAACTCAAGTCCTCTGGGAGAGCAGCCAGTGCTCTTAACCACTGAGCCATCTCTCCAGCCCTGCAAGATAAGCCCTTCATTTCTTAAGTTGCTTTTGTCGAGTATTTTGATCATGGCAATGAGAAAGGGATACAGCCCAAGAGGCCCGGTACATGCTATGTAACCCAGAGTGGCTTTAAACTGCCAGCAACCTCTTGTCTCAGCCTTCCAAATTCAGGGATTACAAATGTGTACTACCATGCTTGGCTTATCTTTATATTTTAAAATTGCAAGTATATGTGTGTGTATGTATGTGTGTGTTGTGTGGGGTATGGGATGTGTATGTATGTGTATGTGTTTGTGTATATGTGTGTTTGTGTATGTGTGTGTGTGTGTGTGTGTGTGTGTGTGTGTGTGTGTGTGTGTATGGGGGTATTCACGTACTCCGGCCCACATGCAGAGGATAACTTTTGGAAGTCAGTTCTCTCATCCCACCAGGTGGGTCATGGGATTGAACTCAGGTTGTTAGGTTTGGTGTCAGCACCTTCATCTGCTGCAGCATCTCATTGGTCCTATTTCTACATTTTGATTCTTTAAGACTTCACATATATATCATACATATGTTTCACAAGTTTTTTTTCTGTTTTGAGTGAGGCTGTTAAAAAATTATTTTGTGTGTATAGATATTTTGCCTGCATGTGTGTGCACCAGATGTCTGGTGCCCAAAGAGGGTGTTGGATCCCCTGGGACTAAAGTAACAGATAATTGTGAGCCACCACGAGAGTGCTGAGAATTGAATCTGGGTACGTTGGAAGAGCAGCCACTGCTCTTAACTGCTGAGCCATCTCTTCAGCCCCTCCTTTATTAAAGGGCTATATAAAACTAGCTGTGCCATTTTTTCATGCTAGGATTTGAACCTAGGGCCTTTCACTTGCTAACTTGTGCTCAACCCCCGAGTAGCACCTCCAAAAAGGCTCAGAGTGACCAGCAACTTCAGAGCCAGGGAATCTGACACCTTCCGCCTTCTTCTGGTTTCTTCGGGAACCCACACATATGACAGACAGACAGACCCTAGAGCCAGGAGCTGATGCAGAGGCTAGCCCCTCAGGCTTGCTCAGCCTGCTTTCTCATATAACCCAAGACTAACACCAGCTCAGGGATAGCACCACCCACAATAGGCTAGGCCCTCCCCCATTAATCACTATTTACAAAAATGCTGGAGGCTCCCTCCTCTCAGAAAACTTTAGCTTGTGTCAGGCTGACATAAAACTAGCCAGCACATTGTCCAATGCGGTTAAAATTTAATGGAAACAATGATTTTAAAGATTATTAAAAGGCCATTTATTGATTCAATGGCTTGGAATATTTAAAGCCTGGTTGTTGTTGTTGTTGTTGTTTTCATTGACAAGTTTACGAGGCTCTTGTATATTAGCAGTTCAACTTTAAAGTTTATGTACTTTGTGGTAGGTACTTCTGCCATAATTTTATGGAAAATATATTCTTTTGTAAAAAATTGTTATGTGTATAGTGTTTTGTCTACGTGAATGCAGTGTTTGTGGAGGGCAGAAAAAGGCATCTGATTGCTTGAGGCTGAAGTTAGAGACTAGTTTTGAACCACCTTGTGGGTGCTGGGAATTGAAGTCCCCTGGTAGAGCAGCCAGTGTTCTTAACAGAGAGGATTCCCCCCCCCCNCCCCCCCCCCGCTGATCCCAAATTTGCTTTGCCATTGAGGGTGACCATGAACCTGTGGTCCACCTGATATCACCTCCCAAACTCTGGAATTACAGATATGAAGCAACATGCCCAGTATATAGGATACCGGGGATCAAACCCAGGGCCATGGGCTTGCTAAGTAGCTTGTTTTACAAATTTGAAATAGAGCCATACGCTAGTGGTAGAACCAAGATTAGGACCCAGCCATGTTGGATATCCAACAGGGTCAAACATATTAAGGCTTCTGGACCACCTGGGAGTGTTAATGAACTTGTCACTCTAACCGTGCTCTAGGGTTAGGGTCCTTGCGGTGCAGTGACACTCAAACTCCCCAATCTCCCCACTCCAGGCTCTCGCAGGCGCTTGTCCTGGCAGCTCCCACCTCTCCCCACAGTGCTCGCGGCCGCCGGCAGGGGGCGCTGGCGTACGCAGGCTCCGCGGCCCCGCCCCCGGGCAACCGTCGATTGGGCCGGCGCGTGATGTCACGCCGGTTTAGCCAAACAAATGGGTTTCGGGGCGAGCGTTGGGCTCCGCCGCCCAGCGCTGAGCTCCTGGTCCGCCTCAGTGTCGGGGAGCGAGTCAGGCCTGCCGCCGCCGCATCGGGCTGCCGCAGCCCCGGGCCAGGCCCCGGCCGGGCAGAAGCACAGGTGGGCCGGGCGAGGGCGCGGGGCTGCGGGGCGCGGGGCAGGCGGACACCGTGGCGGCTCCCGCTGCTCCCCGCGGCGGGGCCGAGCGTTGGGGGCGGGGACCGCGGCTCGCCGCGCTCCGGGTGCCGTCGCCGCCGCCGCGTCCTCCGGAGTGCTGTCCTCGCGGCCTGGCCCCGAGGTCGTGCGCGCCCGGCTGCTCCCTGGGCCCGGAGTTCGGCGACTCGAGCTAGGCCGCCGCGGGTGGGCTGCGTGCGGGGCGCGGGGCTGGGGTTGTCCCCGTGCAGGTGAGCGGCGCGTCTCCTCTACCCTCCCCGGCGGGCCCTGCCGTGCGATCCTGCGGTGGTGAGGTCACAGTGCCGAGTCTCGGCGTGCCGGTGATGTCAGGGCTCTACCGAGATAGACCGTGATGTCACAGCAGGCCCCGAGTGGCGACCTTGGCGCGCGGAAGGGCTGGGAGGACCCGCGGGGAGAAAAAGGAAGTTCGGTCCCAGCAGATTTGAACCGAAATCTTGGGATCTAGGCTTCGTACAGTTTGGATGTAATAATTGTCAGGTGCTTAAACTTCATTTCGGAGAGCATCGGTAGTACAGTTTAAGGACGTTCGGTTTAGAAATGGGGGATCTTGGGGGTTGGGCGTGGAAGGGGTATTGGGGGTGTTCACTGTGCCTTCAGGAAGCTAAACTCAGTTTGATGGTTTGATGTAGCAGTTGCTGGGGAAGGGTGCGCGGGGGCTGAACCAACTGGAGAGCTGATAATTTAGTTGGCTTTATCTCTTGTTTTTTTGTTTTTTGGCCAGTGATCTGCTTGTTAGCCTTTTTGTTAGCAAATGACCAAGGCAAGCAGATCTTGAATGAACTTTGTCTTGCAAAGAAGGGGAGCTTGAATAAATCCAACATTCTTAAATAATAATCACCCGATGATGTAATTTATCCAGGTGTTTCTTGCTCCCCCCTCCCCTGTTTCATCAGGGACATTTGGTTTTCTGTGATATAGCTCAGCAATAAGCCTTTGCAGGCCCCCCCCTCCAAGACTGGGCTGTAACTTAATATAATAACACATCTGAAGACGACCTTTGAGGTCAGGTGACTTAAATTTTGTCAGTAGTGCTTCCAAATGTGAAATGATACATTTTAGCAGGTGATTTTGTGAATGTTGCTTTTTCTCGGGCTTTGAAAAGATCATAGACCTGAATAGAGGCTGGTGTGCTCACCTGCTGGGAACATTGCAGCAAATAGTCCTTCCATCCTTTCTTCCTTCTAGAATCTGGTTCAGAAAGGAAGGACTTAAGGCTTCAGCAGGAAGCTCCAGTAGGAGCTGCCCTTGCTTCCTTAGCCCCCACACCCCACACCCCCAAACTATTTGTTCTGCTTCTCATTTGTCCTTCAAATATTTGCATTCTTAAAATACAAACATAACTTGGTTTAATAACTTTGTTTTTCCGACAGGGTCTCACTGTGACTCTCAGTGCTGTAGTACTTGCTGCGAGGCTTGTGTGTCTGGTGTGAGGGAATGACCTGTGTGTGCTGGCACACTTGGCTCCTTGAACACTTTTAATGACTCTGGATTTTGCCTCAGTATGCAGATGAAATGCCAATTAACACAGGAAATGAGATGAAGCAAAATTTATCTGTTAATGCTGGTTTTGGGGTGTGTGTGTCCTGAGAGTAAAGTCCAGGGTCTCCTGCATGAATTCTGAGCTCCATCCCCAGACCCTGAGCTCCATTCCCAGTACTGGACTGGAAGGTCCCCAGGCCCTGAGCTCCATCCCCAGGATTGGACTGGAATGTCCTAAGGTGACACTTTCTCATAAGCCTTATTTTTTGTGTTCATCAAACTTTGGTAATTCCGTAGCCATTGTGCATACCGTTGAACAGAATTTTTCCCTTTAAGACTGTATGGTAAAATATTAAGGCTCCTACCATAAAATTTGAACACCAGTGACCAGTGTGAAACTGCTGATGTGGGGGTGGCGTGCATGGATTTCAATCAACGTACTATTAAAGATGAAAGATGGTCTCACAGTTGAACATCATACTAAAATGGACACCTAGAGGAGTCAGTGCTGAACACTAGCCCCTGTCGTGGTCTGTGTCCGTGGTTCTCCCCCTTCCTGATGCTGTGACCCTTTAGTACAGTTCCTCACCCCACCATAACATCTCATTGCTACCTCATAACTGTAAATATTGCTCCTGTTATGAACTGTTATGTAAATATCTGATCTGCTGCTCTACAGACACACCAGAAGGGGGCGTTGGATCCCAGTACAGATGGTTAAGATGGATGTGAGCCACCATGCGGTTGCTGGGAATTGAACTTGGGACTTGGAAGAGCAGCCAGTGCTCTTAATGGCTGAGCCATCTCTGTGCTGGGAAGTGAATCTAAATGGGAATTGACAACCCTGTAGTTGATGGCGATAGCTGTGCTTAGCTTGTGCACCTTACTGCTCTTCTTGTTTAGGAGTTAGTTTTTATTTTCATGTGGAAAAAGAGTTAATAGCTGGGGAATAAAAGACTTGGTGTGCTGTGATGTTACTAAGAAATTATGGTGGTCACGAAGAAGCCTGCTTACTGTGTATGGTTGCATAACCAGACATAACTCTAAGGAACATTTGTATAATCTGCTGCTACTTTTAGCGGGTTGCTTTTCGCCCACGCGTTGCAGTTTGGGGTCTAGGAAGCAGCTTTTACTTCTTAAATGCTTTTATGGAACTTTGAGATGAAGCTTATTTTTAGACCTTTGCCGTTCATTACAGCATATGAAGGGACTGATGCGGTCATTAGTGTTGTGGCATCTTCCTGCTGGACAAGGTGAGCGTGGCGGTGAGTGAGGGCGTGGTGCTAGACTCCTTAGGATACACTCACTGCCAGAAGTCTTACCGACATTCAGAATCAAAACCCTATAAGCATTTTCTATTTTATTTTCTAAATTCAGTTTATACTCACCTAGTTTAGTAATTTCCACAGTATTGAAACTCCAGCAGATTTTATTCTTGTCTTAGTATTTGTTGGTGGGGCATACTTACCTTGAGAGACTTCATTTAGAAGCTGTTTAAATCCAGCTGGAGGGAGGGAGGGAGTGCCCAGGGTGTGATGAGTGCCCCCCTTGTCAGGCCCTGTGTGGCAGGCAGAATCCAGCAGGTGCATAATCTGTGTGCAGTCCCCCAGAAGCAACGACAGAAGGGGCGGATAGCTCCAGTCACTCCAGGTCGTTTGGACATGGGTGCCGGTGGGTCCTGTGTATGGTTTATCTTCCCACTTCTGTTTATGTAAATGGGATTTTTGAAGCAGACGAGCCTACTGTGTTACCATCCAGGACGGTGTTAATAATTAAAATACACACGATCCTCAGCGTTTATTTTGCTCATTTTCAACTTCATCTTCTAGTTACTGCCTCACAGGAGACCTTGGAGCAGTGGCTCCCCGCCTTCCTAATGCTGTGACCCTTTTATACAGGTTGAGAACCACAGCTCTAGTGCATGCTGTGTAAATACGTAGCTTCACAACCTATCTTGTCTGTTTCCTACCATAATCCCATGCAAGTCTGGGAATCCAAGCCTGTGCTTGTGTGCCGTACAGCACTGTCAGCCAGTAAATACTTCTGAGCATCTTTGTGCCAGGGACTGGCACATGATGTAATGCCTGCTGCATATTCTTCCCTTCCCTCTCCCCCTCCCCCTCTCCCTCTCCCCCTCCCCCTCCCCTCCCC
>NC_034597.1:38304637-38314814 GCF_900095145.1 Mus pahari
CCTCCCCCTCCCCCTCCCTCTCCCTCCTTTTTTCCTTTCTGTCTGTCTGTCTGTCTGTCTATCTTCCTGTCTTCCTGTGTGTGTGTAAGCGCCGTAATGCACCTTCCTGCATGGGAAGATGTGTGCAGACCAGATGATATTAAGATGTCTCCCTCAGTTGCTTTGCCACTCTAATCTTTGAGATAGTGTCATTAAATGAGGGTCGCTGCTTTATCTAGACCTGCCTGTCCAGTGAGTCCATGGGATGGATTCACATGTCTGTGCCTCTCCCAGTAGCAAGGATACAGGCGTGCCACTGTGCACAACTTTGCATGGGTCCTGGGGACCTGCACTTGGTCCTCATACTTGTGTAGCAAGAGCCTTACTCATCATCTGTGAGCCGTGACACCGTCCCCTCACCTTTGTTTATCGTTGACGTGACTGCAGAGAGCACAGTGTCTGTGGGATTAGTCAGACTGATGACGACTGTCGCTACACTTGGCTGGGCAGAGGTTTCAGCCAGGCGTTAGTTTAAGGAGGAATTAGAAACTCAGGTACTTAGAGCCTCAGACAAGGATTTGCACCATTCCATTGCTGAGCTGTGTTGTCCCAGATGGATGGACGGATGGGTGCCCAAGGCCACAGCTTGTGTGTGGAGGCGATCAGACTTCAGCAGAGGGAGAGGCATCGACTCTCTGACCTCCCCTTTCATCCTTTCCCCTCAAGTTTTGGCTTTTTGATGCAGGATATTCTCAGCGAGTTCAGGCTGGCCTTAAACTCACAGTGTCCCTGCCACAGCCTTCTGAGGTCTGAGAGTCTAGGCGTGCTTCCCGTGCCTGCTGTCTTCACTCTCACACGTGTACCTTTTATTGACGTGCGCTCTCTTAGTTTGTGCACTTGAGTGCAAGAGCCTCTCATGGCCTTCACTTTCCGTCTTCTCTTTTCCTGATGTTTTATGGGGAATTGCATGTATGTATGTATGTATGTATGTATATTTATTTATTTATTTATTTATTTATTGGGGTTTTTTTCGAGGCAGGGTTTCTCTGTATAGCCCGGGCTGTCCTGGAACTCACTCTGTAGACCAGGCTGGCCTCGAACTCGGAAATTTGCCTGGCTCTGCCTCCCAAGTGCTGGGATTAAAGGCATGTGCCATCATTGCCTGGCATATGGAGAAATTGTTAATCATTACAGAAAAATATTTGAACATTGAATACCTGAATATCCACCACGTATGTTCTGAAATTCCATAATATTCTGTTAAATAGCTGAATTTATTTTACTACATGCGTGTTTCCTCCCTTTTGGCCAATCTTAATTTCTGTTGTAGTTTATAGTAATTATCCCATACACACACTTCAGAATACTTACCGTTACTTGTTTACTTAGTATTAGGTAACATAGTAAAATGTACAAATCTTGTGTGGACATATTCGTGTAACCCGTGTATCCTGACAGGATCACAGTTACTAGTCAGTTTAATCTTGCTGTAGTACATTCATTCGTTTCTTCTACAGCTGCTCAGCAGACCCACTCTCCTGCTCTGTCAGAGCTCGCTCGGGCAGGGTCGTGCTAGGTGAGGAGAATGAGAAGATGTGGTCCTTCAAACGTGGTGGGAGCAGAGTGCTCCTGAGGGAGGCTCTGAGACCCGTCTGACCTTGTCATCTGTGACTCCTCACGATGTCAGAGGCACCCTGAGCTTCCGAGCCTCCAGAGCACAACACTAATTTCTGTTTGTAAAGAACCTAGGCAAGACATTTTGTTTCGGGAGTTCTGAGTGAGGGCAGAGAGCGCACCTAGAAGCAGTCAATGAGAATTTGGGGCTGGCTTGGGAGTTGGGGAGAGGTAGGGAAGGAATGGGTTTGGGGGTGGGCTGCTGGGAAGGAGCTGTGGAGGACAAGTGGACTCAGGTGGGGGTGAAGAGGGGTTAGTAAAGACACAACTGGACAGACTGTGTCCTTTGCTTTTCTGAAAACACCTTCTTCTTCTTCTTCTTCTTCTTTTTTTTTTTAAAAGATTTATTTATTATATGTAGGTACACTGTAGCTGTTTTCAGACACTCCAGAAGAGGGCATTTGAACTCAGGACCTCTGGAAGAGCAGTCTGTGCTCTTAACTGCTGAGCCATCTCCCCAGCCCCGAAAACACCTGCTGATCAGGCAGTGTGTGGCAGAAGCAAGCACTGACTGTGCACACATCTCTTGACTGCTTGTAGTGACGTGAGGGCCCAGAAGCAGTTACATAGAACACTTCATACTAAGAGGGACAGAGGGGAAGAGTGGAACACAGCTCAGGCTCGCCATGCTCTAAATGAGAAGAGAGATGGCTAGAGCACATGCCGGGAGTGGCCAGGTGACCTTTGGCTCAGGAGATTAGTGTGGGTCGGTGGTGCCAGGTGCTGTTCATCAGGACAGTAATCCCTCAGGCACGTCAGAGCTTTACAGCTGCCCTGCCTGTCACGGGCCCTGGATGACTTCAAGGTTCTGAAGGTCCTCACATTCCAGTGTCCCAAGTAACCCAGGTGCCATCTAAGTCACAATGGCCACCTCTCTAGAGATCTTAAACTTTGTCTAGATCTGTGTGGATCAGTCTCCTTCAGAGCAGACTCCGTGTGTGGGGGTGGGGGTGGGGGGAGAGAGCAAAACCAGGAACACTAGCATATTCTGTGAAGACATTCAGTATTCACCTATATTTCAAAGTACGCTGCTCTGGAGAGCTTTGGGGTCCAGACAGGCCCCACCCCGTCCCCCAGAAGTGGGCCATGATGGAGAGTGCCCCTACCAGGCAAAGCTCAGTGGAGTTTTGGGGATGGGGCTTTCCCTTAAGACCTGTAGAGCCTTTAGTTAAACAAGTCCAGGTTGAAGAGATTTGTAGCTTGGGCTGGGTCCAGAAAAGTCATAGGAGTGGCTACTGCTTGGATCCTTAGCCCAGTCCGAAGTGCAGCACAGTTTGTCTGGAGAGCAGACGTTCAAGTCAGAGACTCGGGAACTTGAAGGGTTAACATGCTTGTGGGAGATTCTGTATTAAGTGACAGTTTTAAGGAGTGATTTATTTGTTAGTGCACGTTCTACTCCCCTTTGGACTTGTGCCTGACTCACCAGTGGTTTTTGGAAGCACGTGAGGTGTTTGGTTTTACAGGCCGGTTTTGAGATGGCGTTTGCTTCATGACGAATCTCACCTTTGATTCTCATTCATACCCATTTAGATGAAAATCTGTACTTTAGATTTTTGAGTTGTTGCCACAGTTGGTTAAAATATGTGGGACTGTTGCTAGGAAGGAGTGAAGGTGTTTTTGCATGGCCTTGGGAAGACTTGGTGTGAATTAGTCCCCTAGCTTCCGAGTTGAAGCCTAAAGTCAAATGAAGACTGTTAGGAGCTTCAGGATGTGGTCAGGTGTGCCCTCACAAAGAGGCTGGCGCCTTTAGAACAGTCTTGCAGGAGTCCCTGATCCTACCACCACGTGAGAACACGGTAAGGAGCTGTCTATGAAGACAGTGTATTGACTATAGACTGCTAGTGTATTGATTATAGCTTCCCAGCCTCAGAAAAACTTAGTCACTCTGGTTGTCATCAAAGGGCTTGACTTTTAAAAGACTGGAAGTTCTGCCATAAGGTATTAATAGAAAGGATTTAGGGCCAGAATTTAATGAGAATTTAAAAATCTTAGTTTTCAAGTTTTTCCTGTTATGTGTATGTGTACCATGTATGGCCATGTACATACCATGTGTGGTGTCTGCTGAGGTCGGAAGAGTGTGTTGGAAACCCTAGAACTGGAGTTAGAGATGGTCGTGAGCTGTCATGTGGGTGCTGAGAACTGAAGAGCAGCCAGTGACTTGAGCCCTGGAGCCATCTCTCCAGCCTCCCGTAATGACTCCATTGGAGGAGAGAGAAACCTGAAAAGCAGACTCGTGGGGAAATCTTGTCCTGTCGTCACAGGTTTGGCTGACTTCATTTCTTCCCTCCCCTGTGTTTCTTGCCTGTCTGTCTTCTCACCTTCTCTGTCCTGGGTTTCTGACCCTCTCATTTGTAATCTGTGAGAAGACATGCTTCTGTTTGTACCCCACAAGCTTTCATTTTCTAGGGTCTCTCACCTGCTAAGAGGAGAGCCTCTTGTTGATCTGTTTGATTCGGACTCACTGTTAAAGGACGCAGGGCATTCTCAGTAGGAGTGGCACCACAAGGGCTTCAGTGAGAAGGGATCTGTGAATGCTGGGCTGACTGCTTCCATTACATTGAGCTTCTAGGAACGAACCCCGAATGATGGTGCAGAATTGCCTGCTGAGTGCCTGCTGCCAGCACAGACGTCACGGCCAGTGTTTGAACCAGAAGCGGCTGCCACTTCTTTGATGGCAGTTCTTTGAGAGAGTGTCATGTTATCTCTGTCTTTGTGAGACCTTTGCTTCCATGTGAAGCTATGAATGGAGTATGTCTGCAGTGTTCTGTGTGAACGACTGAACTCGCTCTCTCAGATTATCTTCTGTGGAAAGATAAAGCCTTTTCTAGGTTTGCTGCTTCTCACTAAACCCATGGGCTGTACTTTTTTCTGAGTGAGCCTATGAAATCAATGGTAACATTAATTTTTTTTTTTATTTTTATTTTTTTGGTTTTTCGAGACAGGGTTTCTCTGTATAGCCCTGGCTGCCCTGGAACTCACTCTGTAGACCAGGCTGGCCTCGAACTCAGAAATCTTCCTGCCTCTGCCTCCCGAGTGCTGGGATTAAAGGCGTGTGCCACCACGCCCGGCTTAGCATTAATTTTTAAAATGATGTTAAAACAGAAAACGAAGCCATTCACTGGCTGGCACCATCGAGAAGTCTAAAGAGGAGTTTGAGGGCTCTTGTCTCTGGCCTCCTTTTCTGCTTGCTTGCTTGCTTCCTTCTGTACTGAGCTCAGCTTTTACGCCTTTTGCCCCATTGTGGTCATGGTATGTTTGTCATCATTCATATCCCATGTTTTCATGCCTTGTGGCTCTACAGATCCCATGTTCTCATGCCGTGTGGCTCTACATGAAGACATGTAGAGGGAAGAAACTGGAGCAGCTGTGGGAGGGCTCCTAAGCTATTCCATAGATAGCTTTGGCGGTATGAAGTCTGAGACCTCTGCTCTTGAGAAGAACGTGACTAGCACACTGCCCACACATCACTGTTGGCGAGGAGGGGATCCTAAGGCCGAGGGCCGTGGGTGCAAACAGCACACGTGCATTGTGCCAGCCTAGTCCACCTGCCCTGGCTCCCACTAAACAGGCAGTCGCTCACTTTTAGTGAATTTATCTTTTCCTCTTTAGTCTTGGCTACTCTCCTGATCGTCTAATGTGGAAGAAGGATAGTTTGGGTTGAAGAAAGAAAACTGTCCTTCATTTATGAGCACGTTAGGGGTGGGATAGCTCTGTAGGGTAGAACTGTCCCATAAGAACCATATAGCACTTTACAAGTGTAGATAGGAAACTGTGTGTGGTGTGTGTGTGTTTTGCTGGGAATTAAACCCAGGGTTTCACATGTTTTAGGAGAGTGTGTTTTAAAAGTTAAAACAATTATGTTTATATAATTGCTTATTTGAAGCCATAAAAATCACTCTAGGAACTACAGAGCTAATTATTGATTAGCTGGAGTTTCTCGAGATAAAATCTGCATTTGATAAGGATAGCTCAGAGGACCCATTTACTTTATTGCTGAAGAGCCAGGAGAGGCCGGCTAGTTTCCAAAGCAGGGCAGGAGGTCTTATTTCCAGCTCAGGCATCAGGCTCAGGCTCTGGGTTCCCAGTGCCTTCACAGCCCCACTCACTTCAGTCGTGGGGGAGTTCCTGTGGGTCGGGCTGTCAGCTGTTCTAGTGAAGAGCCCTTAGAGAAATAGTTCAGAGAGGTCTGAGGACTTGAGGGAGCCATCCCTCCCCACCCAGTTTCTTTAACATGTGATAATGATTAGCTGATGAACTAGAAATACGTTAATATTTTTAATTTGTAGATTTTTTTTTTTTTCGTTTTTCGAGACAGGGTTTCTCTGTATAGCCCTGGCTGTCCTGGATCTCACTTTGTAGACCAGGCTAGCCTCGAACTCAGAAATCCGCCTGCCTCTGCCTCCCAAGTGCTGGGATTAAAGGCGCGTGCCACCACGCCCGGCTAATGTGTGGACTTTGAAGACCCATTATTTCCTGGGAAGTGTAAAGTCGGCATTGATGCTAAGTGCATTAGTCGTTGGTTGGTATGAGACAGTAGCTTCCCATGCAACCCAGATGACCTAACACCTAAGCCCCTGCCCTGTTCCAGCGCTTGGATTACAGGCGTACCCTTCAGACCTGGCTGTGTGCTATACCCTGCCCTGTTCCAGCGCTTGGATTACAGGCGTACCCTTCAGACCTGGCTGTGTGCTGTCTCTTTTGTCTTGGGTCAGTTTTGCAGACTTTCTGCTCTTAGATAAGTGGAAGTCTTTACGAATTCTCCCGTTTCTGCGGTTGCTTACCTTGGTGCCTTAGGTAACATGCCCTCCACTAATACATAGTAATGGTTATAAACAGTCAAAATTGTTAACAGCCAGATAAATGACTCATTTTACTGGAGGGCTTAAATATTCATTTTGTAAACTGGTTAATTAAAACTTTGCTTCAGGTCTAGAGAGATGGATGGCTCAGTGGTTAAGAGCACTGACTGCTCTTCCAAAGGTCCTGAGTTCAAATCCCAGCAACCACATGGTGGCTCACAACCATCCATAATGAGGTCTGACGCCCTCTTCTGGTACATCTGAAGACAGCTATAGTGTACTTAGATATGATAATAAATCTTAAAAACAAAAACCAAAAAACTTTGCTTCAAATTAAGATGTAACTTGACATTTTAGTGGTATATTGTTACCTTAAAATCAGTAAAGGGGCTTAGAACTTTCAAAACACCAGTCTGATGATCTCTGAAAGATGAATTATTGTAAAATTTCTTGATTTAAAGAATTTGTATTATGGATGATCTCAGTATATATTGTATAAGCTACTAGAAAAATCACTTGTTTTTACTGTAGTTATATGTCTGTGGGAATATTTATCTTGCCTGTTGTACTGGCTAATTTTGTGTCAACTTGACACAGGCTGGCGTTATCACAGAGAAAGGAGCTTCAGTTGGGGAANTGCCTCCACGAGNTCCAGCTGCAAGGCATTTTCTCANTTAGTGATCAAGAGGGGAGGTCCCCTTGTGGGTGGTGCCGTCTCTGGGCTGGTAGTCTTGTTTCTATGAGAGAGACCAGGCTGAACAAGCCAGGGGAAGCAAGCCAGTAAGAAACATCCCTCCATGGCCTCTGCATCAGCTCCTGCTTCCTGACCTGCTTGAGTTCCAGTCCTGACTTACTTTGGTGATGAACAGCAATGTGGAAGTGTAAGCCGAATAAACCCTTTCCTCCCCAACTGATTCTTGGTCATGATGTTTGTGCAGGAATAGAAACCCTGACTAAGACACCTGTGTTGCTTGAAATGTGTTTATTTGTGTGTAGTGTGTGTGGGTATGTGGTTGAATGCATAGAAAAGGCTAGAGGCCCACAGCAGGTGTTTACTTGATCATTTTACAACTTATTTTTAAAGATTTATTTTTTGTGTGTATTTTGCTTAAAAGTACGTCTGTGTACCACATGTGTGCAGTGCCTGTGGAGGCCAGAAGAGGGCTTTGCATCCCAGTGGACCTGGAGTTAAGTTGTGAGCCCCCATGTAGGGGCTGGGAACTAGACATGGGTTATCTGAACAGAAATTCTCTTAATGGCTGAGCTTTCTCTCTGGATGGAGCTCCATCCATTTATGTCATGAGACAAGGTCTCATGGTGAACCTGGACTTCACTGATTGGCTACGCACGCTCAGAGCCTCCTGTCTCTGCCCCTCCTAGCCCTCCCTACCCCTGTTGCTGGGATTACAGGCTTAGTCTGCAGTGCCTGCTTTTTATGGGTGTGCTGGGGATTTGAACTCAGTTCCTTAGCTTGGGTATGAAACACTTTACCCCGATGAACAGTTTACCCAGCCCTTAAATTTATCTTAGGAAATGAGATTTACCCTGCCCCTAACCTGCTTTAAGAGACACGGAAGAGGAGTACATGTTTCTGGAAGATATTATCAGCCTGACACGGTGCCCCAACACTTGAAAGCCCAAGACAGCCTGGACTGCATGGCAAGAGCCTGCTTCAGAAAAGGAAAAGAAAAGAAAAAGGGTATGACGACTGTTCGGCAAGATACCTCCGTGGGTGCCTCCCATCAAGCCTGACAACCTAAGCTTAAGTCCAGACCTCACATGGTGGAAGGAGAAAATGTTTCCACATATTGTCATGGCACATAAATGCACATGAAATGAAAATGTAATGAATACATAAATAAAAAATTGTGCACTTTGTTTGGTAAAGATCTTTTCGTGAGTCTGAGTGCTTTCCAGCATCCTTCTGGCTGGACTGAACTCTCGACTCCTTCCGTTTAACTGCTCCGGTTTTTACTTATTCATTTGCTTATTTGCTTGTTCATTTGTTCATCCAAAACAGGGTCTTAACTCTGTAGCCCTGGCTGGCCTAGAATTGCAATAATCTGTATAATTGCTCAGTTTTTCTTAAGACATTTCCCAATGCTATCATGTGGCTGCTAGTATAGTTAGCTTGATTTTCTATTTGCTTGGTGTGTTTATTTCTAAACCTACTGGTCCTTGTGCTCACTGAATGTGTGACTTACACTCGAATGTCCTGTTACTCTGTTTTTCTGAGATTCTGGTGTATAAGATGATGTGTTGGAAAGCACAGCCTTGTCTTCGAGAGTGTTGGCTTTGGAAAGGCTGGTGATTATTGTCTGTGCCAGCACGTGTCCAGAGGAGCCACTGCTTACTAATCATTTCTAAATAGTTGATGGTTTGCTGTAACTTGTCAAGCCTATTAGAAGCAAATTGATGTTTGGCTCCGTTTTTGTTTTATAGTACTGGAGCCTCACAAATGCTAGGTAAACACTCTGAACTACAATTTTAGCCCAACATGTAGTGTTTGCTACTGACATCCTGAAATGATAGATAAGGTCTCCTTTTGGGTTGAAATGTATGTTGTTTAGCTTAAAAGGTTATTTGTATCTTGAGTGGATCCATACTTGAGTGGAGTTCTGTGTCTTAAGGCTGAGTAGTTGTCATCCTGGTATTGGTGCCAAAAAACAGGGTTTGCTGTTGAGGTAGTTCTCTGTGTGCATAGGCTTTGCAAGTCTCCGGTAGTCTTTGGTGCCAGATATCCTAAATTTTAATGTATATTTTTAAAGTAAAGGGAACATTATTTTATGTAGTATAATCATTACATAGAAATATATGGAGTCTAAAATTATATATCCAAAAATAGACCCAGTCTTAAATGGTCTAAGAATAGTTATATGATGATGCTTATCTGCAATCCTAACCTTGTGGGGGCTGGAGCAGGAGGATTTTGTGTTCAAAGCCAGCATGACTACACAGTAAAACCTTGCATTAAAACAGTAACAGAAAGTGTATATACTTAATGGCTGAGGCAGCAGGATCACCAGGAGTTTGAAGACAGCCTGACTTACATAGTGAGTTTCAGGCTGGCTTAGGCTACCTGTCTTAAAAAGGGAAATGGGGTTGAAACAAAAACTGTTGAAAAGACCACACCCCAGCTGGAGAGATAGCTCAGTGGGTAAAGCACTGACTGCTTTTCCGAAAGTCCTGAGTTCAAATCCCAGCAAGTACATGGTGACTCATAACCATCTGTAATGGGATCTGATGCCCTCTTCTGGGGTATCTGAAGACAGCGACAGTGTACTTATGTATAATAAATAAATAAATCTTTTCTTAAAGAAAGAAAGGAAAGAAAGAAAGGAAGGAAGGAAGGAAGGAAAGAAAGAAAGGAAGGAAGGAAGGAAGGAAGGAAGGCCAGGCAGTGGTGGCGCACGCCTTTCATCCCAGTACCTGGGAGGCAGAAGCAGGCAGATTTCTGAGTTTGAAGCCAGCCTGGTCTACAAAGTGAGTTCCAGGCCAGCCAGGGGTACACAGAGAAACCCTGTCTCAAAACAAACAAACAAACAAAAAACAAAAAAAAGAGAAAAAAAAGAAAAAGAAAAAAAGGAAAGAAAAGACCACACCCATGCTACATTTCATTTGTTTGCATTTTATTTTATTTTATTTTATTTTATTTTATTTTATTTTATTTTATTTTATTTTATTTGGTTTTTCAAGACAGGGTTTCTCTGTGCAGTCCTGGCTGT
>NC_034597.1:38315194-38327133 GCF_900095145.1 Mus pahari
TACACTGTAGCTGTCTTCAGACACCAGAAGAGGGCGTCTGTTCTCATTACGGATGGTTGTGAGCCACCATGTGGTTGCTGGGATTTGAACTCAGGACCTTTGGAGCAGTCATTGCTTTTAACCACTGAGCCATCTCTCCAGCCCTTTTCTAAACTTTTTAATCTTATGTATATGAGTGTTTTGCCTGACTGTATGTTTATGCAACATGTGCATGCATTGCCCACAGAAACCAGAAGAGGACGTTGGTCAGACCCTTTGACATTTGAGTTTGCTGCTGTTGTTAGTTGCCATGTAGGTGCTAGGATTTGGATCCTGGGCCACTTGGAAAAGCCCCAGGTGTTCTTAACTGCCCAGCCCCGCCTTGGCTGGTTAGCTGTGGGCGGTTGCTTTGTCTATTGAGAGCAGGTGCTGAGAGATAGGCTGCATCGCGTAGCTGATATGATTTACCCTCCCCATTGCTGTGATTCTCTTTATCTAGTGTGTGGTGGCTTGGATTTGAGTGGCCCCCACAGGCCCAGTCACCAGGGAGTAGGAGGTGTGGCCTTGTTGGAGGAAGTGTGGCTGGGTTTTGAGGTTTGAGAAACAAGCCAGGCCTGGGGGCCTCCTTTCTTCCTACTGCCTGTGGATCTGGATGTAGAAATCTCCTTCTCCAGTACCTGGCACACCGTGATGATAGTGGACTAAGCTCTGAAACCGTAAGCCAGCCCCGTTAAATGCTTTTTAAAAAAAGTTGTCGCCTGGCAGTGGTGGTGCACGCCTTTAATCTCTGGCACTTAGGAGGCAGAGGCAGGCGGATTTCTGAGTTTGAGGCCAGCCTGGTCTACAGAGTGAGTTCCAGGACAGCCAGGGCTACACAGAGAAACCCTGTCTCTGTGTAAGTGTGTGGTGGGGGAACACACAACTAAAAAACGTCCTGGTCATGGTGTTCACAGCACTAGAACACTGGCTATGACATAGTGGTTCTTAGGGTAATTAACTCCATGCAGGATTATCTAAAGCTATGACTTTTGAAAAAACTGTTTTTTGCCTAGGTCTTGTGCTTACATGGTTGAGCCTGCTAGCCGTGCATTTTCTCCTCCTGTCTGTCGGGTGCCTGTTCCCCTCAGGAGAAACAGCAGGCTTGCTTGAGTCTTGCCTGTTCCTCGGCACACATTCTGTTCTCCTGCCTTAAACATTTTAGCCTTCATTATCTCTCCCCCCACAATTAACCTATGTTTTATGTTCACTTCCTGTTGGCTCCTGGGAGTGTGCTGGCTGGCTGGGCCTCTGTGTGGCTTGTAGGCCTGTTGTAAGGGGTAGGTGCTGTGGCCACATGCATAATGCTGGGTCAGCACTTCCAAAGTCTGGGGCTTACTCTGTCAGCGGACGCCTCTCTTGTCTTTGCTCATAACACTTTCCTGTAAGAAGAAGGAAGGAGATAAGTAAATAAATGAGGGGCTGAGAGATTGCTTTGTAATTAAAAGCACTTGCTGCTCTTTCAGAAGACCTGTGTTCAGTTTCCAGCACCCATGTGGTAGGTCTATAAACCCAGTTCCAGAGGTTCTAATAGACATGCATGTGATGCACATGCATACATTCAGGCAAAGCATTCCTACACATAAAATGAAAATAAACCAAAAATTTTAAAAGAAATATATGGTATCCCCCCCCCCCCCTGTTTTTTGTCAATCTTTACACAAAGCATTTGTGAGATAGGAAGTCTGACCGGTGGGTTAAAGCCAGACATCTCTGCAGCAGGAGCTTGGGAGCACGTAGGCCTGGGGTAGTGTTTGTAATGCCTGCTCTTCCCTGTTTGCAAGTGAAGGCGTGACACTGATGCTCGCACAGGCACAGGTGGCTCAGAGCGCTCTCTCTCTTGTCTGTACTCACGTAACAAGTGCTGTGGTTGTGAGAAGAGGCATCTAGTCTGTCCGTCTGTTGTTCCCCCCCCCCCCCTTTCAGGTTGTGTAGGCTCTTTCTCTTCCAGTGTTGTCCAAGTCCTCAGTGGCCTGTCTGGATCTTCAGGTGGACTCACTCCAGGCAGTGTGGGTCAAAGAGCAAAGGCTGTGTGCTAACCTTTTTTAACAGGAAGGTTTCTAGAAGTTGCTGTTCACAGTGGTCTTGTTAGGTAGACTGTTATGGCCACATCAGAAGAAAGGGAGACTAGGAAATGTAGGCGTTACCATCTTTCTCCGTAGCAAACAGTGCCACAGTGAGCCCTTGCTTCTGTGCTGTTTTGTGGATGAGTCCCTGGAAGTTGATCTGCTTAGTCAGTCCCAGCAGCTGGAGAGCACTCGTGCCTTTTCTTGCTGTCACAGTTTTTATATTTGCCATTCCCATAAGTACGAAAGAATCTCGGCCATGGCCTGCTCTAATTTGCCCAATAAGATAGGTAGACAAGTAATTCCATCCTAATGCCCCAGTGTATTGACAATGCCTTGGAAATGCAGACTATACATCAAGCTAATGTCATGCCAAGTCGGATGGTACATAGAGCACATTTACATTATACTTAGTTCAGTCCTAACAGGAAGCTAATGGTTGATATAAAGCAGATTAAATACCTCCCAGTAAGCTGATAGGAAGATAGGAAGTAATAGTTTCCAAGAATCATTACCTTAATTGTCAAGTCAAGTAAGCGCAGGTTGTCAGTATGCCTGTAGTTCCAGCTGCAGGGGAGACTCTGGGTCAGAGAAAATAAAGACTGGGCTAGGGCGCCAGGTTCACTTAGCTTTATTTTATTTTATTGTCTATTTTTCCCCATGTACATGCTGCACCTGTAGAAACAGTATTCACAGGTCACCTGCTTTAGCATCCCTGGGGCTGTGATTTCTCATTGTTCTCTTAGCCTGAAGGGGAAAATCGGAGTGATAAACACATGTTCCGTTTGGTTTTCTTTGACAGAAATATGCATATTTTTATATAATTGTATTTGTTGTGATTCTCTAAATTTTGCTTTTTCTCTCCGGTTCAGATGGGTTCAGAGATCATAAAATACACTTTGCTAAAGCTCCTTAGTGGATTATTGCGGTTTTCAAGTGCATTTCAGGTACATTGCTCTGCTGGGTATGGTAGGATATGCCTATAATTTTTGCATTCAAGTGGATGAGGCAAAAAAAAAATTGTAATTTGGGGCCAGTTTGGTTCTTTGTTTATTTTTTTCAAGACAGGGTTTCTCTGTGTAGCCCTGGCTGTCCTGTAACTAACTCTGTAGACTGGTCTGACCTGGAACTCACTGAGATCCACCTGTCTCAGCCTCCCAAGAGCTGGGATTAAAGGAGTGTGCCACAACTGCTTGGTGGTGGTGGTGGTAGGTTTGTTTGTTTGGTTGGTTTGGATTGGGTTTTTCTGGGACTGGGGAGATTGCTCAGCGGTTAAGTGTATTGACTGCTCTTCCAGAGGACCTGGGTTCAATTCCCAGCACCTACATGGCAACTCATAACTGTCCATAATTCAATTTCTAGTGGCTCCAACACCCTCACACAGCCATATGTAGGCCAAACACCAAGTGTGTGTATGAGTGTATGTGTGTGTGTGTGTGTATTGTACATATGTTTTTCCAGCACATACTTTTTAGGGAAACTGGAGGTAGAGGCTAATGGGAGCATCTGATGGTCATTGTTAACATTCACCAGAGCAGCGAGCACCTGCACTGAGATGTGTGTTGGTGCGTCTGTATCTAGACTGCTGTCCTTAGACAGATCTAACTTGTTTACACTCTTTCCTCATACGTCACCTCAGGAGAGGCTGTGCTGACCACACTATTTAAGTTGCTACCATTGATTTTCCTTTGAGCTTCCTAGCTCTCTCGTGCTTTACCTCCCTAGTGGCAGTCCTTGAAGGCAAAGGTTACAGTGTGTATCACAAGTGGAAGTTAGTGGGGGCGTAAAGGGAGGATGGGGTAGATCTGTGAGCCATTCTTCTCAGCAGTTAGCCAAGAGTGTTGAGTGCTGGACTGACGATGTGGGCCCACTGTGCCCAGGCTAGAATGTACTGATACTTATGTGTGTCTGCTGCTTATTGTCCTTGTCACACTCAGTGTGGCAGGCCGTGAGAGCTTCTGCCTGTTTGTTGTCTACATTCCGAGTACTTGATAAATGCTTAGAAGATACTTGTAATGTGACTAAAGGTAGGAAAAAAATATAACAGGTTAGTAATAAAATAGTTTAGATAAAAAAATATATTTGTGCTCAAAAGTATCTTCATTAGTTAAAAACTAGTTTAGGAGCTTAGAATAATAAAAAAAAAATATTTTGGAGACCACTGTGTTCTTGAATGAAAGCAAGGCAGACGGGTGTGCTAGCTTGAGACCGTATTCTTTTCCTCTCACTTTGCATTGCTGAGTACTGAAGCCAGGCATTGCACATTTCTTGGCAAGTGTCTACCACCGAGCTCCATCCCCAGCAAAGGCTGTTCATTCTGCTGGTAGAAAAGGTGCCCTTTTTGTTGTTTCTATATTTGTTTGAGACAGCTTTTTTTTTTCCTCTGTGAAAGATAGCCCTGGCTGTCCTGAACTTGATTTGTAGACCAGGGTGGCCTCAGACTTACACAGATCTGCCTGCCTCTGCCAGTGCTGGGATCCAAGGTGTGCACCACCACGCCTAGCATGACTGAATTTTAGCTTGATGGCTCAGTTCAGATTCTAAGCACTCTCACATAAAAAGCTAGGCCCTGCTATATAATGTAATCCCAGCATCAGGGAGGCAGGTAAAGCTGGCTGCCTAGGCGGCCTAGCTGAGTCGGTGAGGTTCAGTGAGAGAGACTGGTCTCAAAAAAAAAAAAAAAAAAAAGACTGCAGGCTTCCAGCCATGTTTATCTGTGTACATGTACCATATATACACATACATATACACATACACATACATAAACAGTTTACCTTGTGACCAGCGTGGCATCTTTTCAGCTTAAGGGATGGTGAAGAAAACTTCACTAGGTTTCAGTTGTCCCACAGCGTACAAGTGAGCATCTCCTCCTGGAGCCCTCCACGCTTAAACAGAACCAGGTATGGCACTGTGAGTAGCCGCTGTGGTCATTCCGCCTGCAGAGTTGTGCTTTAAGTCCGAAGTGTCCGCAGGTCTCGTCTGTTGCAGGCGTTGCCTAGTGCAGCTGTGCTCACTCGCCGTGCTCAGGCCAGGCCATTCTCTGTTGCTGGGCTCTATCCTTAGCTTTTTGAACCCTCAAATTGTGAAACAGGATTTTGATAGTTACTGAGGTGGCTTTTTGTTGTCACGTTTATTTAATCTCAGTTGGGGGTTCCTACCACACCTTTGATCATTCAGTTCTCAGGTAAAGACACACAACTTTTATATTTATAACTAGCCTTTAATGGACTAGAGCTGGGCAGGTATCTACCCTCTAACCCTGTGTTATGACTTGCTGTTCCGTCTGGCAGCTCTTCCGTTGGCCAGCCCTCACAGCCATGTTTCCATGATTCCCACTTCACTGTTGTCTTGTCCTCTCTCCATCTTTCCTTCCTCATGGTTCTCTGAACCCAAGCCCAGGAAGGAACCCAACCTCTGCCTATGTCTCTTCTACACAGCGATAGGCTGTACGCATCTTTATTTACCAATCGGGTAACTTGGGCAAGGTTACATAGCATGAATTGTGTATGTGCAGATTCTCTGGGGGGTAGTCCCTGGGGACAGTCAGACTTTGTGGGGTCAGTATTTAGCATTATAATTAATAGCAAAAGACCAAACCTCAAAAGCTTTCAATTTAGGATCCTCCTGCCTCAGCCTCCAAAATAACTGTGCTTACAGATCGGTACCACCAGGCTTATAGTATCTCATTGTGGTTATAATTTTCATTTTTCTGATGGCTAATGTGAGTGACCATCTCTTCATGTTTGTTAGTATATCTCTTTTGGAGAAGTGTCTCTTTAAACTCCAGTTGTTGAGGATTGACCTCAGGGCCCAGTGCATGCATACTCCCTGTTACATAGACTCATTTGGGATGATGTTTGTCTTCACTTGTTCTAACCCAGGCTAAGGCCTAGAACATTTATTTCTTCTTTGTCATCATTGCTGTCATGAGATAACTGAGACTAGGAAACATTTATTTATACTTTTTGTTTCGAGACATGATCTCATGTAGCCCAGGCTGGCCTTGAACTCACTGTGAAGAGAAGGATGACATTGAACTTCTGATCTTCTTACTTCTTCACACCTGCTGGGGTAAAGGTGCGATACTACCTCTGGTTTGGTATGGAGCTGGGGACCAAACTGAAGGCTTTGAGAATAGAAAGCTGTGCTTACCTGGCAGGGGAGATAGATACCCTGATGACAAAGGCCCTTTTCCCAGGCGTTGCTTGTCCATTGTACTCCAGATATGCTAACCCCTGTGGTTTTCCCAAATGTGGGAAACTGGGCTGCATAATTTGCGATAGTGGGGAATTGTTTTTGTGCTGTCCCCTGAAAGGGGAAAAAAAAGAGTGATAGGCAAGCACTCTGCCAACTTAATTATAAACACCTAGCACCTTTGTTTCCAACAGTCCTAAGTAGCCCAGGCAAGCCTTGAACTTCTGACTTTCTGGCTCTACCTTCTGAGTGCTGGGATTTGAAATATGTATACCAGGTTCAGCTCTAAGACTTGGGAAATGTTTATTTTTCTCAGAGTTCTGGAGGTTCAAAGCATAATTCTGGACTTGGCTTAGCTCTGGTGAAGACCACCTGATAGATGACTTTACAATAGTAGGAAGGTTTGGGAGGGAGAGATTTCTTTTGGAGACAGGAATGGGTTGGGCTTGCTTTGTTTCCACAAATAACTCACTGCTAGAGAACTGTCTTGATGTTCCAGAGGCAAAGCCACCCAGAAGCACCTCATGATAATAGTCCATGTCACTTTCCAAGGTGCTGGGGTAGGATCACAATTGCAACACTGGGGGCCCGTAGTCAAAGCCTGTCCAATCCAGGTAGTAAAAAGAGAAAGGAGATAAATCTCGAAGGAGATACCAAGATAACAAGTCTGAGAACTTAGACTTCCTACAAAATGGAGAATGGTTAAACACCTATTTGAACACATTTTCTAGTTTTAAAGGTAGGCACTGAAATATGAATTTTGCCAGGAGTTGATTATAACTTAATGATGGGACTTTAAGTATGAATATTATCATTGTCTCTCTTAGTCGGCAGAACTTGGTCTCTGGGTTTATGTGGCTGGGCTCTGTGGCTGCTGTGTGTTCTAATGCACACACTCTCAGACTCAAAGGCTTTGTCACTCTTGGCTCAGGTTAGGAATGTATGAGACCATCGAAAAGTCCCATGTTTACAGGGTTCTGTGCTCCCTTTTGAGAAACCAAGCCATCACCCCATTTTAGGCCCCTGGGTGTTACCTCCAGTCAGTACCAAGGGAGAGCTTTCTACTTATTCTCGTTGGTAAAGAGCATGCATTTCCTAGCATGCTATCCCTCTTTGTTCTGCAGTGCTAAATTTTATGTCAGAGTAGACTTTGAAAAGTTTTACCTTTAGCCTTTGACTACTATAACTTTCAAAAATGATGTGTAGCATGTAGCTTTTGCCACCCCGCCTAAGCTCCTGGAATGGGCTGTGCTACCAGCCCCTTCCCAGAGAATATTGAATCTGCGGATGAAAAACACAGTTGATCAATTTCAACTTGCTTTTTTGGCTCAACAGCTGGGCGCCTCCGATTTGCCTCAGCTAGTGTGCCTTTCCCAGGGCTCCCAGCTCAGCACCCCAACATCTTACATGGCTGCTTGGCTTCTCCCTCTGAAGTGTGGATAACTCCCCTTTCCTTTCTTCATTTTCTCACCTGCATCTGCCAGCTTGCCCGAGGGACCCGGAAGACCTGCCTATTCCTTCCGCCCAGCAATTGGCCAGGGACATCTTTAGTGATCAAGAACCAATTGGGGAATAGGACCTTAGCATCAGAATCACCCCTGCAGTGATGTAGGGTTTGTCACACAAATGTGCATCCTTAATCTTTGGAGGAGGAGAATTCTCATGTTGGTAAATAATCTCATGGGTCAGGTGCCTGCCTGAGACTCAAGTAGAGGGGCAGGGGCATCGCTGTGATGAATGGTAGTGATGAGTAGACTGGTATTATAAAGTAATTTAATGAGTGTGTTAGCCAAGCTAAGGTAGATGCACTGCTGGGCTTTAAACATGGAGTCACTAGAGGAATTGAGGATTCTAGGATTAAGCTAAATCATAGAGAAATAGATGCCCTCATCTAACATATGCACATGTATATTTCAAAATGCACAGTTTAAAGGCCTTCAGACATCTTATAAAAAGAACATATGTATTAAACTTAGGATTCTGTATAAGAAAATTATACAAGTGATTTTTCTGCTGAATGTTTAGATTTATTGCTTATTGTGACATATGGCTCAAGTTAGTAAATGCCTCAATTCTGATGGAACTGGCTCTAGGTGTATGATTATGCTTATAATTGTAGTGTTTGCTATGGGTTTCATTGTACCAGTAACAACTAAAAAGCTGCTGTGTACTTTCGTGCTGTCAGTAGTGGGAGAACTGGGCTTCCAGGGCCCAGTGCTGTATGTTCAGTAGTGGGAGAACTGGGCTTCCAGGGCCCAGTGCTGCATGTTCAGTAGTGGGAGAACTGGGCTTCCAGGGCCCAGTGCTGCTGCATGTTCAGTAGTGGGAGAACTGGGCTTCCAGGGCACTGGCACAATTATTGTCACTCTCATCTATGAAAATACTTCTAAGACTATTTGAACGTCTAATTAGACATTATAAGTGTTTTTTTGAGCCATAGAAGTCAACTGCAAACCTGCCACAAAACTCCCACAAAATATGCAAGCCACAGCTTCCACGGTTTCTAAAGAATAACAGTTTCTGTACTTGAGAGTGTGTGTGTGGCAGGGGTTGGTTGAAATGGTTGTCTTTTGTGTGCTGTGCTCTGTCAGTTAAGCTAGCTTTTAGACCATTAAGTTGGTCTTAAATGTGAATACTGATTTTTTTTAAAAGTTATTTTGTTATTCTAAGATTACTTACTTCCAAGCCTGGTGTGGTGGCTCCCACCTGTACTCCCAGACCCTGGGAGGATTCATCAAGAGGTTTTAGGCCGACCTGCTATCCGAATGAGTGACGGGCTAACTTGGGGCACAGTGAGACCCTGACTGAAAACCCCTAAAACAAAAACTCCCACTCATTTCTGATGTATAATTTAGAAAAGCTTTGTTATGTGTATTTTGGCAAATGATGGAACTTGATTTGCTTTCACTTGTTGATTTATTCACAATTATCAGCAGCTTCTCTCTTAGTGTTGGTTTCCCCTGTTACATCATTGAAAATACCAAGTTATTGGGTGCCTACCCATTTTAGTTGTAATCATCTTTCCTGGCTGGGTGTGTAAAGTGATTTTTTTTTTTTTTTTCAAAATGTTCTTGAAGATGCTGGGAAGATGGCGTTAGATACGATGTGTGTCTTGCAAGTATGAGGACCTGCATCTGAGCTAGAACCCATGGCTCTTGTCTGCTTTGAAGTTGCTCAGTCTCCTGGCATGGGGTCCTCGTGCTGGGGAGGCAGAGGCAGGGGCAGGGGCAGAGGCAGCAGGTCTTCTGAGCTCCCCCAGCTTCCATGAGTTCCAGGGCAGCAAGAGGCCTTATCTGGGGAAAAAAGATAGCTGGTGCCTCCTTCCAAGGCTGCTCACTGCTCTCACTCACATGCACACACAAGCACACTAATGTTTTTGAGAGATTAGAAACATGAGGCTGTAGGAGGAAACCACTGGTAGTCAGTAGGAGGGGTTCTTGACCAGTTTAGTAGAAATCAATAGGCAAAGGGAAGCTTGTTTAGTGTTGGAAGCTCTGAATGTTGAGTACTAGCTCTTAGTGTTACAACTTTCAGTGTTACTATATCCCCTGAGTGCTGGTGGCTCAGCTCCCTCCAGGCTTTTGCTTGCTCAGTTTCCAGTTCCCTCCACTGCTCTGCTTGCCACAGTCTCAGCTCCTGGTGCTTCCCTTTGTGTGGTCTCCCTCCTGGCTGCTCTCAGCACCTCTCTAGCTGAAGATGTTCTTAGAGCCAACGCCCCCCCCCCCCCCCCCCCACGTCTCTGCTCTCCATGCAGCCAGCTCAGCCTGCTCTATCTAACTGCAGTAAAAGGTCATGGGCAGCCAATGAAACCAGTTAGATCGCTGAACTAAGTCTTTTGGGGGCCTGTTTTACAGCACAGGGAGGCAGTGCGCACAAAGGATGTCTCCTGAATGGAACCATATGAGGGAAAGGCTGGTTATATAGCCAGCCATACATATAGTCTTAGGTCTGCTAACCACAAACTTTTTGCAGAGTCATACTATGTAGCGTGCATAGGCTGCACAGGAGTGGTAGATTGGCCTGTCCTATCACATGGAGTGAGTCAGGGTGGAGTAAAGGCTTTTATGGGTGCCGACGAGTGGGGGTGGGGCAGAGTTTCCTAGGGGTCTGGCAGCAGCACATTTGGAGTGATTGTGGCTGAAGCAGTCAGAGTCAGTGGTTTATGTCTATGGTAGCTGTTGACAGAGACTGAGAGTCTTTCTGAGTGGCTGTGAGATGTTTAGAGCATCCATTGCTGCTGTCATAAGGACAGTTCAATGGATCAACAAAGAAGTCGTTATTTAGGGCTCAGTGAGTGGAGAGCAACCTAAGGTCATCTTCAGCATCCAAGTGCACAGTGAAAGGAGAGAGCTGACTCCCCGCTTCTGAGTGAGTGTGTGCACACATGCACACTGACCATCTGATGGTGGGTCTTACGGCTTCTGGAGAGGTGGCGGAGTTAAAGTTGTGCTGCCTTTGACGAGACCTTAGAAATGGCAGTGCTGCTGTAGTTAGTTTTCTGTCAGCTCTACACAAGCTAGAATCATCTGGGAAGAGTGAGCGTCAGATTGGCCTGTAGGTAAGCTTGTGGGGCCCTTTCTTTTAAAATCTTGACAATTTTATGTGTTTGGGTGTGTTGTTGTAAGTTATTCACTAACTCTACTATGACTCTCCCAGCCCCCAATAACTGAGGCAGAGTCTTACCAATGTATTTAGTCAGCTTTAGCACAGCTACTGCTTGACTGACTGCCTGAAGCTGTTCTTCTGCTCTAGACTGGCGATTTCCCAGCTGCACTTTCCATGTTGCTTGCTGGTTGAGTCTCGCCTGGGCTCTTCCTGGTTCCATCTAGTGGAAACCTCCTTCTCCCCTTCTCCCCACAGTCTTCTTTCCACATGGTCAGTCTTGAGACCACTCACTCACTCGATTCTCAGTTCCTGCCTTTCTGTCTCTACCTCCCAACCACAAGCGATAGCTTTAAATTACACAACACAAGCCAGTGCATAGTAAGATGCACTCATCTGGAGGGCAACCTGATCTTGGGGTTCAGGATTTAGCATTTGTATCCATAGCAACAGACCAACTCCTGATATAACTGTTTGCCTTCATATTATGTGTATGCATTGAGTGACTGGTACCTATGCAGGACAAAAGAGGGCATCAGACCCCCTGGAACCAGTGACAGCGTGTGAGCTGCATGTGGATGATGGGGACTGAAACTGGAAGAGCAGCCTGTGCTCATTACCCAGGGTCATCTCTCTAGCCCGTAGAGTTGAGTTACATGAACAGCGTAAAACACACTTGCTTAACGCTGCAGATATAATCTAACAGAGAGAGTGAAGGTAGAACGGCAGCACCTGAGTACTCTGAAAGGCGTGGCTCGAGCTGCTTCTGCAAGCATCCTTGTGAAAAGTGTATCTCACATGTAGCATCCAATACACGGAATGTAAGTTTTCAAATTATAGAAGGAAGTAATAGATGATCTTTCAACTCTTGTGTTTAGAAACAGGACTTATGGCTTTGAAAAAGGAAGCCTTTCTCTGATACTGCTTTTCAAGTAGTAAGATGTTTACTGTGTAAAAGAGAAAGCGCACTTTGTCTGCAGAGGGTCAGGTTTCTTCTATCATTGGCTAATCCCAGCCTTGTTGCATGCCATCTCCAGCCGTTTTCTTCTATCATTAGCTAAT